>NW_027641078.1:1200000-1660541 GCF_949752795.1 Hyperoodon ampullatus
CTTGAACTGAGTTAGGAAAGAGAACAGTGTCTCACATTTAGAAAACACTATTATGCCTGCTTAAATGGAAGGAGAGGTGGGGTGATGCATAAAACCAGAGTTTGATATAAGCACAGGTACCGTTCCAAAAACCAACTATGGAATAGAAAAGACCTACACCTTCCTCAGTGAAAGGGACTCAAAACCCCATATTTCCCACAGAGGAATATATCTGACTAGTAAGAATCTTAAAACCTATGTATTGATATGTCTCCGTAAGGAAATCAAGTGTGTCTAGACTGGCATAAACATGGCAGCGAGAATCACCTCAAACCCACTATAAAAAGGAATTTCAAAAAACAAAACAAAAAAACTGGGAAATTCTTTACAATTCCTTCAGGGTCTCTGATGAAACCTGGAATGACCCTATCTACAATGAAAGCTGGATGTGGCATGAGGCTGGACACTTGGGACTGAGAGGATTGGTGAGATTGGGTGAGCAAATGCAGACCCATTAAAGCACAAATGAGTGGCACCCATTCCATGGGTCCCCACTCTCCAGGTTGAAGGGAATATTACTACAGCTATAACATGTACGGGAAACCTAGAGAACAGACACACTGTGAATATGAAAGGTTTCTAAAACTCAACGAATAGTCCCTCTCCTGGTGCTCCGGTTTGACTTTCCATCTGCTTTACTATCAACGTCCCAAATTGGAGAGACAGCCCCTTTAACCTCCTGGTTCGCACAGGTCTCCAAATTGTTAGAGGATGAAAGGGAAGAGGGAGAACCGATGAGAGTGTAGCTGTTAGGCATTTGGAGGGGTACATATCACTGTAATCTCCCAGCAGGAAGAAGAATTAACCAAAGTCTCAGCCACCCACAGGGAAGCAGTATAGGTCCTGAACCAAAATTTTGGACGTGCGGTCAGCTCACCAAGAACGAGTTGAAAAATGGAGCTCAGGGGCACAGCAATTCACAAACTGGCCGAGTAATAAAGGACAACTCTCGTCCAAAAGTATGTTGAGGGAAGGCAACGAGTAGGACTTGAAAGAGAGGCAGAATAGCAGGAAACAGATTTCAAGAGGTACATTGGAATCGCCTTTAAAGCACAGGAAGAGGGGCACAACTTCGACAATGATGCACTTGGCCAAAAAGGGCGTATGCATTTTCTCCTGAATATATTCAGGAGAAAACGCATACGCCCTTTTTGGCCAAGCAAGCAAGCGGGCAATGCAAATCTGCACTACAAAGAAGTATCACTTCCAACCGGTCAAAAGGGACATCCACAAAATGTGTAAAAACCAGAAAGGCAAGACAGGCCCTGGAGAACAGGGAGCCTTGTTTTGCTGATGGGCAGGATGTAAATTGCCAACTGCCTCTCTGTGGGAGTACATTGTGTTCCCTAAAACAAGAAAAGAACAGAGCTACAGAGCCAAGGGCCCTTCTAGTCTAGGGAATATACCTTGGGAAAACTGAAAATTAATAAGACAGAGCCACCCCAAATTTAGGGCTGCACTGCTTACAAGGACCTCAACTTGGGTACACCTTAAATATCCCAGGAAATATAAAAATGGTTCAAAAAATTGTGGTACTTACGTATGATGGAATATCCCTCAGCCATGAAATCAATGTCATAAGACCAGTAGCAGCAAAATGGGTGGATTCAGTTACGATGATTCTAAGTGAAATAAGTCACAGAGAAAAAGAAACTTATCATAAGATATCACTTATGAAGATCCTGTAAACATGGCTACACTTGAACTGAGTTAGGAAAGAGAAAAGTGTCTTACATTTAGAAAACACTCTTATGACTGCTTAAGGAGGAAGGAGAGGTGGGGTGATGCATAAAACCAGAGTTTGATATAAGCACAGGTACCGTTCCAAAAACCAACTATGGAATAGACAAGACCTACACCTTCCTCAGTGAAAGGGACTCAAAACCCCATATTTCCCACAGAGGAATATATCTGACTAGTAAGAATCTTAAAACCTATGTATTGATATGTCTCCGTAAGGAAATCAAGTGTGTCTAGACTGGCATAAACATAGCAGCGAGAATCACCTCAAACCCACTATAAAAAGGAATTTCAAAAAACAAAACAAAAAAACTGGGAAATTCTTTACAATTCCTTCAGGGTCTCTGATGAAAACTGGAATGACCCTATCTACAATGACAGCTGGATGTGGCATAAGGCTGGACACTTGGGACTGAGAGGATTGGTGAGATTGGGTGAGCAAATGCAGACCCTTTAAAGCACAAATCAGTGGCAACCATTCCATGGGTCCCCACTCTCCAGGTTGAAGGGAATATTACTACAGCTATAACATGTACGGGAAACCTAGAGAACGGACACACTGTGAATATGAAAGGTTTCTAAAACTCAACGCATAGTCCCTCTCCTGGTGCTCCGGTTTGACTTTCCATCTGCTTTACTATCAACGTCCCAACTTGGAGAGACAGCCCCTTTAACCTCCTGGTTCGCACAGGTCTCCAATTTGGCAGAGGATGAAAGGGAATAGGGAGAACCGATGAGAGTGTAGCTGTTAGGCATTTGGACGGGTACATATCACTGTAATCTCCCAGCAGGAAGAAGAATTAACCAAAGTCTCAGCCACCCACAGGGAAGCAGTATAGGTCCTGAACCAAAATTTTGGACGTGCGGTCAGCTCACCAAGAACGAGTTGAAAAATGGAGCTCAGGGGCACAGCAATTCACAAACTGGCCGAGTAATAAAGGACAACTATCGTCCAAAAGTATGTTGAGGGAAGGCAACGAGGCGGACTTGAAAGAGAGGCAGAATAGCAGGAAACAGATTTCAAGAGGTACATTGGAATCGCCTTTAAAGCACAGGAAGAGGGGCACAACTGCGACAATGATGCACTTGGCCAAAAAGGGCGTATGCATTTTCTCCTGAATATATTCTGGAGAAAACGCATACGCCCTTTTTGGCCAAGCAAGCAAGCGGGCAATGCAAATCTGCACTACAAAGAAGTATCACTTCCAACCGGTCAAAAGGGACATCCACAAAATGTGTAAAAACCAGAAAGGCAAGACAGGCCCTGGAGAACAGGGAGCCTTGTTATGCTGATGGGCAGGATGTAAATTGCCAACTGCCTCTCTGTGGGAGTACATTGTGTTCCCTAAAACAAGTAAAGAACAGAGCTACAGAGCCAAGGGCCCTTCTAGTCTAGGGAATATACCTTGGGAAAACTGTAAATTAATAAGACAGAGCCACCCCAAATTTAGGGCTGCACTGCTTACAAGGACCTCAACTTGGGTACACCTTAAATATCCCAGGAAATATAAAAATGGTTCAAAAAATTGTGGTACTTACGTATGATGGAATATCCCTCAGCCATGAAATCAATGTCATAAGACCAGTAGCAGCAAAATGGGTGGATTCAGTTACGATGATTCTAAGTGAAATAAGTCACAGAGAAAAAGAAACTTATCATAAGATATCACTTATGAAGATCCTGTAAACATGGCTACACTTGAACTGAGTTAGGAAAGAGAAAAGTGTCTTACATTTAGAAAACACTCTTATGACTGCTTAAGGAGGAAGGAGAGGTGGGGTGATGCATAAAACCAGAGTTTGATATAAGCACAGGTACTGTCCCAAAAACCAACTATGGAATACAGAAGACATACACCTTCCTCAGTGAAAGGGACTCAAAACCCCATATTTCCCGCAGAGGAATATATGTGACTAGTAAGAATCTTAAAACCTATGTATTGATATGACACCATAAGGGAATCAAGTGTTTCTAGACTGGCATGAACATGGCAGCGAGAATCAGCCTAAACTCACTATAAAAAGGAATTTAAAAAACAAAACAAAAAAAACATGGAAATTCTTTACCATTCCTTCAGTCTCTGATGAACCCTGGAATGACCCTAACTACAATGACAGCTGGATATGGCATAAGGCTGGACACTTGGGACTGAGAGGATTGGTGAGATTGGGTGAGCAAATGCAGACCCTTTAAAGCAATAACGCATGGCACCCATTCCATGGGTCCCAACTCTCCAGGTTGAAGGGAATATTACTAGAGCTATAACATGTAAAGGAAACCTAGAGAATGGACACAGTGTGAATACGAAAGGTTTCTAAAACTCAACTAATAGTCCCTCTCCTGGTCCTCACGTTTGACTTTCAAGCTGCTTTACTATCAATCTCCCAACGTAGAGTGACAGCACATTTAACCTCCTGGTTCGCACACGTTGCCAATTAGGCAGAGGATGAAAGGGAAGAGGGAGAACCAATGAGAGAGTAGCTGTTTGGCATTTGGACGGGCACATGTCACTCTAATTTCCTGGCAGGAAGAAGAATTAACCAAAGTCTCAGCCACCCACTGGGAACCAGTATAGGTACTGAACCAAAATATTGGTCTTGCATTCATCTCACCAAAAACAAGTTGAAAAATGGAGCTCAGGGGCACAGCAATTCACAAACTGGCACAGTAATAAAGGACAATTATCATCCAAAAATCTGTTGACGGAAGGCATTGAGGCAGCTTGAAAGCGAGGCAGAATAGCAGGAAAGAGATTTCAAGAGGTATGTTGGAATCGCCTTTAAAGCACAGGAAGAGGGGCACAACTTCGACAATGATGCACTTGGCCAAATAGGGCATATGCGTTTTCTCCTGATTATATTTAGGAGATAACGCATATGCCCTTTTTGGCCAAGCAAGCAAGTGGACAATGCAAATCTGCACTACAAAGAAGTATCACTTCCCACCGGTCAAAAGGGACATCCACAAAATGTGTAAAAACCAGAAAGGCAAGACAGGCCCTGGAGAACAGGGAGCCTTGTTATGCTGATGGGCGGGATGTAAATTGCCAACTCCCTCTCTGGAGGAGTGCACTGTGTTCCCTAAAACAAGTAAACAACAGAGCTACAGAGCCAAGGGCACTTCCAGTCTAGGGAATATACCTTGAGAAAACTGAAAATCAATAAGACAGAGCCACACCAAAATTTAGGGCTGCACTGCTTACAAGGACCTCAACTTGGGTACACCTTAAATATCCCAGGAAATATAAAACTGGTTCAAAATATTGTGGTACTTACGTACGATGGAATATCCCTCAGCCATGAAATCAATGTCATAAGACCAGTAGCAGCAAAATGAGTGGATTCCGGTTCGATGATTCTAAGTGAAATAAGTCACACAGAAAAAGCAACTTATCATAAGATATCACTTATGAAGATCCTGTAAACATGGCTACACTTGAACTTAGCTAGGAAAGAGAACAGAGTCTCACATTTAGAAAACACTCTTATGCCTGCTTAAGGGGGAAGGAGAGGTGGGGTGATGCATAAAACCAGAGTTTGATATAAGCACAGGTACCGTTCCAAAAACCAACTATGGAATAGACAAGACCTACACCTTCCTCAGTGAAAGGGACTCAAAACTCCATATTTCCCGCAGAAGAATATATCTGACAAGTAAGAATCTTAAAACCTATGTATTGATATGTCTCTGTAAGGGAATCAAGAGTGTCTAGACTGGCATAAGCATGGCAGCGAGAATCAGCTCAAACCCACTATAAAAAGGAATTTCACAAGCAAAACAAAGAAACAGGCAAATTCTTTCCAATTCCTTCAGGGTCTCTGATGAAACCTGGAATGACCCTATCTACAATGACAGCTGGATGTTACATAAGGCTGGACACGTGGCACTGAGAGGATTGGTGAGATTGGGTGAGCAAATGTAGACCCTTCAAAGCAATAATGCATGGCACACATTACATGCGTCCCAACTCTCCAAGTTGAAGGGGATATTACTACAACTATAACATGTACCGGAAACCTAGAGAATGGACACAGTGTGAACAAGAAACGTTTCTAAAACTCAACTAATACTCCGTCTCCTGGTGCTCATGTTTGACACTGCAACTGCTTTACTATCAATCTCCCAACTTAGAGACAGCACATTTAACCCCCTTGTTGGCACACGTTGCCAATTTGGCACAGGATGAAAGGGAAGAGGGAGAACCAATGAGAGAGTAGCTGTTTGGCATTTTGACGGGCACATGTCACTCTAATTTCCCGGCAGGAAGAAGAATTAACCAAAGTCTCAGCCACCCACCGGGAACCCATATACGTCCTGAACCAAAATATTGGTCTTGCGTTCAGCTCACAAAAAACGAGTTGCAAAATGGGGCTCAGGGGCACAACAATTCACAAACTGGAAGAGTAATAAAGGACAACTATCATCCAAAAATCTGTTGAGGGAAGGCAGCGAGGTAGACTTGAAAGCTAGGCAGAATAGCAGGAAACAGATTTCAAGAGGTACGTTGGAATCACCTTTAAAGCACAGGAAAAGGGGCACAACTTCGACAATGATGCACTTGGCCAAAAAGGGCGTATGCATTTTCTCCTGAATATATTTAGGAGAGAACTCATATGCCCGTTTTGGCCAAGCAAGCAAGCGGACAATGCAAATCTGCAATACAAAGAAGTATCTCTTCCCACCGGTACAAAAGGGACATCCACAAAATGTGTAAAAACCAGAAAGGCAAGACAGGCCCTGGAGAACAGGGAGCCTTGTTATGCTGATGGGCGGGATGTAAATTGCCAACTGCCTCTCTGGAGGAGTGCATTGGGTTCCCTAAAACAAGTAAACAACAGATCTACAGAGCCAAGGGCACTTGCAGTCTAGGGAATATACCTTGGGAAAATTGAAAATCAATAAGACACAGCCACCTCAAAATTTAGGGCTGCACTGCTTACAAGAACCTCAACTTGGGTACACCTTAAATATCCCAGGAAATATAAAAATGGCTCAAAAAATTGTGGTACTTATGTATGATGGAATATCCGTCAGGCATGAAATCAATGTCATAAGACCAGTAGAAACAAAATGAGTGGATTCTGTTATGATGATTCTAAGTGAAATAAGACACACAGAAAAAGAAATTTATCATAAGATATCACTTATGAAGATCCTGTAACATGGCTACACTTGAACTGAGTTAGGAAAGAGAACAGAGTCTCACATTTAGAAAACACACTTATGCCTGCTAGAGTTGGAAGGAGAGGTGGGGTGATGCATAAACCCAGAGTTTGATATAAGCACAGGTACTGTTCCAAAAACCAACTATGGAATACAGAAGACCTACAAGTTCCTCACTGAAACGGACTCAAAACCCCATATTTCGGGCAGAGGAATATATCTGACTAGTAAGAATCTTAAAACCTATGTATTGATATGTCTCCGTAAGGGAATCAAGTGTTTCTAGACTGGCATAAACATGGCAGCGAGAATCAGCTCAAACCCACTATCAAAAGGAATTTCAAAAACAAAACAAAGAAAACAGGGAAATTCTTTACAATTCCTTCAGGGTCTCTGATGAAACCTGGAATGACCCTATCTACAACGACCGCTGGATGTGGCATAAGGCTGGTCACTTGGGACTGAGAGGATTGGTGAGATGGGGTGAGCAAATGCAGACCTTGTAAACCAATAATGCATGGCACCCATTCCATGGGTCCCAACTCTGCGGGTTGAAGGGAATATTAATACAGCTATAACATATACAGGAAACCTAGAGAATGGACACACTGTGAATACAAAAGGTTTCAAAACTCAACGAATAGTCCCTCTCCTGGTGTTCCGGTTTGACTTTCCAACTGCTTTACTAACAATCTCCCAACTTGGAGAGACACCACTTTTAACCTCCTGGTACACACACGTTGCCAATTTGGCAGAGGATGAAAGGAAAGGGGGAGAACCAATGACAGAGTAGCTGTTAGGCATTTAGACGGGCACATGTCACTCTAATTTCACGGGAGGAAGAAGAATTAACCAAAGTCTCAGCCACCCACGGGGAACAAGTAGAGGTCCTGAACCAAAATTTTGGACTTGCGGTCAGCTCACAAAAAATGAGTTGAAAAATGGGGCTCAGGGCACAGCAATTCACAAACTGGAAGAGTAATAAAGGACAACTATCATCCAAAAATCTGTTGAGGGAAGGCATCAAGGCGGAGTTGAAATCGAGGCAGAATAGCAGGAAACAGATTTCAAGAGGTATGTTGGAATCGCCTTTAAAGCACAAGAAGTGGGGCACAACTTCGACAATGATGCACTTGGCGAAAAAGGGCGTTTGCATTTTCTGCTGAATATTTTCAGGAGAAAATGCATACGACCTTTTTGGCCAAGCAAGCAAGCAGGCAATGCAAATCTGCACTACAAAGAAGTATCACTTCCCACCGGTCAAAAGGGACATCCGCAAAATGTGTAAAAACCAGAAAGGCAAGACAGGCCCTGGAGAACAGGGAGCATTGTTATGCTGATGGGCAGGATGTAAATTGCCAACTGCCTCTCTGGTGGAGTGAATTGTGTTCCCTAAAACAAGTAAACAACAGAGCTACAGAGCCAAGGGCACTTCCAGTCTAGGGAATATACCTTGGGAAAACTGAAAATCAATAAGCCAGAGCCACCCCAACGTTTAGGGCTGCACTGCTTACAAGAACCTCAACATGGGTACACCTTAAATATCCCAGGAAATATAAAAATGGTTCAAAAAATTGTGGTACTTACGTATGATGGAATATCCCTCAGCCATGAAATCAATGTCATAAGACCAGTAGCAGCAAAATGAGTGGAATGAGGTTCGATGATTCTAAGTGAAATAAGTCACACAGAAAAAGCAAGTTATCATAAGATATCACATACGAAGATCCTGTAAACATGGCTACACTTGAACTGAGCTAGGAAAGAGAACAGAGTCTCACATTTGGAAAACACTCTTATGCCTGCTTAAGGGGGAAGGAGAGGTGGGGTGATGCATAAAACCAGAGTTTGATATAAGCACAGGTACCGTTCCAAAAACCAACTATGGAATAGACAAGACCTACACCTTCCACAGTGAAAGGGACTCAAAACCCCATATTTCCCGCAGAAGAATATATCTGACTAGTAAGAATCTTAAAACCTATGTATTGATATGTCTCTGTAAGGGAATCAAGTGTCTAGACTGGCATAAACATGGCAGCGAGAATCAGCTGAAATCCACTATCAAAAGGAATTTCACAAACAAAACAAAAAAACAGGCAAATGCTTTACAATTCCTTCAGGGTCTCTGATGAAATATGGAATGACCCTATCTACAACGACCGCTGGATGTGGCATAAGGCTGGACACTTGGGACTTAGAGGATTGGTGAGATTGGGTGAGCAAATGCAGACCTTGTAAACCAATAATGCATGGCACCCATTCCATGGGTCCCAACTCTGCGGGTTGAAGGGAATATTAATACAGCTATAACATGTACAGGAAACCTAGAGAATGGACACACTGTGAATACAAAAGGTTTCTAAAACTCAACGAATAGTCCCTCTCCTGGTGTTCCGGTTTGACTTTCCCACTGCTTTACTATCAATCTCCCAAATTGGAGAGACACCCCTTTTAACCTCCTGGTACACACACGTTGCCAATTTGGCAGAGGATGAAAGGAAATGGGGAGAACCAATGACAGAGTAGCTGTTAGGCATTTAGACGGGCATATGTCACTCTAATTTCACGGTAGGAAGAAGAATTAACCAAAGTCTCAGCCTCCCACGGGGAACAAGTAGAGGTCCTGAACCAAAATTTTGGACGTGCGGTCAGCTCACAAAAAATAAGTTGAAAAATGGGGCTCAGGGCACAGCAATTCACAAACTGGAAGAGTAATAAAGGACAACTATCATCCAAAAATCTGTTGAGGGAAGGGAACGAGGCGGAGTTGAAATCGAGGCAGAATAGCAGGAAACAGATTTCAACAGGTACGTTGGAATCGCCTTTAAAGCACAGGAAGAGTGGAACAACTTCGACAATGATGCACTTGGCCAAAAAGGGCGTATGCGTTTTCTCTTGAATATATTCAGGAGAAAACGCATACGCCCTTTTTGGCCAAGCAAGCAAGCGGGCAATGCAAATCTGCACTACAAAGAAGTATCACTTCCCACCGGTCAAAAGGGACATCCGCAAAATGTGTAAAAACCAGAAAGGCAAGACAGGCCCTGGAGAACAGGGAGCCTTTTTATGCTGATGGGCGGGATGTAAATTGCCAACTGCCTCTATGGAGGAGTGCATTGTGTTCCCTAAAACAAGTAAACAACAGAGCTACAGAGCCAAGGGCACTACCAGTCTAGGGAATATACCTTGGGAAAACTGAAAATCAATAAGACAGAGCCACCCCAAAATTTACGGCTGCACTGCTCACAATAACCTCAACTTCGGTACACCTTAAATATCCCAGGAAATATAAAAATGGTTCAAAAAATTGTGGTACTTACGTACGATGGAATATCCCTCAGCCATGAAATCAATGTCATAAGACCAGTAGCAACAAAATGTGTGGATTCTGTTATGATGATTCTAAGTGAAATAAGACACACAGAAAAAGAAATTTATCATAAGATATCACTTATGAAGAACCTGTAAACATGGCTACACTTGAACTTAGCTAGGAAAGAGAACAGAGTCTCACATTTGGAAAACACTCTTATGCCTGCTTAAGGGGGAAGGAGAGGTGGGGTGATGCATAAAACCAGAGTTTCATATAAGCACACCTACCGTTCCGAAAACCAACTATGGAATAGACAAGACCTACACATTCCTCAGTGAAAGGGACTGAAAAGCCCATATTTCCCGCAGAAGAATATATCTGACTAGTAAGAATCTTAAAACCTATGTATTGATATGTCTCTGTAAGGGAATCAAGTGTGTCTAGACTGGCATAAACTTGGCAGCGAGAATCAGCTGAAACCCACTATCAAAAGGAATTTCACAAACAAAACAAAAAAACAGGAAAATTCTTTACAATTCCTTCAGGGTCTCTGATGAAACCTGGAATGACCCTATCTACAACGACAGCTGGATGTGGCATAATGCTGGACACTTGGGACTGAGAGGATTGGTGAGATTGGGTGAGCAACTGCAGACCTTGTAAACCAATAATGCATGGCACCCATTCCATGGGTACCAACTCTGCGGGTTGAAGGGAATATTAATACAGCTATAACATATACAGGAAACCTAGAGAATGGACACACTGTGAATACAAAAGGTTTCTAAAACTCAACGAATAGTCCCTCTCCTGGTGTTCCGGTTTGACTTTCCAACTGCTTTACTATCAATCTCCCAACTTGGAGAGACACCACTTTTAACCTCCTGGTACACACACGTTGCCAATTTGGCAGAGGATGAAAGGAAAGGGGGAGAACCAATGACAGATTAGCTGTTAGGCATTTAGACGGGCACATGTCACTCTAATTTCACGGGAGGAAGAAGAACTAACCAAAGTCTCAGTCTCCCACGGGTAAAAAGTAGAGGTCCTGAACCAAAATTTTGGACTTGCGGTCAGCACACAAAAAATGAGTTGAAAAATGGGGCTCAGGGCACAGCAATTCACAAACTGGAAGAGTAATAAAGGACAACTATCGTCCAAAAATCTGTTGAGGGAAGGCAACGAGGTGGACTTGAAATCGAGGCAGAATAGCAGGAAACAGATTTCAAGAGGTATGTTGGAATCGCCTTTAAAGCACCAGAAGTGGGGCACAACTTCGACAATGATGCACTTGGCCAAAAAGGGCGTTTGCATTTTCTCCTGAATATATTCAGGAGAAAACGCATACGCCCTTTTTGGCCTAGCAAGCAAGCAGGCAATGCAAATCTGCACTACAAAGAAGTATCACTTCCCACCGGTCAAAAGGGACATCCGCAAAATGTGTAAAAACCAGAAAGGCAAGACAGGCCCTGGAGAACAGGGAGCATTGTTATGCTGATGGGCAGGATGTAAATTGCCAACTGCCTCTCTGGTGGAGTGAACTGTGTTCCCTAAAACAAGTAAACAACAGAGCTACAGAGCCAAGGGCACTTCCAGTCTAGGGAATATACCTTGGGAAAACTGAAAATCAATAAGCCAGAGCCACCCCAACGTTTAGGGCTGCACTGCTTACAAGAACCTCAACTTGGGTACACCTTAAATATCCCAGGAAATATAAAAATGGTTCAAAAAATTGTGGTACTTACGTACGATGGAATATCCCTCAGCCATGAAATCAATGTCATAAGACCAGTAGCAGCAAAATGAGTGGATTCAGGTTCGATGATTCTAAGTGAAATAAGTCACACAGAAAAAGCAACTTATCATAAGATATCACTTATGAAGATCCTGTAAACATGGCTACACTTGAACTGAGCTAGGAAAGAGAACAGAGTCTCACATTTAGAAAACACTCTTATGCCTGCTTAAGGGGGAAGGAGAGGTGGGGTGATGCATAAAACCAGAGTTTGATATAAGCACAGGTACCGTTCCAAAAACCAACTATGGAATAGACAAGACCTACACCTTCCTCAGTGAAAGGGACTCAAAACCCCATATTTCCCGCAGAAGAATATATCTGACAAGTAAGAATCTTAAAACCTATGTATTGATATGTCTCTGTAAGGGAATCAAGAGTGTCTAGACTGGCATAAGCATGGCAGCGAGAATCAGCTCAAACCCACTATAAAAAGGAATTTCACAAACAAAACAAAGAAACAGGCAAATTCTTTCCAATTCCTTCAGGGTCTCTGATGAAACCTGGAATGACCCTATCTACAATGACAGCTGGATGTTACATAAGGCTGGACACGTGGCACTGAGAGGATTGGTGAGATTGGGTGAGCAAATGTAGACCCTTCAAAGCAATAATGCATGGCACACATTACATGCGTCCCAACTCTCCAAGTTGAAGGGGATATTACTACAACTATAACATGTACCGGAAACCTAGAGAATGGACACACTGTGAACAAGAAACGTTTCTAAAACTCAACTAATACTCCGTCTCCTGGTGCTCATGTTTGACACTGCAACTGCTTTACTATCAATCTCCCAACTTAGAGACAGCACATTTAACCCCCTTGTTGGCACACGTTGCCAATTTGGCACAGGATGAAAGGGAAGAGGGAGAACCAATGAGAGAGTAGCTGTTTGGCATTTTGACGGGCACATGTCACTCTAATTTCCCGGCAGGAAGAAGAATTAACCAAAGTCTCAGCCACCCACCGGGAACCCATATACGTCCTGAACCAAAATATTGGTCTTGCGTTCAGCTCACAAAAAACGAGTTGCAAAATGGGGCTCAGGGGCACAACAATTCACAAACTGGCAGAGTAATAAAGGACAACTATCATCCAAAAATCTGTTGAGGGAAGGCAGCGAGGTAGACTTGAAAGCTAGGCAGAATAGCAGGAAACAGATTTCAAGAGGTACGTTGGAATCACCTTTAAAGCACAGGAAAAGGGGCACAACTTCGACAATGATGCACTTGGCCAAAAAGGGCGTATGCATTTTCTCCTGAATATATTTAGGAGAGAACTCATATGCCCGTTTTGGCCAAGCAAGCAAGCGGACAATGCAAATCTGCAATACAAAGAAGTATCTCTTCCCACCGGTACAAAAGGGACATCCACAAAATGTGTAAAAACCAGAAAGGCAAGACAGGCCCTGGAGAACAGGGAGCCTTGTTATGCTGATGGGCGGGATGTAAATTGCCAACTGCCTCTCTGGAGGAGTGCATTGGGTTCCCTAAAACAAGTAAACAACAGATCTACAGAGCCAAGGGCACTTGCAGTCTAGGGAATATACCTTGGGAAAATTGAAAATCAATAAGACACAGCCACCTCAAAATTTAGGGCTGCACTGCTTACAAGAACCTCAACTTGGGTACACCTTAAATATCCCAGGAAATATAAAAATGGCTCAAAAAATTGTGGTACTTATGTATGATGGAATATCCGTCAGGCATGAAATCAATGTCATAAGACCAGTAGAAACAAAATGAGTGGATTCTGTTATGATGATTCTAAGTGAAATAAGACACACAGAAAAAGAAATTTATCATAAGATATCACTTATGAAGATCCTGTAACATGGCTACACTTGAACTGAGTTAGGAAAGAGAACAGAGTCTCACATTTAGAAAACACACTTATGCCTGCTAGAGTTGGAAGGAGAGGTGGGGTGAAGCATAAACCCAGAGTTTGATATAAGCACAGGTACTGTTCCAAAAACCAACTATGGAATACAGAAGACCTACAAGTTCCTCACTGAAACGGACTCAAAACCCCATATTTCGGGCAGAGGAATATATCTGACTAGTAAGAATCTTAAAACCTATGTATTGATATGTCTCCGTAAGGGAATCAAGTGTTTCTAGACTGGCATAAACATGGCAGCGAGAATCAGCTCAAACCCACTATCAAAAGGAATTTCAAAAACAAAACAAAGAAAACAGGGAAATTCTTTTCAATTCCTTCAGGGTCTCTGATGAAACCTGGAATGACCCTATCTACAACGACCGCTGGATGTGGCATAAGGCTGGACACTTGGGACTGAGAGGATTGGTGAGATGGGGTGAGCAAATGCAGACCTTGTAAACCAATAATGCATGGCACCCATTCCATGGGTCCCAACTCTGCGGGTTGAAGGGAATATTAATACAGCTATAACATATACAGGAAACCTAGAGAATGGACACACTGTGAATACAAAAGGTTTCTAAAACTCAACGAATAGTCCCTCTCCTGGTGTTCCGGTTTGACTTTCCAACTGCTTTACTAACAATCTCCCAACTTGGAGAGACACCACTTTTAACCTCCTGGTACACACACGTTGCCAATTTGGCAGAGGATGAAAGGAAAGGGGGAGAACCAATGACAGAGTAGCTGTTAGGCATTTAGACGGGCACATGTCACTCTAATTTCACGGGAGGAAGAAGAATTAACCAAAGTCTCAGCCTCCCACGGGGAACAAGTAGAGGTCCTGAACCAAAATTTTGGACTTGCGGTCAGCTCACAAAAAATGAGTTGAAAAATGGGGCTCAGGGCACAGCAATTCACAAACTGGAAGAGTAATAAAGGACAACTATCATCCAAAAATCTGTTGAGGGAAGGCATCAAGGCGGAGTTGAAATCGAGGCAGAATAGCAGGAAACAGATTTCAAGAGGTATGTTGGAATCGCCTTTAAAGCACAAGAAGTGGGGCACAACTTCGACAATGATGCACTTGGCGAAAAAGGGCGTTTGCATTTTCTGCTGAATATTTTCAGGAGAAAATGCATACGACCTTTTTGGCCAAGCAAGCAAGCAGGCAATGCAAATCTGCACTACAAAGAAGTATCACTTCCCACCGGTCAAAAGGGACATCCGCAAAATGTGTAAAAACCAGAAAGGCAAGACAGGCCCTGGAGAACAGGGAGCATTGTTATGCTGATGGGCAGGATGTAAATTGCCAACTGCCTCTCTGGTGGAGTGAATTGTGTTCCCTAAAACAAGTAAACAACAGAGCTACAGAGCCAAGGGCACTTCCAGTCTAGGGAATATACCTTGGGAAAACTGAAAATCAATAAGACAGAGCCACCCCAACGTTTAGGGCTGCACTGCTTACAAGAACCTCAACATGGGTACACCTTAAATATCCCAGGAAATATAAAAATGGTTCAAAAAATTGTGGTACTTACGTACGATGGAATATCCCTCAGCCATGAAATCAATGTCATAAGACCAGTAGCAGCAAAATGAGTGGAATGAGGTTCGATGATTCTAAGTGAAATAAGTCACACAGAAAAAGCAAGTTATCATAAGATATCACATACGAAGATCCTGTAAACATGGCTACACTTGAACTGAGCTAGGAAAGAGAACAGAGTCTCACATTTGGAAAACACTCTTATGCCTGCTTAAGGGGGAAGGAGAGGTGGGGTGATGCATAAAACCAGAGTTTGATATAAGCACAGGTACCGTTCCAAAAACCAACTATGGAATAGACAAGACCTACACCTTCCACAGTGAAAGGGACTCAAAACCCCATATTTCCCGCAGAAGAATATATCTGACTAGTAAGAATCTTAAAACCTATGTATTGATATGTCTCTGTAAGGGAATCAAGTGTCTAGACTGGCATAAACATGGCAGCGAGAATCAGCTGAAATCCACTATCAAAAGGAATTTCACAAACAAAACAAAAAAACAGGCAAATGCTTTACAATTCCTTCAGGGTCTCTGATGAAATATGGAATGACCCTATCTACAACGACCGCTGGATGTGGCATAAGGCTGGACACTTGGGACTTAGAGGATTGGTGAGATTGGGTGAGCAAATGCAGACCTTGTAAACCAATAATGCATGGCACCCATTCCATGGGTCCCAACTCTACGGGTTGAAGGGAATATTAATACAGCTATAACATGTACAGGAAACCTAGAGAATGGACACACTGTGAATACAAAAGGTTTCTAAAACTCAACGAATAGTCCCTCTCCTGGTGTTCCGGTTTGACTTTCCCACTGCTTTACTATCAATCTCCCAAATTGGAGAGACACCCCTTTTAACCTCCTGGTACACACACGTTGCCAATTTGGCAGAGGATGAAAGGAAAGGGGGAGAACCAATGACAGAGTAGCTGTTAGGCATTTAGATGGGCATATGTCACTCTAATTTCACGGTAGGAAGAAGAATTAACCAAAGTCTCAGCCTCCCACGGGGAACAAGTAGAGGTCCTGAACCAAAATTTTGGACGTGCGGTCAGCTCACAAAAAATAAGTTGAAAAATGGGGCTCAGGGCACAGCAATTCACAAACTGGAAGAGTAATAAAGGACAACTATCATCCAAAAATCTGTTGAGGGAAGGGAACGAGGCGGAGTTGAAATCGAGGCAGAATAGCAGGAAACAGATTTCAAGAGGTACGTTGGAATCGCCTTTAAAGCACAGGAAGAGTGGAACAACTTCGACAATGATGCACTTGGCCAAAAAGGGCGTATGCGTTTTCTCTTGAATATATTCAGGAGAAAACGCATACGCCCTTTTTGGCCAAGCAAGCAAGCGGGCAATGCAAATCTGCACTACAAAGAAGTATCACTTCCCACCGGTCAAAAGGGACATCCGCAAAATGTGTAAAAACCAGAAAGGCAAGACAGGCCCTGGAGAACAGGGAGCCTTTTTATGCTGATGGGCGGGATGTAAATTGCCAACTGCCTCTATGGAGGAGTGCATTGTGTTCCCTAAAACAAGTAAACAACAGAGCTACAGAGCCAAGGGCACTACCAGTCTAGGGAATATACCTTGGGAAAACTGAAAATCAATAAGACAGAGCCACCCCAAAATTTACGGCTGCACTGCTCACAATAACCTCAACTTCGGTACACCTTAAATATCCCAGGAAATATAAAAATGGTTCAAAAAATTGTGGTACTTACGTACGATGGAATATCCCTCAGCCATGAAATCAATGTCATAAGACCAGTAGCAACAAAATGTGTGGATTCTGTTATGATGATTCTAAGTGAAATAAGACACACAGAAAAAGAAATTTATCATAAGATATCACTTATGAAGAAACTGTAAACATGGCTACACTTGAACTTAGCTAGGAAAGAGAACAGAGTCTCACATTTGGAAAACACTCTTATGCCTGCTTAAGGGGGAAGGAGAGGTGGGGTGATGCATAAAACCAGAGTTTCATATAAGCACACCTACCGTTCCGAAAACCAACTATGGAATAGACAAGACCTACACATTCCTCAGTGAAAGGGACTGAAAAGCCCATATTTCCCGCAGAAGAATATATCTGACTAGTAAGAATCTTAAAACCTATGTATTGATATGTCTCTGTAAGGGAATCAAGTGTGTCTAGACTGGCATAAACTTGGCACGAGAATCAGCTGAAACCCACTATCAAAAGGAATTTCACAAACAAAACAAAAAAACAGGAAAATTCTTTACAATTCCTTCAGGGTCTCTGATGAAACCTGGAATGACCCTATCTACAACGACAGCTGGATGTGGCATAATGCTGGACACTTGGGACTGAGAGGATTGGTGAGATTGGGTGAGCAACTGCAGACCTTGTAAACCAATAATGCATGGCACCCATTCCATGGGTCCCAACTCTGCGGGTTGAAGGGAATATTAATACAGCTATAACATATACAGGAAACCTAGAGAATGGACACACTGTGAATACAAAAGGTTTCTAAAACTCAACGAATAGTCCCTCTCCTGGTGTTCCGGTTTGACTTTCCAACTGCTTTACTATCAATCTCCCAACTTGGAGAGACACCACTTTTAACCTCCTGGTACACACACGTTGCCAATTTGGCAGAGGATGAAAGGAAAGGGGGAGAACCAATGACAGAGTAGCTGTTAGGCATTTAGACGGGCACATGTCACTCTAATTTCACGGGAGGAAGAAGAACTAACCAAAGTCTCAGCCTCCCACGGGTAAAAAGTAGAGGTCCTGAACCAAAATTTTGGACTTGCGGTCAGCACACAAAAAATGAGTTGAAAAATGGGGCTCAGGGCACAGCAATTCACAAACTGGAAGAGTAATAAAGGACAACTATCGTCCAAAAATCTGTTGAGGGAAGGCAACGAGGCGGAGTTGAAATCGAGGCAGAATAGCAGGAAACAGATTTCAAGAGGTATGTTGGAATCGCCTTTAAAGCACCAGAAGTGGGGCACAACTTCGACAATGATGCACTTGGCCAAAAAGGGCGTTTGCATTTTCTCCTGAATATATTCAGGAGAAAACGCATACGCCCTTTTTGGCCTAGCAAGCAAGCAGGCAATGCAAATCTGCACTACAAAGAAGTATCACTTCCCACCGGTCAAAAGGGACATCCGCAAAATGTGTAAAAACCAGAAAGGCAAGACAGGCCCTGGAGAACAGGGAGCCTTTTTATGCTGATGGGCGGGATGTAAATTGCCAACTGCCTCTATGGAGGAGTGCATTGTGTTCCCTAAAACAAGTAAACAACAGAGCTACAGAGCCAAGGGCACTACCAGTCTAGGGAATATACCTTGGGAAAACTGAAAATCAATAAGACAGAGCCACCCCAAAATTTACGGCTGCACTGCTCACAATAACCTCAACTTCGGTACACCTTAAATATCCCAGGAAATATAAAAATGGTTCAAAAAATTGTGGTACTTACGTACGATGGAATATCCCTCAGCCATGAAATCAATGTCATAAGACCAGTAGCAACAAAATGTGTGGATTCTGTTATGATGATTCTAAGTGAAATAAGACACACAGAAAAAGAAATTTATCATAAGATATCACTTATGAAGAAACTGTAAACATGGCTACACTTGAACTTAGCTAGGAAAGAGAACAGAGTCTCACATTTGGAAAACACTCTTATGCCTGCTTAAGGGGGAAGGAGAGGTGGGGTGATGCATAAAACCAGAGTTTCATATAAGCACACCTACCGTTCCGAAAACCAACTATGGAATAGACAAGACCTACACATTCCTCAGTGAAAGGGACTGAAAAGCCCATATTTCCCGCAGAAGAATATATCTGACTAGTAAGAATCTTAAAACCTATGTATTGATATGTCTCTGTAAGGGAATCAAGTGTGTCTAGACTGGCATAAACTTGGCAGCGAGAATCAGCTGAAACCCACTATCAAAAGGAATTTCACAAACAAAACAAAAAAACAGGAAAATTCTTTACAATTCCTTCAGGGTCTCTGATGAAACCTGGAATGACCCTATCTACAACGACAGCTGGATGTGGCATAATGCTGGACACTTGGGACTGAGAGGATTGGTGAGATTGGGTGAGCAACTGCAGACCTTGTAAACCAATAATGCATGGCACCCATTCCATGGGTCCCAACTCTGCGGGTTGAAGGGAATATTAATACAGCTATAACATATACAGGAAACCTAGAGAATGGACACACTGTGAATACAAAAGGTTTCTAAAACTCAACGAATAGTCCCTCTCCTGGTGTTCCGGTTTGACTTTCCAACTGCTTTACTATCAATCTCCCAACTTGGAGAGACACCACTTTTAACCTCCTGGTACACACACGTTGCCAATTTGGCAGAGGATGAAAGGAAAGGGGGAGAACCAATGACAGAGTAGCTGTTAGGCATTTAGACGGGCACATGTCACTCTAATTTCACGGGAGGAAGAAGAACTAACCAAAGTCTCAGCCTCCCACGGGTAAAAAGTAGAGGTCCTGAACCAAAATTTTGGACTTGCGGTCAGCACACAAAAAATGAGTTGAAAAATGGGGCTCAGGGCACAGCAATTCACAAACTGGAAGAGTAATAAAGGACAACTATCGTCCAAAAATCTGTTGAGGGAAGGCAACGAGGCGGAGTTGAAATCGAGGCAGAATAGCAGGAAACAGATTTCAAGAGGTATGTTGGAATCGCCTTTAAAGCACCAGAAGTGGGGCACAACTTCGACAATGATGCACTTGGCCAAAAAGGGCGTTTGCATTTTCTCCTGAATATATTCAGGAGAAAACGCATACGCCCTTTTTGGCCTAGCAAGCAAGCAGGCAATGCAAATCTGCACTACAAAGAAGTATCACTTCCCACCGGTCAAAAGGGACATCCGCAAAATGTGTAAAAACCAGAAAGGCAAGACAGGCCCTGGAGAACAGGGAGCATTGTTATGCTGATGGGCAGGATGTAAATTGCCAACTGCCTCTCTGGTGGAGTGAACTGTGTTCCCTAAAACAAGTAAACAACAGAGCTACAGAGCCAAGGGCACTTCCAGTCTAGGGAATATACCTTGGGAAAACTGAAAATCAATAAGCCAGAGCCACCCCAACGTTTAGGGCTGCACTGCTTACAAGAACCTCAACTTGGGTACACCTTAAATATCCCAGGAAATATAAAAATGGTTCAAAAAATTGTGGTACTTACGTACGATGGAATATCCCTCAGCCATGAAATCAATGTCATAAGACCAGTAGCAGCAAAATGAGTGGATTCAGGTTCGATGATTCTAAGTGAAATAAGTCACACAGAAAAAGCAACTTATCATAAGATATCACTTATGAAGATCCTGTAAACATGGCTACACTTGAACTGAGCTAGGAAAGAGAACATAGTCTCACATTTAGAAAACACTCTTATGCCTGCTTAAGGGGGAAGGAGAGGTGGGGTGATGCATAAAACCAGAGTTTGATATAAGCACAGGTACCGTTCCAAAAACCAACTATGGAATAGACAAGACCTACACCTTCCTCAGTGAAAGGGACTCAAAACTCCATATTTCCCGCAGAAGAATATATCTGACAAGTAAGAATCTTAAAACCTATGTATTGATATGTCTCTGTAAGGGAATCAAGAGTGTCTAGACTGGCATAAGCATGGCAGCGAGAATCAGCTCAAACCCACTATAAAAAGGAATTTCAAAAACAAAACAAAGAAACAGGCAAATTCTTTCCAATTCCTTCAGGGTCTCTGATGAAACCTGGAATGACCCTATCTACAATGACAGCTGGATGTTACATAAGGCTGGACACGTGGCACTGAGAGGATTGGTGAGATTGGGTGAGCAAATGTAGACCCTTCAAAGCAATAATGCATGGCACACATTACATGCGTCCCAACTCTCCAAGTTGAAGGGGATATTACTACAACTATAACATGTACCGGAAACCTAGAGAATGGACACACTGTGAACAAGAAACGTTTCTAAAACTCAACTAATACTCCGTCTCCTGGTGCTCATGTTTGACACTGCAACTGCTTTACTATCAATCTCCCAACTTAGAGACAGCACATTTAACCCCCTTGTTGGCACACGTTGCCAATTTGGCACAGGATGAAAGGGAAGAGGGAGAACCAATGAGAGAGTAGCTGTTTGGCATTTTGACGGGCACATGTCACTCTAATTTCCCGGCAGGAAGAAGAATTAACCAAAGTCTCAGCCACCCACCGGGAACCCATATACGTCCTGAACCAAAATATTGGTCTTGCGTTCAGCTCACAAAAAACGAGTTGCAAAATGGGGCTCAGGGGCACAACAATTCACAAACTGGCAGAGTAATAAAGGACAACTATCATCCAAAAATCTGTTGAGGGAAGGCAGCGAGGTAGACTTGAAAGCTAGGCAGAATAGCAGGAAACAGATTTCAAGAGGTACATTGGAATCACCTTTAAAGCACAGGAAAAGGGGCACAACTTCGACAATGATGCACTTGGCCAAAAAGGGCGTATGCATTTTCTCCTGAATATATTTAGGAGAGAACTCATATGCCCGTTTTGTCCAAGCAAGCAAGCGGACAATGCAAATCTGCAATACAAAGAAGTATCTCTTCCCACCGGTACAAAAGGGACATCCACAAAATGTGTAAAAACCAGAAAGGCAAGACAGGCCCTGGAGAACAGGGAGCCTTGTTATGCTGATGGGCGGGATGTAAATTGCCAACTGCCTCTCTGGAGGAGTGCATTGGGTTCCCTAAAACAAGTAAACAACAGATCTACAGAGCCAAGGGCACTTGCAGTCTAGGGAATATACCTTGGGAAAATTGAAAATCAATAAGACACAGCCACCTCAAAATTTAGGGCTGCACTGCTTACAAGAACCTCAACTTGGGTACACCTTAAATATCCCAGGAAATATAAAAATGGCTCAAAAAATTGTGGTACTTATGTACGATGGAATATCCGTCAGGCATGAAATCAATGTCATAAGACCAGTAGAAACAAAATGAGTGGATTCTGTTATGATGATTCTAAGTGAAATAAGACACACAGAAAAAGAAATTTATCATAAGATATCACTTATGAAGATCCTGTAACATGGCTACACTTGAACTGAGTTAGGAAAGAGAACAGAGTCTCACATTTAGAAAACACACTTATGCCTGCTAGAGTTGGAAGGAGAGGTGGGGTGATGCATAAAACCAGAGTTTGATATAAGCACAGGTACTGTTCCAAAAACCAACTATGGAATACAGAAGACCTACAAGTTCCTCACTGAAACGGACTCAAAACCCCATATTTCCGGCAGAGGAATATATCTGACTAGTAAGAATCTTAAAACCTATGTATTGATATGTCTCCGTAAGGGAATCAAGTGTTTCTAGACTGGCATAAACATGGCAGCGAGAATCAGCTCAAACCCACTATCAAAAGGAATTTCAAAAACAAAACAAAGAAAACAGGGAAATTCTTTACAATTCCTTCAGGGTCTCTGATGAAACCTGGAATGACCCTATCTACAACGACCGCTGGATGTGGCATAAGGCTGGACACTTGGGACTTAGAGGATTGGTGAGATGGGGTGAGCAAATGCAGACCTTGTAAACCAATAATGCATGGCACCCATTCCATGGGTCCCAACTCTGCGGGTTGAAGGGAATATTAATACAGCTATAACATATACAGGAAACCTAGAGAATGGACACACTGTGAATACAAAAGGTTTCTAAAACTCAACGAATAGTCCCTCTCCTGGTGTTCCGGTTTGACTTTCCAACTGCTTTACTAACAATCTCCCAACTTGGAGAGACACCACTTTTAACCTCCTGGTACACACACGTTGCCAATTTGGCAGAGGATGAAAGGAAAGGGGGAGAACCAATGACAGAGTAGCTGTTAGGCATTTAGACGGGCACATGTCACTCTAATTTCACGGGAGGAAGAAGAATTAACCGAAGTCTCAGCCACCCACGGGGAACAAGTAGAGGTCCTGAACCAAAATTTTGGACTTGCGGTCAGCTCACAAAAAATGAGTTGAAAAATGGGGCTCAGGGCACAGCAATTCACAAACTGGAAGAGTAATAAAGGACAACTATCATCCAAAAATCTGTTGAGGGAAGGCATCGAGGCGGAGTTGAAATCGAGGCAGAATAGCAGGAAACAGATTTCAAGAGGTATGTTGGAATCGCCTTTAAAGCACAAGAAGTGGGGCACAACTTCGACAATGATGCACTTGGCGAAAAAGGGCGTTTGCATTTTCTGCTGAATATTTTCAGGAGAAAATGCATATGACCTTTTTGGCCAAGCAAGCAAGCAGGCAATGCAAATCTGCACTACAAAGAAGTATCACTTCCCACCGGTCAAAAGGGACATCCGCAAAATGTGTAAAAACCAGAAAGGCAAGACAGGCCCTGGAGAACAGGGAGCATTGTTATGCTGATGGGCAGGATGTAAATTGCCAACTGCCTCTCTGGTGGAGTGAACTGTGTTCCCTAAAACAAGTAAACAACAGAGCTACAGAGCCAAGGGCACTTCCAGTCTAGGGAATATACCTTGGGAAAACTGAAAATCAATAAGACAGAGCCACCCCAACGTTTAGGGCTGCACTGCTTACAAGAACCTCAACATGGGTACACCTTAAATATCCCAGGAAATATAAAAATGGTTCAAAAAATTGTGGTACTTACGTACGATGGAATATCCCTCAGCCATGAAATCAATGTCATAAGACCAGTAGCAGCAAAATGAGTGGAATGAGGTTCGATGATTCTAAGTGAAATAAGTCACACAGAAAAAGCAAGTTATCATAAGATATCACTTACGAAGATCCTGTAAACATGGCTACACTTGAACTGAGCTAGGAAAGAGAACAGAGTCTCACATTTGGAAAACACTCTTATGCCTGCTTAAGGGGGAATGAGAGGTGGGGTGATGCATAAAACCAGAGTTTGATATAAGCACAGGTACCGTTCCAAAAACCAACTATGGAATAGACAAGACCTACACCTTCCACAGTGAAAGGGACTCAAAACCCCATATTTCCCGCAGAAGAATATATCTGACTAGTAAGAATCTTAAAACCTATGTATTGATATGTCTCTGTAAGGGAATCAAGTGTCTAGACTGGCATAAACATGGCAGCGAGAATCAGCTGAAATCCACTATCAAAGGAATTTCACAAACAAAACAAAAAAACAGGCAAATGCTTTACAATTCCTTCAGGGTCTCTGATGAAATCTGGAATGACCCTATCTACAACGACCGCTGGATGTGGCATAAGGCTGGACACTTGGGACTTAGAGGATTGGTGAGATTGGGTGAGCAAATGCAGACCTTGTAAACCAATAATGCATGGCACCCATTCCATGGGTCCCAACTCTGCGGGTTGAAGGGAATATTAATACAGCTATAACATGTACAGGAAACCTAGAGAATGGACACACTGTGAATACAAAAGGTTTCTAAAACTCAACGAATAGTCCCTCTCCTGGTGTTCCGGTTTGACTTTCCCACTGCTTTACTATCAATCTCCCAAATTGGAGAGACACCCCTTTTAACCTCCTGGTACACACACGTTGCCAATTTGGCAGAGGATGAAAGGAAAGGGGGAGAACCAATGACAGAGTAGCTGTTAGGCATTTAGACGGGCATATGTCACTCTAATTTCACGGTAGGAAGAAGAATTAACCAAAGTCTCAGCCTCCCACGGGGAACAAGTAGAGGTCCTGAACCAAAATTTTGGACGTGCGGTCAGCTCACAAAAAATAAGTTGAAAAATGGGGCTCAGGGCACAGCAATTCACAAACTGGAAGAGTAATAAAGGACAACTATCATCCAAAAATCTGTTGAGGGAAGGGAACGAGGCGGAGTTGAAATCGAGGCAGAATAGCAGGAAACAGATTTCAACAGGTACGTTGGAATCGCCTTTAAAGCACAGGAAGAGTGGAACAACTTCGACAATGATGCACTTGGCCAAAAAGGGCGTATGCGTTTTCTCTTGAATATATTCAGGAGAAAACGCATACGCCCTTTTTGGCCAAGCAAGCAAGCGGGCAATGCAAATCTGCACTACAAAGAAGTATCACTTCCCACCGGTCAAAAGGGACATCCGCAAAATGTGTAAAAACCAGAAAGGCAAGACAGGCCCTGGAGAACAGGGAGCCTTTTTATG
This sequence comes from Hyperoodon ampullatus, assembly GCF_949752795.1. Lineage (NCBI taxonomy): Eukaryota > Metazoa > Chordata > Mammalia > Artiodactyla > Ziphiidae > Hyperoodon > Hyperoodon ampullatus. Next base: position 1,225,652 of record NW_027641078.1, read on the forward strand.
CTGATGGGCGGGATGTAAATTGCCAACTGCCTCTCTGGAGGAGTGCATTGTGTTCCCTAAAACAAGTAAACAACAGAGCTACAGAGCCAAGGGCACTACCAGTCTAGGGAATATACCTTGGGAAAACTGAAAATCAATAAGACAGAGCCACCCCAAAATATACGGCTGCACTGCTCACAATAACCTCAACTTCGGTACACCTTAAATATCCCAGGAAATATAAAAATGGTTCAAAAAATTGTGGTACTTACGTATGATGGAATATCCCTCAGCCATGAAAACAATGTCATAAGACCAGTAGCAACAAAATGAGTGGATTCTGTTATGATGATTCTAAGTGAAATAAGACACACAGAAAAAGAAATTTATCATAAGATATCACTTATGAAGAACCTGTAAACATGGCTACACTTGAACTTAGCTAGGAAAGAGAACAGAGTCTCACATTTGGAAAACACTCTTATGCCTGCTTAAGGGGGAAGGAGAGGTGGGGTGATGCATAAAACCAGAGTTTCATATAAGCACACCTACCGTTCCGAAAACCAACTATGGAATAGACAAGACCTACACATTCCTCAGTGAAAGGGACTGAAAAGCCCATATTTCCCGCAGAAGAATATATCTGACTAGTAAGAATCTTAAAACCTATGTATTGATATGTCTCTGTAAGGGAATCAAGTGTGTCTAGACTGGCATAAACTTGGCAGCGAGAATCAGCTGAAACCCACTATCAAAAGGAATTTCACAAACAAACCAAAAAAACAGGGAAATTCTTTACAATTCCTTCAGGGTCTCTGATGAAACCTGGAATGACCCTATCTACAACGACAGCTGGATGTGGCATAATGCTGGACACTTGGGACTGAGAGGATTGGTGAGATTGGATGAGCAACTGCAGACCTTGTAAACCAATAATGCATGGCACCCATTCCATGGGTCCCAACTCTGCGGGTTGAAGGGAATATTAATACAGCTATAACATATACAGGAAACCTAGAGAATGCACACACTGTGAATAAAAAAGGTTTCTAAAACTCAACGAATAGTCCCTCACCTGGTGTTCCGGTTTGACTTTCCAACTGCTTTACTATCAATCTCCCAAATTGGAGAGACACCACTTTTAACCTCCTGGTACACACACGTTGCCAATTTGGCAGAGGATGAAAGGAAAGGGGGAGAACCAATGACAGAGTAGCTGTTAGGCATTTAGACGGGCACATGTCACTCTAATTTCACGGGAGGAAGAAGAACTAACCAAAGTCTCAGCCTCCCACGGGTAAAAAGTAGAGGTCCTGAACCAAAATTTTGGACTTGCGGTCAGCACACAAAAAATGAGTTGAAAAATGGGGCTCAGGGTACAGCAATTCACAAACTGGAAGAGTAATAAAGGACAACTATCATCCAAAAATCTGTTGAGGGAAGGCAACGAGGCGGACTTGAAATTGAGGCAGAATAGCAGGAAACAGATTTCAAGAGGTATGTTGGAATCGCCTTTAAAGCACCAGAAGTGGGGCACAACTTCGACAATGATGCACTTGGCCAAAAAGGGCGTTTGCATTTTCTCCTGAATATATTCAGGAGAAAACGCATACGCCCTTTTTGGCCTAGCAAGCAAGCAGGCAATGCAAATCTGCACTACAAAGAAGTATCACTTCCCACCGGTCAAAAGGGACATCCGCAAAATGTGTAAAAACCAGAAAGGCAAGACAGGTCCTGGAGAACAGGGAGCATTGTTATGCTGATGGGCAGGATGTAAATTGCCAACTGCCTCTCTGGTGGAGTGAACTGTGTTCCCTAAAACAAGTAAACAACAGAGCTACAGAGCCAAGGGCACTTCCAGTCTAGGGATTATACCTTGGGAAAACTGAAAATCAATAAGCCAGAGCCACCCCAACGTTTAGGGCTACACTGCTTACAAGAACCTCAACTTGGGTACACCTTAAATATCCCAGGAAATATAAAAATGGTTCAAAAAATTGTGGTACTTACGTACGATGGAATATCCCTCAGCCATGAAATCAATGTCATAAGACCAGTAGCAGCAAAATGAGTGGATTCAGGTTCGATGATTCTAAGTGAAATAAGTCACACAGAAAAAGCAACTTATCATAAGATATCACTTATGAAGATCCTGTAAACATGGCTACACTTGAACTGAGCTAGGAAAGAGAACATAGTCTCACATTTAGAAAACACTCTTATGCCTGCTTAAGGGGAAGGAGAGGTGGGGTGATGCATAAAACCAAAGTTTGATATAAGCACAGGTACCGTTCCAAAAACCAACTATGGAATAGACAAGACCTACACCTTCCTCAGTAAAAGGGACTCAAAACCCCATATTTCCCGCAGAAGAATATATCTGACAAGTAAGAATCTTAAAACCTATGTATTGATATGTCTCTGTAAGGGAATCAAGAGTGTCTAGACTGGCATAAGCATGGCAGCGAGAATCAGCTCAAACCCACTATAAAAAGGAATTTCAAAAACAAAACAAAAAAACAGGCAAATTCTTTCCAATTCCTTCAGGGTCTCTGATGAAACCTGGAATGACCCTATCTACAATGACAGCTGGATGTGGCATAAGGCTGGACACGTGGCACTGAGAGGATTGGTGAGATTGGGTGAGCAAATGCAGACCCTTCAAAGCAATAATGCATGGCACACATTACATGCGTCCCAACTCTCCAAGTTGAAGGGGATATTACTACAACTATAACATGTACCGGAAACCTAGAGAATGGACACACTGTGAACAAGAAACGTTTCTAAAACTCAACTAATACTCCGTCTCCTGGTGCTCATGTTTGACACTGCAACTGCTTTACTATCAATCTCCCAACTTAGAGACAGCACATTTAACCCCCTTGTTGGCACACGTTGCCAATTTGGCACAGGATGAAAGGGAAGAGGGAGAACCAATGAGAGAGTAGCTGTTTGGCATTTTGACGGGCACATGTCACTCTAATTTCCCGGCAGGAAGAAGAATTAACCAAAGTCTCAGCCACCCACCGGGAACCCATATACGTCCTGAACCAAAATATTGGTCTTGCGTTCAGCTCACAAAAAACGAGTTGCAAAATGGGGCTCAGGGGCACAACAATTCACAAACTGGCAGAGTAATAAAGGACAACTATCATCCAAAAATCTGTTGAGGGAAGGCAGCGAGGCAGACTTGAAAGCTAGGCAGAATAGCAGGAAACAGATTTCAAGAGGTACGTTGGAATCGCCTTTAAAGCACAGGAAAAGGGGCACAACTTCGACAATGATGCACTTGGCAAAAAAGGGCGTATGCATTTTCTCCAGAATATATTTAGGAGAGAACTCATATGCCCGTTTTGGCTAAGCAAGCAAGCGGACAATGCAAATCTGCAATACAAAGAAGTATCTCTTCCCACCAGTACAAAAGGGACATCCACAAAATGTGTAAAAACCAGTAAGGCAAGACAGGCCCTGGAGAACAGGGAGCCTTGTTATGCTGATGGGCGGGATGTAAATTGCCAACTGGCTCTCTGGAGGAGTGCATTGGGTCCCCTAAAACAAGTAAACAACAGATCTACAGAGCCAAGGGCACTTCCAGTCTAGGGAATATACCTTGGGAAAACTGAAAATCAATAAGACACAGCCACCTCAAAATTTAGGGCTGCACTGCTTACAAGAACCTCAACTTGGGTACACCTTAAATATCCCAGGAAATATAAAAATGGCTCAAAAAATTGTGGTACTTATGTTCGATGGAATATCCGTCAGGCATGAAATCAATGTCATAAGACCAGTAGAAACAAAATGAGTGGATTCTGTTATGATGATTCTAAGTGAAATAAGACACACAGAAAAAGAAATTTATCATAAGATATCACTTATGAAGATCCTGTAACATGGCTACACTTGAACTGAGTTAGGAAAGAGAACAGAGTCTCACATTTAGAAAACACACTTATGCCTGCTAGAGTTGGAAGGAGAGGTGGGGTGATGCATAAAACCAGAGTTTGATATAAGCACAGGTACTGTTCCAAAAACCAACTATGGAATAGAGAAGACCTACAAGTTCCTCACTGAAACGGACTAAAAACCCCATATTTCCGGCAGAGGAATATATCTGACTAGTAAGAATCTTAAAACCTATGTATTGATATGTCTCCGTAAGGGAATCAAGTGTTTCTAGACTGGCATAAACATGGCAGCGAGAATCAGCTCAAACCCACTATCAAAAGGAATTTCAAAAACAAAACAAAGAAAACAGGGAAATTCTTTACAATTCCTTCAGGGTCTCTGATGAAACTTGGAATGACCCTATCTACAACGACCGCTGGATGTGGCATAAGGCTGGACACTTGGGACTTAGAGGATTGGTGAGATATGGCGAGGAAATGCAGACCTTGTAAACCAATAATGCATGGCACCCATTCCATGGGTCCCAACTCTGCGGGTTGAAGGGAATATTAATACAGCTATAACATATACAGGAAACCTAGAGAATGGACACACTGTGAATACAAAAGGTTTCTAAAACTCAACGAATAGTCCCTCTCCTGGTGTTCCGGTTTGACTTTCCAACTGCTTTACTAACAATCTCCCAACTTGGAGAGACACCACTTTTAACCTCCTGGTACACACACGTTGCCAATTTGGCAGAGGATGAAAGCAAAGGGGGAGAACCAATGACAGAGTAGCTGTTAGGCATTTAGACGGGCACATGTCACTCTAATTTCACGGGAGGAAGAAGAATTAACCGAAGTCTCAGCCACCCACGGGGAACAAGTAGAGGTCCTGAACCAAAATTTTGGACTTGCGGTCAGCTCACAAAAAATGAGTTGAAAAATGGGGCTCAGGGCACAGCAATTCACAAACTGGAAGAGTAATAAAGGACAACTATCATCCAAAAATCTGTTGAGGGAAGGCATCGAGGCGGAGTTGAAATCGAGGCAGAATAGCAGGAAACAGATTTCAAGAGGTATGTTGGAATCGCCTTTAAAGCACAAGAAGTGGGGCACAACTTCGACAATGATGCACTTGGCGAAAAAGGGCGTTTGCATTTTCTGCTGAATATTTTCAGGAGAAAATGCATATGACCTTTTTGGCCAAGCAAGCAAGCAGGCAATGCAAATCTGCACTACAAAGAAGTATCACTTCCCACCGGTCAAAAGGGACATCCGCAAAATGTGTAAAAACCAGAAAGGCAAGACAGGCCCTGGAGAACAGGGAGCATTGTTATGCTGATGGGCAGGATGTAAATTGCCAACTGCCTCTCTGGTGGAGTGAATTGTGTTCCCTAAAACAAGTAAACAACAGAGCTACAGAGCTAAGGGCACTTCCAGTCTAGGGAATATACCTTGGGAAAACTGAAAATCAATAAGACAGAGCCACCCCAACGTTTAGGGCTGCACTGCTTACAAGAACCTCAACATGGGTACACCTTAAATATCCCAGGAAATATAAAAATGGTTCAAAAAATTGTGGTACTTACGTACGATGGAATATCCCTCAGCCATGAAATCAATGTCATAAGACCAGTAGCAGCAAAATGAGTGGAATGAGGTTCGATGATTCTAAGTGAAATAAGTCACACAGAAAAAGCAAGTTATCATAAGATATCACTTACGAAGATCCTGTAAACATGGCTACACTTGAACTGAGCTAGGAAAGAGAACAGAGTCTCACATTTGGAAAACACTCTTATGCCTGCTTAAGGGGGAAGGAGAGGTGGGGTGATGCATAAAACCAGAGTTTGATATAAGCACAGGTACCGTTCCAAAAACCAACTATGGAATAGACAAGACCTACACCTTCCACAGTGAAAGGGACTCAAAACCCCATATTTCCCGCAGAAGAATATATCTGACTAGTAAGAATCTTAAAACCTATGTATTGATATGTCTCTGTAAGGGAATCAAGTGTCTAGACTGGCATAAACATGGCAGCGAGAATCAGCTGAAATCCACTATCAAAAGGAATTTCACAAACAAAACAAAAAAACAGGCAAATGCTTTACAATTCCTTCAGGGTCTCTGATGAAATCTGGAATGACCCTATCTACAACGACCGCTGGATGTGGCATAAGGCTGGACACTTCGGACTTAGAGGATTGGTGAGATTGGGTGAGCAAATGCAGACCTTGTAAACCAATAATGCATGGCACCCATTCCATGGGTCCCAACTCTGCGGGTTGAAGGGAATATTAATACAGCTATAACATGTACAGGAAACCTAGAGAATGGACACACTGTGAATACAAAAGGTTTCTAAAACTCAACAAATAGTCCCTCTCCTGGTGTTCCGGTTTGACTTTCCCACTGCTTTACTATCAATCTCCCAAATTGGAGAGACACCCCTTTTAACCTCCTGGTACACACACGTTGCCAATTTGGCAGAGGATGAAAGGAAAGGGGGAGAACCAATGACAGAGTAGCTGTTAGGCATTTAGACGGGCATATGTCACTCTAATTTCACGGTAGGAAGAAGAATTAACCAAAGTCTCAGCCTCCCACGGGGAACAAGTAGAGGTCCTGAACCAAAATTTTGGACGTGCGGTCAGCTCACAAAAAATAAGTTGAAAAATGGGGCTCAGGGCACAGCAATTCACAAACTGGAAGAGTAATAAAGGACAACTATCATCCAAAAATCTGTTGAGGGAAGGGAACGAGGCGGAGTTGAAATCGAGGCAGAATAGCAGGAAACAGATTTCAACAGGTACGTTGGAATCGCCTTTAAAGCACAGGAAGAGTGGAACAATTTCGACAATGATGCACTTGGCCAAAAAGGGCGTATGCGTTTTCTCTTGAATATATTCAGGAGAAAACGCATACGCCCTTTTTGGCCAAGCAAGCAAGCGGGCAATGCAAATCTGCACTACAAAGAAGTATCACTTCCCACCGGTGAACAGGGACATCCGCAAAATGTGTAAAAACCAGAAAGGCAAGACAGGCCCTGGAGAACAGGGAGCCTTTTTATGCTGATGGGCGGGATGTAAATTGCCAACTGCCTCTCTGGAGGAGTGCATTGTGTTCCCTAAAACAAGTAAACAACAGAGCTACAGAGCCAAGGGCACTACCAGTCTAGGGAATATACCTTGGGAAAACTGAAAATCAATAAGACAGAGCCACCCCAAAATATACGGCTGCACTGCTCACAATAACCTCAACTTCGGTACACCTTAAATATCCCAGGAAATATAAAAATGGTTCAAAAAATTGTGGTACTTACGTATGATGGAATATCCCTCAGCCATGAAAACAATGTCATAAGACCAGTAGCAACAAAATGAGTGGATTCTGTTATGATGATTCTAAGTGAAATAAGACACACAGAAAAAGAAATTTATCATAAGATATCACTTATGAAGAACCTGTAAACATGGCTACACTTGAACTAAGCTAGGAAAGAGAACAGAGTCTCACATTTGGAAAACACTCTTATGCCTGCTTAAGGGGGAAGGAGAGGTGGGGTGATGCATAAAACCAGAGTTTCATATAAGCACACCTACCGTTCCGAAAACCAACTATGGAATAGACAAGACCTACACATTCCTCAGTGAAAGGGACTGAAAAGCCCATATTTCCCGCAGAAGAATATATCTGACTAGTAAGAATCTTAAAACCTATGTATTGATATGTCTCTGTAAGGGAATCAAGTGTGTCTAGACTGGCATAAACTTGGCAGCGAGAATCAGCTGAAACCCACTATCAAAAGGAATTTCACAAACAAACCAAAAAAACAGGGAAATTCTTTACAATTCCTTCAGGGTCTCTGATGAAACCTGGAATGACCCTATCTACAACGACAGCTGGATGTGGCATAAGGCTGGACACTTGGGACTGAGAGGATTGGTGAGATTGGGTGAGCAAATGCAGACCTTGTAAACCAATAATGCATGGCACCCATTCCATGGGTCCCAACTCTGCGGGTTGAAGGGAATATTAATACAGCTATAACATGTACAGGAAACCTAGAGAATGGACACACTGTGAATACAAAAGGTTTCTAAAACTCAACGAATAGTCCCTCTCCTGGTGTTCTGGTTTGACTTTCCAACTGCTTTACTATCAATCTCCCAACTTGGAGAGACACCACTTTTAACCTCCTGGTACACACACGTTGCCAATTTGGCAGAGGATGAAAGGAAAGGGGGAGAACCAATGACAGAGTAGCTGTTAGGCATTTAGACGGGCACATGTCACTCTAATTTCACGGGAGGAAGAAGAACTAACCAAAGTCTCAGCCTCCCACAGGTAAAAAGTAGAGGTCCTGAACCAAAATTTTGGACTTGCGGTCAGCACACAAAAAATGAGCTGAAAAATGGGGCTCAGGTCACAGCAATTCACAAACTGGAAGAGTAATAAAGGACAACTATCATCCAAAAATCTGTTGAGGGAAGGCAACGAGGCGGAGTTGAAATCGAGGCAGAATAGCAGGAAACAGATTTCAAGAGGTATGTTGGAATCGCCTTTAAAGCACAGGAAGAGGGGCACAACTTCGACAATGATGCACTTGGCCAAAAAGGGCGTATGCGTTTTCTCCTGAATATATTCAGGAGAAAACGCATACGCCCTTTTTGGCAAACCAAGCAAGCGGGCAATGCAAATCTGCAATACAAAGAAGTATCACTTCCCACCTGTCAAAAGGGACATCCGCAAAATGTGTAAAAACCAGAAAGGCAAGACAGGCCCTGGAGAACAGGGAGCCTTGTTATGCTGATGGGGTGGATGTAAATTGCCAACTGCCTCTCTGGAGGAGTGCACTAAGTTCCCTAAAACAAGTAAACAACAGCGCTACAGAGCCAAGGGCACTTCCAATCTAGGGAATATACCTTGGGAAAACTGAAAATCAATAAGCCAGAGCCACCGCAATATTTAGGGCTGCACTGCTTACAAAAACCTCAACTTGGGTACACCTTAAATATCCCAGGAAATATAAAAATGGTTCAAAATTTTGTGGTACTTACGAACGATGGAATATCCCTCAGCCATGAAATCAATGTCATAAGACCAGTAGCAGCAAAATGGGTGGATTCAGGTACGATGATTCTAAGTGAAATAAGTCACACAGAAAAAGAAACTTATCATAAGATATCACTTATGAAGATCCTGTAAACATGGCTACACTTGAACTGAGTTAGGAAAGAGAACAGTGTGTCACATTTAGAAAACACTCTTATGCCTGCTTAAGGGGGAAGGAGAGGTGGGGTGATGTATAAAACCAGAGTTTGATATAAGCACAGGTACCGTTCCAAAAACCAACTATGGAATAGACAAGACCTACACCTTCCTCAGTGAAAGGGACTCAATATCCCATATTTCCCGCAGAGGAATATATCTGACTAGTAAGAATCTTAAAACCTATGTATTGATATGTCACCGTAAGGGAATCAAGTGTGTCTAGACTGGCATAAACATGGCAGCGAGAATCAGCTCAAACCCACTATAAAAAGGAATTTCAAAAACAAAACAAAAAAACTGGGAAATTCTTTACAATTCCTTCAGGGTCTCTGATGAAACCTGGAATGACCCTATCTACAACGACAGCTGGATGTGGCATAAGGCTGGATAATAGGGACTGAGAGGATTGGTGAGATTGGTGAGCAAATGCAGACCCTTTAAAGCAATAATGCCTGGCACCCATTCCATGGTTCCCAACTCTCCATGTTGAAGAGAATATTACTACAGTTATAACATGTACGGGAAACCTAGAGAACGGACACAATGTGAATACGAAAGGATTCTAAAACTCAACGAATAGTCCCTCTCCTGGTGCTCCGGTTTGACTTTCCATCTGCTTTACTATCAACCTCCCAACTTGGAGAGACAGACCCTTTAACCTCCTGGTTCACACAGGTTGCCAATTTGGCAGAGGATGAAAGGGAATAGGGAGAACCAATGAGAGAGTAGCTGTTAGGCATTTGGACGGGCACATATCACTGTAATTTCCCGGCAGGAAGAAGAATTAACCAAAGTCTCAGCCCCACAAGGGGAACCAGCATAGGTCCTGAACCAAAATTTTGGACTTGCGGTGAGCTCACCAAAAACGAGTTGAAAAATGGAGCTCAGGGGCACAGCCATTCACAAACTGGCCGAGTAAGAAAGGACAACTATCGTCCAAAAATCTGTTGAGGGAAGGCAACGAGGCGGACTTGAAAGCGAGGCAGAATAGCAGGAAACAGATTTCAAGAGGTACGTTGGAATCGCCTTTAAAGCACAGGAAGAGGGGCACAACTTCGACAATGATGCACTTGGCCAAAAAGGGCATATGCGTTTTCTCCTGAATATATTCAGGAGAAAACGCATATGCCCTTTTCGGCCAAGCAAGCAAGCGGGCAATGCAAATCTGCACTACAAAGAAGTATCACTTCCCACCTGTCAAAAGGGACATCCACAAAATGTGTAAAAACCAGACAGGCAAGACAGGCCCTGGAGAACAGGGAGCCTTGTTATGCTGATGGGCGGGATGTAAATTGCCAACTGCCTCTCTGGATGACTGCATTGTGTTCCCTAAAACAAGTAAAGAACAGAGCTACAGAGCCAAGGGCACTTCCAGTCTAGGGAATATACCTTGGGAAAACTGAAAATCAATAAGACAGAGCCACCCCAAAATTCAGAGATGTACTGCTTACAAGGACCTCAACTTGGGTACACCTTAAATATCCCAGGAAATATAAAAATGGTTCAAAAAATTGTGGTATTTACGTACGATGGAATATCCATCAGCCATGAAATCAATGTCATAAGACCAGTAGCAGCAAAATGGGTTGATTCAGGTACGATGATTCTAAGTGAAATAAGTCACACAGAAAAAGAAACTTATCATAAGATATCACTTATGAAGATCCTGTAAACATGGCTACACTTGAACTGAGTTAGGAAAGAGAACAGAGTCTCAAATTTAGAAAATTCTCTTATACCTGCTAAAGGGGGAAGGAGAGGTGGGGTGATGCATAAAACCAGAGTTTGATATAAGCACAGGTACCGTTCCAAAAACCAACTATTGAATAGACAAGACCTACACCTTCCTCAGTGAAAGGGACTCAAAACACCATATTTCCCGCAGAGGAATATATCTGACTAGTAAGAATCTTAAAACCTATGTATTGATATGTCTCCATAAGGGAATCAAGTGTGTCTAGACTGGCATAAACATGGCAGCGAGAATCAGCTCAAACCCACTATAAAAAGGAATTTCAAAAACAAAACAAAAAAACTGGGAAATTCTTTACAATTCCTTCAGGGTCTCTGATGAAAGCTGGAATGACCATATCTACAACGACAGCTGAATGTGGCATAAGGCTGGAAACTTGGGACTGAGAGGATTGGTGAGATAGGGTGAGCAAATGCAGACCCTTTAAAGCACAAATGCCTGGCACCCATTCTATGGGTCCGAACTCTCCAGGTTGAAGGGAATATTACTACAGCTATAACATGTACGGGAAACCTAGAAAACGGACACACTTTGAATACGAAAGGTTTCTAAAACTCAACGAATAGTCCCTCTCCTGCTGCTCCGGTTTGACTTTCCATCTGCTTTACTATCCACCTCCCAACTTGGAGAGACAGACCCTTTAACCTCTTGGTTCGCACAGGTTGCCAATTTGGCAGAGGATGAAAGGGAAGAGGGAGAACCAATGAGAGAGTAGCTGTTAGGCATTTGGACGGGCACATATCACTGTAATTTCCCGGCAGGAAGAAGAATTAACCAAAGTCTCAGCCAACCACCGGGAACCAGCATAAGTCCTGAACCATAATTTTGAACTTGCGGTCAGCTCACAAAAAACGAGTTGAAAAATGGTGCTCAAGGGCAGAGCAATTCACAAAATGGCAGAGTAATAAAGAACAACTCTCGTCCAAAAATCTGTTAAGGGAAGGCAAGGAGGCAGAATTGAAAGCGATGCAGAATAGCAGGAAACAGATTTCAAGAGGTACGTTGGAATCGCCTTTAAAGCACAGGAAGAGGGGCACAACTTCGACAATGATGCACTTGGCCAAAAACGGCGTATGTGTTTTCTCCGAGTATATTCAGGAGAAAACGCATAGGCCCTTTTTGGCCAAGCAAGCAAGCGGGCAATGCAAATCTGCACTACAAAGAAGTATCACTTCCCACCGGTCAAAAGGGACATCCTCAAAATGTGCAAAAACCAGAAAGGCAAGACAGGCCCTGGAGAACAGGGAGCCTTGCTATGCTGATGGGCGGGATGTAAATTGCCAACTGCCTCTCTGGAGGAGTGCATTGTGTTCCATAAAACAAGTAAACAACAGAGCTACAGAGCCAAGGGCACTTCCAGTCTAGGGAATATACCTTGGGAAAACTGAAAATCAATAAGACAGAGCCACCCCAAAATTTAGGGCTGCACTGCTTACAAGGACCTCAAGCTGGGTACGCCTTAAATATCACGGGAAATATAAAAATGGTTCAAAAAATTGTGGTACTTACGTACGATTGAATATCCCTCATCTATGAAATCAATGTCATAAGAGCAGTAGCAGCAAAATTGCTGGATTCAGGTACGATGATTCTAAGTGAAATAAGTCACACAGAAAAAGAAACTTATCATAAGATATCACTTATGAAGATCCTGTAAACATGGCTACACTTGAACTGAGTTAGGAAAGAGAACAGTGTCTCACATTTAGAAAACACTTTTATGCCTGCTTAAGGCGGAAGGAGAGGTGGGGTGATGCATAAAACCAGAGTTTGATATAAGCACAGATACCGTTCCAAAAACCAACTATGGAATAGTCAAGACCTACACCTTCCTCAGTGAAAGGGACTCAAAACCCCATATTTCCCGCAGAGGAATATATCTGACTAGTAAAAATCTTAAAACCTATGTAATGATATGTCTCCGTAAGGGAATCAAGTGTGTCTAGACTGGCATAAACATGGCAGCGAGAATCAGCTCAAACCCACTATAAAAAGGAATTTCAAAAACAAAACAAAAAAACTGGGAAATTCTTTACAATTCCTTCAGGGTCTCTGATGAAACCTGGAATGACCCTTTCTACAACGACAGCTGGAGGTGGCATAAGGCCGGACACTTGGGACTGAGAGGATTGGTGAGATTGGGTGAGCAAATGCAGTCCCTTTAAAGCAATAATGCCTGGCACCCATTCCATGGGTCCCAACTCTCCAGATTGAAGGGAATATTACTACAGCTATAACATGTACGGGAAACCTAGAGAACGGACACACTGTGAATACGAAAGGTTTCTAAAACTCAACGAATAGACCCTCCCATGGTGCTCCGGTTTGACTTTCCTTCTGCTTTACTATCAATCTCCCAACTTGGAGAGACAGCCCCTTTAACCTCCTGGTTCGCATAGGTTTCCAATTTGGCAGAGTATGAAAGGGAAGAGGGAGAACCAATGAGAGAGTAGCTGTTAGACATTTGGATGGGCACATATCACTCTAACTTCCCGGCAGGAAGAAGAATTAACCAAAGTCTCAGCCCCGCACTGGGAACCAGCATAGGTCCTGAACCAAAATTTTGGACTTGCGATCAGCTCACCGAAAACGAGTTGAAAAATGGAGCTCAGGGGCACAGCAATTCACAAACTGGCCGAGTAATAAAGGACAACTATCGTCCAAAAATCTGTTGAGGGAAGGCAACGAGGCGGACTTGAAAGTGAGGCAGTATAGCAGGAAACAGATTTCAAGAGGTATGTTGGAATCGCCTTTAAAGCACAGGAAGAGGGGCACAACTTCGACAATGATGCACTTGGCCAAAAAGGGCGTATGCGTTTTCTCCTGAATATATTCAGGAGAAAACGCATACGGCATTTTTGACCAAGCAAGCAAGCGGAAAATGCAAATCTGCACTACAAAGATGTATCACTTCCCACCGGTCAAAAGGGAAAACCACAAAATGTGTAAAAACTAGAAAGGCAAGACAGGACATGGAGAACAGGGAGCCTTGTTATGCTGATGGGCGGGATGTAAATTGCCAACTGCCTCTCTGGAGGAGTACATTGTGTTCCCTAAAACAAGTAAAGAACAGAGCTACAGAGGCAAGGGCACTTCCAGTCTAGGGAATATACCTTGGGAAAACTGAAAATCAATAAGACAGAGCCACCCCGAAATTTAGGGCTGCACTGCTTACAAGGACCTCAACTTGGGTACACATTAAATATCCCAGGAAATATAAAAATGGTTCAAAAAATTGTGGTACTTACGTACGATGGAATATCCCTCAGCCATGAAATCAATGACATAAGACCAGTAGCAGCAAAATGGGTGGTTTCAGGTACGATGATTCTAAGTGAAATAAGTCACACAGAGAAAGAAACTTATCATAAGATATCACTTATGAAGATTCTGTAAACATGGCTACACTTGAACTGAGTTAGGAAAGAGAACAGTGTCTCACATTTAGAAAACACTCTTATGCCTGCTTAAGGGGGAAGGAGAGGTGGGGTGATGCATAAAACCAGAGTTTGATATAAGCACAGGTACCGTTCCAAAAACCAACTATGGAATAGACAAGACCTACACCTTCCTCAGTGAAAGGGTCTCAAAACCCCATATTTCCTGCAGAGAAATATATCTGACTAGTAAGAATCTTAAAACCTATGTATTGATATGTCTCCGTAAGGCAATCAAGTGTGTCTAGACTGGCATAAACATGGCAGCGAGAATCAGCTCAAGCCCATTATAAAAAGGAATTTCAAAAACAAAACGAAAATACTGCATAATTGTTTAAAATTCCTTCAGGGTCTCTGATGAAACCTGGAATGACCCTATGTACAATGACAGCTGGATGTGGCATAAGGAGGGACACTTGACACTGAGACGATTGGTGAGATTGGGTGAGCAATGCAGACCCTTTAAAGCACAAATGCCTGGCACCCATTCCATGGTTCCCAACTCTCCAGGTTAGAGGGAATATTACTACAGTTATAACATGTAATGGAAACCTAGAGAACGGACACACTGTGAATATGAAAGGTTTCTAAAACTCAACGAATAGTCCCTCTCCTGGAGCCCCGGTTTGACTTTCCATATGCTTTACTATCAACCTCCCAACTTGGAGAGACAGCCCCTTTAACCACCTGGTTTCCACGGGTTGCCAATTTGGCAGAGGATGAAAGGGAAGAGGGAGAAACAATGAGAGAGTAGCTGTTAGGCGTTCGCACGGGCACATATCACTGTAATTTCCCCGCCGGAAGAAGAATTAACCAAGGTGTCAGCCACCCACCGGGAACCAGTATAGGTCCTGAACCAAAATTTTGGGCTTGCGGTCAGCTCACAAAAAACGAGTTGAAAAATGGAGCTCAGGGGCACAGCAATTCACAAACTGACCGAGTAATAAAGGACAACTATCGTAAAAATCTGTTGAGGGTAGGCAACGAGGCGGACTTGAAAGCGAGGCAGAATAGCAGGAAACAGATTTCAAGAGGTACGTTGGAATCGACTTTAAGGCACAGGAAGAGGGGCACAACTTCGACAATGATGCACTTGGCCAAAAAGGGTGTATGCGATTTATCCTGAATATATTCAGGAGAAAACGCATACGCCCTTTTTGGCCAAGCAGGCAAGCGGGCAATGCAAATCTGCACTACAAAGAAGTATCACTTCCCACCGGTCAAAAGGGACATCCACAAAATGTGTAAAAACCAGAAAGGCAAGACAGGCCCTGGAGAACAGGAAGCCTTGTTATGCTGCTGGGCAGGATGTAAATTGCCAACTGCCCCTCTGGAGGAGTACATTGCGTTCCCTAAAACAAGGGAAAGAACAGAGCTACAGAGCCAAGGGCACTTCCAGTCTAGGGAATATACCTTGAGTAAACTGAAAATCAATAAGACAGAGCCACCCCAAAATTTAGGGCTGCACTGCATACAAGGACCTCAACTTGGGTACACCTTATATATCCCAGGAAATATAAAAATGGTTCAAAAAATTGTGGTACTTACGTACGATGGAATATACCTCATCCATGAAATCAATGTCATAAGACCAGTAGCAGCAAAATGGGTGGATTCAGGTACGATGATTCTAAGTGAAATAAGTCACACAGAAAAAGAAACTTATCATAAGATATCACTTATGAAGATCCTGTAAACATGGCTACACTTGAACTGAGTTAGGAAAGAGAACAGTGTCTCACATTTAGAAAACACTCTTATGGCTGCTTAAGGGGGAAGGAGAGGAGGGGTGATGCATAAAACCAGAGTTTGATATAAGCAGAGGTACCGTTCCAAAAACCAACTATGGAATAGACAAGACCTACACCTTCCTCAGTGAAAGGGACTCAAAACCCCATATTTCCCACAGAAGAATATATGTGACTAGTAAGAATCTTAAAACCTATGTATTGATATGTCTCCGTAAGGGAATCAAGTGATTCTAGACTGGCATAAACATGGCAGCGAGAATCCGCTCAAACCCACTATAAAAAGGAATTTCAAAAACAAAACAAAAAAGCTGGGAAATTCCTTACAATTCCTTCAGGGTCTCTGATGAATCCTGGAAAGACCCTATCTACAACGACAGCTGGATGTGGCATAAGGCTGGACAATTGGGACTGAGAGGATTGGTGAGATTGGGTGAGCAAATGCAGACCCTTTAAAGCAATAATGCATGGCACCCATTCCATGGGTCCGAACTCTCCAGGTTGAAGGGAATATTACTACAGTTATAACATGTACGAGAAATCTAGAGAACGGACACACTGTGAATATGAAAGGTTTCTAAATCTCAACGGATAGTCTCTCTCCTGGTGCTCCGGTTTGACTGTCCATCCGTTTACTTTCAATCTCCCATCTTGGAGAGACAGCCCCTTTAACCTCCTGGTTCGCACAGGTTTCCAAGTTGGCAGAGGATGAAAGGGAAGAGGGAGAACCAATGAGAGAGTAGCTGTTAGGCATTTGGACGGGCACATATCACTCTAACTTCCCAGCAGGAGGAAGAATTAACCAAAGTCTCAGCCACCCACCGGGAACCAGAATAGGTCCTGGACCAAAATTTTGGACTTGCGGTCAGCTCACCAAAAACGAGTTGAAAAATGGAGCTCAGCGGCACAGCAATTCACAAACTGGCCGAGTAATAAAGGACAACTATCGTCCAAAAATCTGTTGAGGGAAGGCAACGAGGCGGACTTGAAAGCGAGGCAGAATAGCAGGAAACAGATTTCAAGAGGTACGTTGGAATCGCCTTTAAAGCACAGGAAGAGGGGCACAACTTCGACAATGATGCACTTGGCCAAAAAGGGCGTATGCATTTTCTCCTGAATATATTCAGGTGAAAACGCATACGCCCTTTTTGGCCAAGCAAGCAAGCGGGCAATGCAAATCTGCACTACAAAGAAGTATCACTTCCCACCGGTCAAAAGGGACATCCACAATATGTGTAAAAATCAGAAAGGCAAGACATGCCCTGGAGAACTGGGAGCCTTGTTATGCTGATGGGCGGGATGTAATTTGCCAACTGCCTCTCTGGAGGAGTGCATTCTGTTCCCTAAAACAAGTAAAGAACAGAGCTACAGAGCCAAGGGCACTACCAGTCTAGGGAATATACCTTGGGAAAACTGAAAATCAATAAGACAAAGCCACCCCAAAATTTAGGGCTGCACTGCATACACGGACCTCAACTTGGATACACCTTAAGTATCCCAGAAAATATAAACATGGTTCAAAAAATTGTGGTACTTACGTACGATGGAATATCCCTCAGCCATGAAATCAATGTCATAAGACCAGTAGCAGCAAAATGGGTGGATTCAGGTACGATGATTCTAAGTGAAATAAGTCACACAGAAAAAGAAACTTATCATAAGATATCACTTATGAAGATCCTGTAAACATGGCTACACTTGAACTGAGTTAGGAAAGAGAACAGTGTCTCACATTTAGAAAACACTCTTATACCTGCTTAAGGGGGAAGGAGAGGTGGGGTGATGCATAAAACCAGAGTTTGATATAAGCACAGGTACCGTTCCAAAAACCAACTATGGAATAGACAAGACCTACACCGTCCTCAGTGAAAGGGACTCAAAACCCCATATTTCCCGCAGAGGAAAATATCTGACTAGTAAGAATCTTAAAACCTATGTATTGATATGTCTCCGTAAGGGAATCAAGTGTGTCTAGACTGGCATAAACATGGCAGCGAGAATCAGCTCAAACCCACTATAAAAAGGAATTTCAAAAACAAAACAAAAAAACTGGAAAATTCTTTACAATTCCTTCAGGGTCTCTGATGAAAGCTGGAATGACCCTATCTACAACGACAGCTGGATGTGGCATAAGGAGGGACACTTGGGACTGAGACGATTGGTGAGATTGGGTGAGCAAATGCAGACCCTTTAAAGCAATAATGCATGGCACCCATTCCATGGGTCCGAACTCTCCAGGTTGAAGGGAATATTACTACAGCTATAACATGTGCGGGAACCCTAGAGAACGGACACACTGTGAATACGAAAGGTTTCTAAAACTCAACGAATAGTCCCTCTCCTGGTGCTCCGGTTTGACTTTCCGTCTGCTTTACTATCAACCTCCCAACTTGGAGAGACAGCCCCTTTAACCTCCTGGTTCGCACAGGTTGCCAATTTGGCAGAGGATGAAAGGGAAGAGGGAGAACCAATGAGAGAGTAGCTGTTAGGCATTTGGACGGGCACATATCACTGTAATTTCCCGGCAGGAAGAAGAATTAACCAAATTCTCAGCCACCCACCGGGAACCAGTATAGGTCCTGAACCAAAATTTTGGACTTGCGGTCAGCTCACCAAAAACGAGTTGAAAAATGGAGCTCAGGGGCACAGCAATTCACAAACTGGCCGAGTAATAAAGGACAACTATCGTCCAAAAATCTGTTGAGGGAAGGCAACGAGGCGGACTTGAAAGCGAGGCAGAATAGCAGGAAACAGATTTCAAGAGGTACGTTGGAATCGCCTTTAAAGCACAGGAAGAGGGGCACAACTTCGACAATGATGCACTTGGCCAAAAAGGGCGTATACGTTTTCTCCTGAATATATTCAGGAGAAAACGCATACGCCCTTTTTGGCCAAGCAAGCAAGCGGGCAATGCAAATCTGCACTACAAAGAAGTATCACTTCCCACCGGTCAAAAGGGACATCCACAAAATGTGTAAGAACAAGAAAGGCAAGACAGGCCCTGGAGAACAGGGAGCCTTGTTATGCTGATGGGCGGGATGTAAATTGCCAACTGCCTCTCTGAGGAGTGCATTGTGTTCCCTAAAACAAGTAAAGAACAGAGCTACAGAGCCAAGGGCACTTCCAGTCTAGGGAATATACCTTGGGAAAACTGAAAATCAATAAGACAGAGCCACCCCGAAATTTAGGGCTGCACTGCTTACAAGGACCTCAACTTGGGTACACATTAAATATCCCAGGAAATATAAAAATGGTTCAAAAAATTGTGGTACTTACGTACGATGGAATATCCCTCAGCCATGAAATCAATGTCATAAGACCAGTAGCAGCAAAATGGATGGTTTCAGGTACGATGATTCTAAGTGAAATAAGTCACACACAGAAAGAAACTTATCATAAGATATCACTTATGAAGTTTCTGTAAACATGGCTACACTTGAACTGAGTTAGGAAAGAGAACAGTGTCTCACATTTAGAAAACACTCTTATGCCTGCTTAAGGGGGAAGGAGAGGTGGGGTGATGCATAAAACCAGAGTTTGATATAAGCACAAGTACCGTTCCAAAAACCAACTATGGAATAGACAAGACCTACACCTTCCTCAGTGAAAGGGGCTCAAAACCCCATATTTCCTGCAGAGAAATATATCTGACTAGTAAGAATCTTAAAACCTATGTATTGATATGTCACCGTAAGGGAATCAAGTGTGTCTAGACTGGCATAAACATGGCAGCGAGAATCAGCTCAAACCCATTATAAAAAGGAATTTCAAAAACAAAACGAAAAAACTGCATAATTCTTTAAAATTCCTTCAGGGTCTCTGATGAAACCTGGAATGACCCTATCTACAATGACAGCTGGATGTGGCATAAGGAGGGACACTTGACACTGACACGATTGGTGAGATTGGGTGAGCAAATGCAGACCCTTTAAAGCACAAATGCCTGGCACCCATTCCATGGTTCCCAACTCTGCAGGTTAGAGGGAATATTACTGCAGTTATAACATGTAAGGGAAACCTAGAGAACGGACACACTGTGAATATGAAAGGTTTCTAAAACTCAACGAATAGTCCCTCTCCTGGAGCCCCAGTTTGTCTTTCCATATGCTTTACTATCAACCTCCCAACTTGGAGAGACAGCCCCTTTAACCACCTGGTTTCCACGGGTTGCCAATTTGGCAGAGGATGAAAGGGAAGAGGGAGAAACAATGAGAGAGTAGCTGTTAGGCGTTTGCACGGGCACATATCACTGTAATTTCCCCGCCGGAAGAAGAATTAACCAAGGTGTCAGCCACCCACCGGGAACCAGTATAGGTCCTGAACCAAAATTTTGGGCTTGCGGTCAGCTCACAAAAAACGAGTTGAAAAATGGAGCTCAGGGGCACAGCAATTCACAAACTGACCGAGTAATAAAGGACAACTATCGTCCAAAAATCTGTTGAGGGTAGGCAACGAGGCGGACTTGAAAGCGAGGCAGAATAGCAGGAAACAGATTTCAAGAGGTACGTTGGAATCGATTTTAAGGCACAGGAAGAGGGGCACAACTTCGACAATGATGCACTTGGCCAAAAAGGGTGTATGCGATTTATCCTGAATATATTCAGGAGAAAACGCATACGCCCTTTTTGGCCAAGCAGGCAAGCGGGCAATGCAAATCTGCACTACAAAGAAGTATCACTTCCCACCGGTCAAAAGGGACATCCACAAAATGTGTAAAAACCAGAAAGGCAAGACAGGCCCTGGAGAACAGGAAGCCTTGTTATGCTGATGGGAAGGATGTAAATTGCCAACTGCCCCTCTGGAGGAGTACATTGCGTTCCCTAAAACAAGGAAAAGAACAGAGCTACAGAGCCAAGGGCACTTCTAGTCTAGGGAATATACCTTGAGTAAACTGAAAATCAATAAGACAGAGCCACCCCAAAATTTAGGGCTGCACTGCTTACAAGGACCTCAACTTGGGTACACCTTAAATATCCGAGGAAATATAAAAATGGTTCAAAAAATTGTGGTACTTACGTACGATGGAATATACCTCATCCATGAAATCAATGTCATAAGACCAGTAGCAGCAAAATGGGTGGATTCAGGTACGATGATTCTAAGTGAAATAAGTCACACAGAAAAAGAAACTTATCATAAGATATCACTTATGAAGATCCTGTAAACATGGCTACACTTGAACTGAGTTAGGAAAGAGAACAGTGTCTCACATTTAGAAAACACTCTTATACCTGCTTAAGGGGGAAGGAGAGGTGGGGTGATGCATAAAACCAGAGTTTGATATAAGCACAGGTACCGTTCCAAAAACCAACTATGGAATAGACAAGACCTACACCGTCCTCAGCGAAAGGGACTCAAAATCCCATATTTCCCGCAGAGGAAAATATCTGACTAGTAAGAATCGTAAAACCTATGTATTGATATGTCTCCGTAAGGGAATCAAGTGTGTCTAGACTGGCATAAACATGGCAGCGAGAATCAGCTCAAACCCACTATAAAAAGGAATTTCAAAAACAAAACAAAAAAACTGGGAAATTCTTTACAATTCCTTCAGGGTCTCTGATGAAAGCTGGAATGACCCTATCTACAACGACAGCTGGATGTGGCATAAGGAGGGACACTTGGGACTGAGACGATTGGTGAGATTGGGTGAGCAAATGCAGACCCTTTAAAGCAATAATGCATGGCACACATTCCATGGGTCCCAACTCTCCAGGTTGAAGGGAATATTACTACAGCTATAACATGTGCGGGAAACCTAGAGAACGGACACACTGTGAATACGAAAGGTTTCTAAAACTCAACGAATTGTCCCTCTCCTGGTGCTCCGGTTTGACTTTCCGTCTGCTTTACTATCAACCTCCCAACTTGGAGAGACAGCCCCTTTAACCTCTTGGTTCGCACAGGTTGCCAATTTGGCAGAGGATGAAAGGGAAGAGGGAGAACCAATGAGAGAGTAGCTGTTAGGCATTTGGACGGGCACATATCACTGTAATTTCCCGGCAGGAAGAAGAATTAACCAAATTCTCAGCCACCCACCGGGAACCAGTATAGGTCCTGAACCAAAATTTTGGACTTGCGGTCAGCTCACCAAAAACGAGTTGAAAAATGGAGCTCAGGGGCACAGCAATTCACAAACTGGCCGAGTAATAAAGGACAACTATCGTCCAAAAATCTGTTGAGGGAAGGCAACGAGGCGGACTTGAAAGCGAGGCAGAATAGCAGTAAACAGATTTCAAGAGGTACGTTGGAATCGCCTTTAAAGCACAGGAAGAGGGGCACAACTTCGACAATGATGCACTTGGCCAAAAAGGGCGTATGCGTTTTCTCCTGAATATATTCAGGAGAAAACGCATACGCCCTTTTTGGCCAAGCAAGCAAGCGGGCAATGCAAATCTGCACTACAAAGAAGTATCACTTCCCACCGGTCAAAAGGGACATCCACAAAATGTGTAAGAACAAGAAAGGCAAGACAGGCCCTGGAGAACAGGGAGCCTTGTTATGCTGATGGGCGGGATGTAAATTGCCAACTGCCTCTCTGGAGGAGTGCATTCTGTTCCCTAAAACAAGTAAAGAACAGAGCTACAGAGCCAAGGGCACTACCAGTCTAGGGAATATACCTTGGGAAAACTGAAAATCAATAAGACAGAGCCACCCCAAAATTTAGGGCTGCACTGCATACAAGGACCTCAACTTGGATACACCTTAAGTATCCCAGAAAATATAAACATGGTTCAAAAAATTGTGGTACTTACGTACGATGGAATATCCCTCAGCCATGAAATCAATGTCATAAGACCAGTAGCAGCAAAATGGGTGGATTCAGGTACGATGATTCTAAGTGAAATAAGTCACACAGAAAAAGCAACTTATCATAAGATATCACTTATGAAGATCCTGTAAACATGGCTACACTTGAACTGAGTTAGGAAAGAGAACAGTGTCTCACATTTAGAAAACACTCTTATACCTGCTTAAGGGGGAAGGAGAGGTGGGGTGATGCATAAAACCAGAGTTTGATATAAGCACAGGTACCGTTCCAAAAACCAACTATGGAATAGACAAGACCTACACCGTCCTCAGCGAAAGGAACTCAAAACCCCATATTTCCCACAGAGGAAAATATCTGACTAGTAAGAATCTTAAAACCTATGTATTGATATGTCTCCGTAAGGGAATCAAGTGTGTCTAGACTGGCATAAATATGGCAGCGAGAATCAGCTCAAACCCACTATAAAAAGGAATTTCAAAAACAAAACAAAAAAACTGGGAAATTCTTTACAATTCCTTCAGGGTCTCTGATGAAGGCTGGAATGACCCTATCTACAACGACAGCTGGATGTGGCATAAGGAGGGACACTTGGGACTGAGACGATTGGTGAGATTGGGTGAGCAAATGCAGACCCTTTAAAGCAATAATGCATGGCACCCATTCCATGGGTCCGAACTCTCCAGGTTGAAGGGAATATTACTACAGCTATAACAAGTGCGGGAAACCTAGAGAACGGACACACTGTGAATACGAAAGGTT
Source organism: Hyperoodon ampullatus (assembly GCF_949752795.1). Classification (NCBI taxonomy): domain Eukaryota; kingdom Metazoa; phylum Chordata; class Mammalia; order Artiodactyla; family Ziphiidae; genus Hyperoodon; species Hyperoodon ampullatus. Next base: position 1,249,273 of record NW_027641078.1, read on the forward strand.
TCTAAAACTCAACGCATAGTCCCTCTCCTGGTGCTCCGGTGTGACTTTCCGTCTGCTTTACTATCAACCTCCCAACTTGGAGAGACAGCCCCTTTAACCTCTTGGTTCGCACAGGTTGCCAATTTGGCAGAGGATGAAAGGGAAGAGGGAGAACCAATGAGAGAGTAGCTGTTAGGCATTTGGACGGGCACATATCACTGTAATTTCCCGGCAGGAAGAAAAATTAACCAAATTCTCAGCCACCCACCGGGAACCAGTATAGGTCCTGAACCAAAATTTTGGACTTGCGGTCAGCTCACCAAAACCGAGTTGAAAAATGGAGCTCAGGGGCACAGCAATTCACAAACTGGCCGAGTAATAAAGGACAACTATCGTCCAAAAATCTGTTGAGGGAAGGCAACGAGGCGGACTTGAAAGCGAGGCAGAATAGCAGGAAACAGATTTCAAGAGGTACGTTGGAATCGCCTTTAAAGCACAGGAAGAGGGGCACAACTTCGACAATGATGCACTTGGCCAAAAAGGGCGTATGCGTTTTCTCCTGAATATATTCAGGAGAAAACGCATACGCCCTTTTTGGCCAAGCAAGCAAGCGGGCAATGCAAATCTGCACTACAAAGAAGTATCACTTCCCACCGGTCAAAAGGGACATCCACAAAATGTGTAAGAACAAGAAAGGCAAGACAGGCCCTGGAGAACAGGGAGCCTTGTTATGCTGATGGGCGGGATGTAAATTGCCAACTGCCTCTCTGGAGGAGTGCATTCTGTTCCCTAAAACAAGTAAAGAACAGAGCTACAGAGCCAAGGGCACTACCAGTCTAGGGAATATACCTTGGGAAAACTGAAAATCAATAAGACAGAGCCACCCCAAAATTTAGGGCTGCACTGCATACAAGGACCTCAACTTGGATACACCTTAAGTATCCCAGAAAATATAAACATGGTTCAAAAAATTGTGGTACTTACGTACGATGGAATATCCCTCAGCCATGAAATCAATGTCATAAGACCAGTAGCAGCAAAATGGGTGGATTCAGGTACGATGATTCTAAGTGAAATAAGTCACACAGAAAAAGAAACTTATCATAAGATATCACTTATGAAGATCCTGTAAACATGGCTACACTTGAACTGAGTTAGGAAAGAGAACAGTGTCTCACATTTAGAAAACACTCTTATACCTGCTTAAGGGGGAAGGAGAGGTGGGGTGATGCATAAAACCAGAGTTTGATATAAGCACAGGTACCGTTCCAAAAACCAACTATGGAATAGACAAGACCTACACCGTCCTCAGTGAAAGGGACTCAAAACCCCATATTTCCCGCAGAGGAAAATATCTGACTAGTAAGAATCTTAAAACCTATGTATTGATATGTCTCCTTAAGGGAATCAAGTGTGTCTAGACTGGCATAAACATGGCAGCGGGAATCAGCTCAAACCCACTATAAAAAGGAATTTCAAAACAAAACAAAAAAACTGGGAAATTCTTTACAATTCCTTCAGGGTCTCTGATGAAAGCTGGAATGACCCTATCTACAACGACAGCTGGATGTGGCATAAGGAGGGACACTTGGGACTGAGACGATTGGTGAGATTGGGTGAGCAAATGCAGACCCTTTAAAGCAATAATGCATGGCACCCATTCCATGGGTCCGAACTCTCCAGGTTGAAGGGAATATTACTACAGCTATAACATGTGCGGGAAACCTAGAGAACGGACACACTGTGAATACGAAAGGTTTCTAAAACTCAACGCATAGTCCCTCTCCTGGTGCTCCGTTTGACTTTCCGTCTGCTTTACTATCAACCTCCCAACTTGGAGAGACAGCCCCTTTAACCTCTTGGTTCGCACAGGTTGCCAATTTGGCAGAGGATGAAAGGGAAGAGGGAGAACCAATGAGAGAGTGGCTGTTAGGCATTTGGACGGGCACATGTCACTGTAATTTCCCGGCAGGAAGAAGAATTAACCAAATTCTCAGCCACCCACCGGGAACCAGTATAGGTCCTGAACCAAAATTTTGGACTTGCGGTCAGCTCACCAAAAACGAGTTGAAAAATGGAGCTCAGGGGCACAGCAATTCACAAACTGGCCGAGTAATAAAGGACAACTATCGTCCAAAAATCTGTTGAGGGAAGGCAACGAGGCGGACTTGAAAGCGAGGCAGAATAGCAGGAAACAGATTTCAAGAGGTACGTTGGAATCGCCTTTAAAGCACAGGAAGAGGGGCACAACTTCGACAATGATGCACTTGGCCAAAAAGGGCGTATGCGTTTTCTCCTGAATATATTCAGGAGAAAACGCATACGCCCTTTTTGGCCAAGCAAGCAAGCGGGCAATGCAAATCTGCACTACAAAGAAGTATCACTTCCCACCGGTCAAAAGGGACATCCACAAAATGTGTAAGAACAAGAAAGGCAAGACAGGCCCTGGAGAACAGGGAGCCTTGTTATGCTGATGGGCGGGATGTAAATTGCCAACTGCCTCTCTGGAGGAGTGCATTGTGTTCCCTAAAACAAGTAAAGAACAGAGCTACAGAGCCAAGGGCACTACCAGTCTAGGGAATATACCTTGGAAAAACTGAAAATCAATAAGACAGAGCCACCCCAAAATTTAGGGCTGCACTGCATACAAGGACCTGAACTTGGATACACCTTAAGTATCCCAGAAAATATAAACATGGTTCAAAAAATTGTGGTACTTACGTACAATGGAATATCCCTCAGCCATGAAATCAATGTCATAAGACCAGTAGCAGCAAAATGGGTGGATTCAGGTACGATGATTCTAAGTGAAATAAGTCACACAGAAAAAGAAACTTATCATAAGATATCACTTATGAAGATCCTGTAAACATGGCTACACTTGAACTGAGTTAGGAAAGAGAACAGTGTCTCACATTTAGAAAACACTCTTATACCTGCTTAAGGGGGAAGGAGAGGTGGGGTGATGCATAAAACCAGAGTTTGATATAAGCACAGGTACCGTTCCAAAAACCAACTATGGAATAGACAAGACCTACACCGTCCTCAGCGAAAGGGACTCAAAACCCCATATTTCCCGCAGAGGAAAATATCTGACTAGTAAGAATCTTAAAACCTATGTATTGATATGTCTCCGTAAGGGAATCAAGTGTGTCTAGACTGGCATAAACATGGCAGCGAGAATCAGCTCAAACCCACTATAAAAAGGAATTTCAAAAACAAAACAAAAAAACTGGGAAATTCTTTACAATTCCTTCAGGGTCTCTGATGAAGGCTGGAATGACCCTATCTACAACGTCAGCTGTATGTGGCATAAGGAGGGACACTTGGGACTGAGACGATTGGTGAGATTGGGTGAGCAAATGCAGACCCTTTAAAGCAATAATGCATGGCACCCATTCCATGGGTCCGAACTCTCCAGGTTGAAGGGAATATTACTACAGCTATAACAAGTGCGGGAAACCTAGAGAACGGACACACTGTGAATACGAAAGGTTTCTAAAACTCAACGCATAGTCCCTCTCCTGGTGCTCCGGTTTGACTTTCCGTCTGCTTTACTATCAACCTCCCAACTTGGAGAGACAGCCCCTTTAACCTCTTGGTTCGCACAGGTTGCCAATTTGGCAGAGGATGAAAGGGAAGAGGGAGAACCAATGAGAGAGTAGCTGTTAGGCATTTGGACGGGCACATATCACTGTAATTTCCCGGCAGGAAGAAGAATTAACCAAATTCTCAGCCACCCACTGGGAACCAGTATAGGTCCTGAACCAAAATTTTGGACTTGCGCTCAGCTCACCAAAAACGAGTTGAAAAATGGAGCTCAGGGGCACAGCAATTCACAAACTGGCCGAGTAATAAAGGACAACTATCGTCCAAAAATCTGTTGAGGGAAGGCAAGGAGGCGGACTTGAAAGCGAGGCAGAATAGCAGGAAACAGATTTCAAGAGGTACGTTGGAATCGCCTTTAAAGCACAGGAAGAGGGGCACAACTTCGACAATGATGCACTTGGCCAAAAAGGGCGTATGCGTTTTCTCCTGAATATATTCAGGAGAAAACGCATACGCCCTTTTTGGCCAAGCAAGCAAGCGGGCAATGCAAATCTGCACTACAAAGAAGTATCACTTCCCACCGGTCAAAAGGGACATCCACAAAATGTGTAAGAACAAGAAAGGCAAGACAGGCCCTGGAGAACAGGGAGCCTTGTTATGCTGATGGGCGGGATGTAAATTGCCAACTGCCTCTCTGGAGGAGTGCATTCTGTTCCCTAAAACAAGTAAAGAACAGAGCTACAGAGCCAAGGGCACTACCAGTCTAGGGAATATACCTTGGGAAAACTGAAAATCAATAAGACAGAGCCACCCCAAAATTTAGGGCTGCACTGCATACAAGGACCTGAACTTGGATACACCTTAAGTATCCCAGAAAATATAAACATGGTTCAAAAAATTGTGGTACTTACGTACGATGGAATATCCCTCAGCCATGAAATCAATGTCATAAGACCAGTAGCAGCAAAATGGGTGGATTCAGGTACGATGATTCTAAGTGAAATAAGTCACACAGAAAAAGAAACTTATCATAAGATATCACTTATGAAGATCCTGTAAACATGGCTACACTTGAACTGAGTTAGGAAAGAGAACAGTGTCTCACATTTAGAAAACACTCTTATACCTGCTTAAGGGGGAAGGAGAGGTGGGGTGATGCATAAAACCAGAGTTTGATATAAGCACAGGTACCGTTCCAAAAACCAACTATGGAATAGACAAGACCTACACCGTCCTCAGCGAAACGGACTCAAAACCCCATATTTCCCGCAGAGGAAAATATCTGACTAGTAAGAATCTTAAAACCTATGTATTGATATGTCTCCGTAAGGGAATCAAGTGTGTCTAGACTGGCATAAACATGGCAGCGAGAATCAGCTCAAACCCACTATAAAAAGGAATTTCAAAAACAAAACAAAAAAACTGGGAAATTCTTTACAATTCCTTCAGGGTCTCTGATGAAAGCTGGAATGACCCTATCTACAACGACAGCTGGATGTGGCATAAGGAGGGACACTTGGGACTGAGACGATTGGTGAGATTGGGTGAGCAAATGCAGACCCTTTAAAGCAATAATGCATGGCACACATTCCATGGGTCCCAACTCTCCAGGTTGAAGGGAATATTACTACAGCTATAACATGTGCGGGAAACCTAGAGAACGGACACACTGTGAATACGAAAGGTTTCTAAAACTCAACGAATTGTCCCTCTCCTGGTGCTCCGGTTTGACTTTCCGTCTGCTTTACTATCAACCTCCCAACTTGGAGAGACAGCCCCTTTAACCTCTTGGTTCGCACAGGTTGCCAATTTGGCAGAGGATGAAAGGGAAGAGGGAGAACCAATGAGAGAGTAGCTGTTAGGCATTTGGACGGGCACATATCACTGTAATTTCCCGGCAGGAAGAAGAATTAACCAAATTCTCAGCCACCCACCGGGAACCAGTATAGGTCCTGAACCAAAATTTTGGACTTGCGGTCAGCTCACCAAAAACGAGTTGAAAAATGGAGCTCAGGGGCACAGCAATTCACAAACTGGCCGAGTAATAAAGGACAACTATCGTCCAAAAATCTGTTGAGGGAAGGCAACGAGGCGGACTTGAAAGCGAGGCAGAATAGCAGGAAACAGATTTCAAGAGGTACGTTGGAATCGCCTTTAAAGCACAGGAAGAGGGGCACAACTTCGACAATGATGCACTTGGCCAAAAAGGGCGTATGCGTTTTCTCCTGAATATATTCAGGAGAAAACGCATACGCCCTTTTTGGCCAAGCAAGCAAGCGGGCAATGCAAATCTGCACTACAAAGAAGTATCACTTCCCACCGGTCAAAAGGGACATCCACAAAATGTGTAAGAACAAGAAAGGCAAGACAGGCCCTGGAGAACAGGGAGCCTTGTTATGCTGATGGGCGGGATGTAAATTGCCAACTGCCTCTCTGGAGGAGTGCATTCTGTTCCCTAAAACAAGTAAAGAACAGAGCTACAGAGCCAAGGGCACTACCAGTCTAGGGAATATACCTTGGGAAAACTGAAAATCAATAAGACAGAGCCACCCCAAAATTTAGGGCTGCACTGCATACAAGGACCTCAACTTGGATACACCTTAAGTATCCCAGAAAATATAAACATGGTTCAAAAAATTGTGGTACTTACGTACGATGGAATATCCCTCAGCCATGAAATCAATGTCATAAGACCAGTAGCAGCAAAATGGGTGGATTCAGGTACGATGATTCTAAGTGAAATAAGTCACACAGAAAAAGAAACTTATCATAAGATATCACTTATGAAGATCCTGTAAACATGGCTACACTTGAACTGAGTTAGGAAAGAGAACAGTGTCTCACATTTAGAAAACACTCTTATACCTGCTTAAGGGGGAAGGAGAGGTGGGGTGATGCATAAAACCAGAGTTTGATATAAGCACAGGTACCGTTCCAAAAACCAACTATGGAATAGACAAGACCTACACCGTCCTCAGTGAAAGGGACTCAAAACCCCATATTTCCCGCAGAGGAAAATATCTGACTAGTAAGAATCTTAAAACCTATGTATTGATATGTCTCCTTAAGGGAATCAAGTGTGTCTAGACTGGCATAAACATGGCAGCGGGAATCAGCTCAAACCCACTATAAAAAGGAATTTCAAAAACAAAACAAAAAAACTGGGAAATTCTTTACAATTCCTTCAGGGTCTCTGATGAAAGCTGGAATGACCCTATCTACAACGACAGCTGGATGTGGCATAAGGAGGGACACTTGGGACTGAGACGATTGGTGAGATTGGGTGAGCAAATGCAGACCCTTTAAAGCAATAATGCATGGCACCCATTCCATGGGTCCGAACTCTCCAGGTTGAAGGGAATATTACTACAGCTATAACATGTGCGGGAAACCTAGAGAACGGACACACTGTGAATACGAAAGGTTTCTAAAACTCAACGCATAGTCCCTCTCCTGGTGCTCCGGTTTGACTTTCCGTCTGCTTTACTATCAACCTCCCAACTTGGAGAGACAGCCCCTTTAACCTCTTGGTTCGCACAGGTTGCCAATTTGGCAGAGGATGAAAGGGAAGAGGGAGAACCAATGAGAGAGTGGCTGTTAGGCATTTGGACGGGCACATGTCACTGTAATTTCCCGGCAGGAAGAAGAATTAACCAAATTATCAGCCACCCACCGGGAACCAGTATAGGTCCTGAACCAAAATTTTGGACTTGCGGTCAGCTCACCAAAAACGAGTTGAAAAATGGAGCTCAGGGGCACAGCAATTCACAAACTGGCCGAGTAATAAAGGACAACTATCGTCCAAAAATCTGTTGAGGGAAGGCAGCGAGGCGGACTTGAAAGCGAGGCAGAATAGCAGGAAACAGATTTCAAGAGGTACGTTGGAATCGCCTTTAAAGCACAGGAAGAGGGGCACAACTTCGACAATGATGCACTTGGCCAAAAAGGGCGTATGCGTTTTCTCCTGAATATATTCAGGAGAAAACGCATACGCCCTTTTTGGCCAAGCAAGCAAGCGGGCAATGCAAATCTGCACTACAAAGAATTATCACTTCCCACCGGTCAAAAGGGACATCCACAAAATGTGTAAGAACAAGAAAGGCAAGACAGGCCCTGGAGAACAGGGAGCCTTGTTATGCTGATGGGCGGGATGTAAATTGCCAACTGCCTCTCTGGAGGAGTGCATTGTGTTCCCTAAAACAAGTAAAGAACAGAGCTACAGAGCCAAGGGCACTACCAGTCTAGGGAATATACCTTGGAAAAACTGAAAATCAATAAGACAGAGCCACCCCAAAATTTAGGGCTGCACTGCATACAAGGACCTGAACTTGGATACACCTTAAGTATCCCAGAAAATATAAACATGGTTCAAAAAATTGTGGTACTTACGTACAATGGAATATCCCTCAGCCATGAAATCAATGTCATAAGACCAGTAGCAGCAAAATGGGTGGATTCAGGTACGATGATTCTAAGTGAAATAAGTCACACAGAAAAAGAAACTTATCATAAGATATCACTTATGAAGATCCTGTAAACATGGCTACACTTGAACTGAGTTAGGAAAGAGAACAGTGTCTCACATTTAGAAAACACTCTTATACCTGCTTAAGGGGGAAGGAGAGGTGGGGTGATGCATAAAACCAGAGTTTGATATAAGCACAGGTACCGTTCCAAAAACCAACTATGGAATAGACAAGACCTACACCGTCCTCAGCGAAAGGGACTCAAAACCCCATATTTCCCGCAGAGGAAAATATCTGACTAGTAAGAATCTTAAAACCTATGTATTGATATGTCTCCGTAAGGGAATCAAGTGTGTCTAGACTGGCATAAACATGGCAGCGAGAATCAGCTCAAACCCACTATAAAAAGGAATTTCAAAAACAAAACAAAAAAACTGGGAAATTCTTTACAATTCCTTCAGGGTCTCTGATGAAGGCTGGAATGACCCTATCTACAACGTCAGCTGTATGTGGCATAAGGAGGGACACTTGGGACTGAGACGATTGGTGAGATTGGGTGAGCAAATGCAGACCCTTTAAAGCAATAATGCATGGCACCCATTCCATGGGTCCGAACTCTCCAGGTTGAAGGGAATATTACTACAGCTATAACAAGTGCGGGAAACCTAGAGAACGGACACACTGTGAATACGAAAGGTTTCTAAAACTCAACGCATAGTCCCTCTCCTGGTGCTCCGGTTTGACTTTCCGTCTGCTTTACTATCAACCTCCCAACTTGGAGAGACAGCCCCTTTAACCTCTTGGTTCGCACAGGTTGCCAATTTGGCAGAGGATGAAAGGGAAGAGGGAGAACCAATGAGAGAGTAGCTGTTAGGCATTTGGACGGGCACATATCACTGTAATTTCCCGGCAGGAAGAAGAATTAACCAAATTCTCAGCCACCCACTGGGAACCAGTATAGGTCCTGAACCAAAATTTTGGACTTGCGCTCAGCTCACCAAAAACGAGTTGAAAAATGGAGCTCAGGGGCACAGCAATTCACAAACTGGCCGAGTAATAAAGGACAACTATCGTCCAAAAATCTGTTGAGGGAAGGCAAGGAGGCGGACTTGAAAGCGAGGCAGAATAGCAGGAAACAGATTTCAAGAGGTACGTTGGAATCGCCTTTAAAGCACAGGAAGAGGGGCACAACTTCGACAATGATGCACTTGGCCAAAAAGGGCGTATGCGTTTTCTCCTGAATATATTCAGGAGAAAACGCATACGCCCTTTTTGGCCAAGCAAGCAAGCGGGCAATGCAAATCTGCACTACAAAGAAGTATCACTTCCCACCGGTCAAAAGGGACATCCACAAAATGTGTAAGAACAAGAAAGGCAAGACAGGCCCTGGAGAACAGGGAGCCTTGTTATGCTGATGGGCGGGATGTAAATTGCCAACTGCCTCTCTGGAGGAGTGCATTCTGTTCCCTAAAACAAGTAAAGAACAGAGCTACAGAGCCAAGGGCACTACCAGTCTAGGGAATATACCTTGGGAAAACTGAAAATCAATAAGACAGAGCCACCCCAAAATTTAGGGCTGCACTGCATACAAGGACCTGAACTTGGATACACCTTAAGTATCCCAGAAAATATAAACATGGTTCAAAAAATTGTGGTACTTACGTACGATGGAATATCCCTCAGCCATGAAATCAATGTCATAAGACCAGTAGCAGCAAAATGGGTGGATTCAGGTACGATGATTCTAAGTGAAATAAGTCACACAGAAAAAGAAACTTATCATAAGATATCACTTATGAAGATCCTGTAAACATGGCTACACTTGAACTGAGTTAGGAAAGAGAACAGTGTCTCACATTTAGAAAACACTCTTATACCTGCTTAAGGGGGAAGGAGAGGTGGGGTGATGCATAAAACCAGAGTTTGATATAAGCACAGGTACCGTTCCAAAAACCAACTATGGAATAGACAAGACCTACACCGTCCTCAGCGAAACGGACTCAAAACCCCATATTTCCCGCAGAGGAAAATATCTGACTAGTAAGAATCTTAAAACCTATGTATTGATATGTCTCCATAAGGGAATCAAGTGTGTCTAGACTGGCATAAACATGGCAGCGGGAATCAGCTCAAACCCACTATAAAAAGGAATTTCAAAAACAAAACAAAAAAACTGGGAAATTCTTTACAATTCCTTCAGGGTCTCTGATGAAAGCTGGAATGACCCTATCTACAACGACAGCTGGATGTGGCATAAGGAGGGACACTTGGGACTGAGACGATTGGTGAGATTGGGTGAGCAAATGCAGACCCTTTAAAGCAATAATGCATGGCACCCATTCCATGGGTCCGAACTCTCCAGGTTGAAGGGAATATTACTACAGCTATAACATGTGCGGGAAACCTAGAGAACGGACACACTGTGAATACGAAAGGTTTCTAAAACTCAATGCATAGTCCCTCTCCTGGTGTTCCGGTTTGACTTTCCGTCTGCTTTACTATCAACCTCCCAACTTGGAGAGACAGCGCCTTTAACCTCTTGGTTCGCACAGGTTGCCAATTTGGCAGAGGATGAAAGGGAAGTGGGAGAACCAATGAGAGAGTGGCTGTTAGGCATTTGGACGGGCACATATCACTGTAATTTCCCGGCAGGAAGAAGAATTAACCAAATTCTCAGCCACCCACCGGGAACCAGTATAGGTCCTGAACCAAAATTTTGGACTTGCGGTCAGCTCACCAAAAACGAGTTGAAAAATGGAGCTCAGGGGCACAGCAATTCACAAACTGGCCGAGTAATAAAGGACAACTATCGTCCAAAAATCTGTTGAGGGAAGGCAACGAGGCGGACTTGAAAGCGAGGCAGAATAGCAGGAAACAGATTTCAAGAGGTACGTTGGAATCGCCTTTAAAGCACAGGAAGAGGGGCACAACTTCGACAATGATGCACTTGGCCAAAAAGGGCGTATGCGTTTTCTCCTGAATATATTCAGGATAAAACGCATACGCCCTTTTTGGCCAAGCAAGCAAGCGGGCAATGCAAATCTGCACTACAAAGAAGTATCACTTCCCACCGGTCAAAAGGGACATCCACAAAATGTGTAAGAACAAGAAAGGCAAGACAGGCCCTGGAGAACAGGGAGCCTTGTTATGCTGATGGGCGGGATGTAAATTGCCAACTGCCTCTCTGGAGGAGTGCATTCTGTTCCCTAAAACAAGTAAAGAACAGAGCTACAGAGCCAAGGGCACTACCAGTCTAGGGAATATACCTTGGGAAAACTGAAAATCAATAAGACAGAGCCACCCCAAAATTTAGGGCTGCACTGCATACAAGGACCTGAACTTGGATACACCTTAAGTATCCCAGAAAATATAAACATGGTTCAAAAAATTGTGGTACTTACGTACAATGGAATATCCCTCAGCCATGAAATCAATGTCATAAGACCAGTAGCAGCAAAATGGGTGGATTCAGGTACGATGATTCTAAGTGAAATAAGTCACACAGAAAAAGAAACTTATCATAAGATATCACTTATGAAGATCCTGTAAACATGGCTACACTTGAACTGAGTTAGGAAAGAGAACAGTGTCTCACATTTAGAAAACACTCTTATACCTGCTTAAGGGAGAAGGAGAGGTGGGGTGATGCATAAAACCAGAGTTTGATATAAGCACAGGTACCGTTCCAAAAACCAACTATGGAATAGACAAGACCTACACCGTCCTCAGCGAAAGGGACTCAAAACCCCATATTTCCCGCAGAGGAAAATATCTGACTAGTAAGAATCTTAAAACCTATGTATTGATATGTCTCCGTAAGGGAATCAAGTGTGTCTAGACTGGCATAAACATGGCAGCGAGAATCAGCTCAAACCCACTATAAAAAGGAATTTCAAAAACAAAACAAAAAAACTGGGAAATTCTTTACAATTCCTTCAGGGTCTCTGATGAAAGCTGGAATGACCCTATCTACAACGACAGCTGGATGTGGCATAAGGAGGGACACTTGGGACTGAGACGATTGGTGAGATTGGGTGAGCAAATGCAGACCCTTTAAAGCAATAATGCATGGCACCCATTCCATGGGTCCGAAATCTCCAGGTTGAAGGGAATATTACTACATCTATAACATGTACGGGAAACCTAGAGAACGGACACACTGTGAATACGAAAGGTTTCTAAAACTCAACGCATAGTCCCTCTCCTGGTGCTCCGGTTTGACTTTCCGTCTGCTTTACTATCAACCTCCCAACTTGGAGAGACAGCCCCTTTAACCTCTTGGTTCGCACAGGTTGCCAATTTGGCAGAGGATGAAAGGGAAGAGGGAGAACCAATGAGAGAGTAGCTGTTAGGCATTTGGACGGGCACATATCACTGTAATTTCCCGGCAGGAAGAAGAATTAACCAAATTCTCAGCCACCCACCGGGAACCAGTATAGGTCCTGAACCAAAATTTTGGACTTGCGGTCAGCTCACCAAAAGCGAGTTGAAAAATGGAGCTCAGGGGCACAGCAATTCACAAACTGGCTGAGTAATAAAGGACAACTATCGTCCAAAAATCTGTTGAGGGAAGGCAACGAGGTGGACTTGAAAGCGAGGCAGAATAGCAGGAAACAGATTTCAAGAGGTACGTTGGAATCGCCTTTAAAGCACAGGAAGAGGGGCACAACTTCGACAATGATGCACTTGGCCAAAAAGGGCGTATGCGTTTTCTCCTGAATATATTCAGGAGAAAACGCATACTCCCTTTTTGGCCAAGCAAGCAAGCGGGCAATGCAAATCTGCACTACAAAGAAGTATCACTTCCCACCGGTCAAAAGGGACATCCACAAAATGTGTAAGAACAAGAAAGGCAAGACAGGCCCTGGAGAACAGGGAGCCTTGTTATGCTGATGGGCGGGATGTAAATTGCCAACTGCCTCTCTGGAGGAGTGCATTCTGTTCCCTAAAACAAGTAAAGAACAGAGCTACAGAGCCAAGGGCACTACCAGTCTAGGGAATATACCTTGGGAAAACTGAAAATCAATAAGACAGAGCCACCCCAAAATTTAGGGCTGCACTGCATACAAGGACCTCAACTGGGATACACCTTAAGTATCCCAGAAAATATAAACATGGTTCAAAAAATTGTGGTACTTACGTACGATGGAATATCCCTCAGCCATGAAATCAATGTCATAAGACGAGTAGCAGCAAAATGGGTGGATTCAGGTACGATGATTCTAAGTGAAATAAGTCACACAGAAAAAGAAACTTATCATAAGATATCACTTATGAAGATCCTGTAAACATGGCTACACTTGAACTGAGTTAGGAAAGAGAACAGTGTCTCACATTTAGAAAACACTCTTATACCTGCTTAAGGGACAAGGAGAGGTGGGGTGATGAATAAAACCAGAGTTTGATATAAGCACAGGTACCGTTCCAAAAACCAACTATGGAATAGACAAGACCTACACCGTCCTCAGCGAAAGGGACTCAAAACCCCATATTTCCCGCAGAGGAAAATATCTGACTAGTAAGAATCTTAAAACCTATGTATTGATATGTCTCCATAAGGGAATCAAGTGTGTCTAGACTGGCATAAACATGGCAGCGAGAATCAGCTCAAACCCACTATAAAAAGGAATTTCAAAAACAAAACAAAAAAACTGGGAAATTCTTTACAATTCCTTCAGGGTCTCTGATGAAAGCTGGAATGACCCTATCTACAACGACAGCTGGATGTGGCATAAGGAGGGACACTTGGGACTGAGACGATTGGTGAGATTGGGTGAGCAAATGCAGACCCTTTAAAGCAATAATGCATGGCACCCATTCCATGGGTCCGAACTCTCCAGGTTGAAGGGAATATTACTACAGCTATAACATGTGCGGGAAACCTAGAGAACGGACACACTGTGAATACGAAAGGTTTCTAAAACTCAACGCATAGTCCCTCCCCTGGTGCTCCGGTTTGACTTTCCGTCTGCTTTACTATCAACCTCCCAACTTGGAGAGACAGCCCCTTTAACCTCTTGGTTCGCACAGGTTGCCAATTTGGCAGAGGATGAAAGGGAAGAGGGAGAACCAATGAGAGAGTAGCTGTTAGGCATTTGGACGGGCACATATCAATGTAATTTCCCGGCAGGAAGAAGAATTAACCAAATTCTCAGCCACCCACCGGGAACCAGTATAGGTCCTGAACCAAAATTTTGGACTTGCGGTCAGCTCACCAAAAGCGAGTTGAAAAATGGAGCTCAGGGGCACAGCAATTCACAAACTGGCCGAGTAATAAAGGACAACTATCGTCCAAAAATCTGTTGAGGGAAGGCAACGAGGCGGACTTGAAAGCGAGGCAGAATAGCAGGAAACAGATTTCAAGAGGTACGTTGGAATCGCCTTTAAAGCACAGGAAGAGGGGCACAACTTCGACAATGATGCACTTGGCCAAAAAGGGCGTATGCGTTTTCTCCTGAATATATTCAGGAGAAAACTCATACGCCCTTTTTGGCCAAGCAAGCAAGCAGGCAATGCAAATCTGCACTACAAAGAAGTATCACTTCCCACCGGTCAAAAGGGACATCCACAAAATGTGTAAGAACAAAAAAGGCAAGACAGGCCCTGGAGAACAGGGAGCCTTGTTATGCTGATGGGTGGGATGTAAATTGCCAACTGCCTCTCTGGAGGAGTGCATTCTGTTCCCTAAAACAAGTAAAGAACAGAGCTACAGAGCCAAGGGCACTACCAGTCTAGGGAATATACCTTGGGAAAACTGAAAATCAATAAGACAGAGCCACCCCAAAATTTAGGGCTGCACTGCATACAAGGGCCTCAACTTGGATACACCTTAAGTATCCCAGAAAATATAAACATGGTTCAAAAAATTGTGGTACTTACGTACGATGGAATATCCCTCAGCCATGTAATCAATGTCATAAGACCAGTAGCAGCAAAATGGGTGGATTCAGGTACGATGATTCTAAGTGAAATAAGTCACACAGAAAAAGAAACTTATCATAAGATATCACTTATGAAGATCCTGTAAACATGGCTACACTTGAACTGAGTTAGGAAAGAGGACAGTGTCTCACATTTAGAAAACACTCTTATACCTGCTTAAGGGGGAAGGAGAGGTGGGGTGATGCATAAAACCAGAGTTTGATATAAGCACAGGTACCGTTCCAAAAACCAACTATGGAATAGACAAGACCTACACCGTCCTCAGCGAAAGGGACTCAAAACCCCATATTTCCCGCAGAGGAAAATATCTGACTAGTAAGAATCTTAAAACCTATGTATTGATATGTCTCCGTAAGGGAATCAAGTGTGTCTAGACTGGCATAAACATGGCAGCGAGAATCAGCTCAAACCCACTATAAAAAGGAATTTCAAAAACAAAACAAAAAAACTGGGAAATTCTTTACAATTCCTTCAGGGTCTCTGATGAAGGCTGGAATGACCCTATCTACAACGACAGCTGGATGTGGCATAAGGAGGGACACTTGGGACTGAGACGATTGGTGAGATTGGGTGAGCAAATGCAGACCCTTTAAAGCAATAATGCATGGCACCCATTCCATGGGTCCGAACTCTCCAGGTTGAAGGGAATATTACTACAGCTATAACATGTGCGGGAAACCTAGAGAACGGACACACTGTGAATACGAAAGGTTTCTAAAACTCAACGCATAGTCCCTCTCCTGGTGCTCCGGTTTGACTTTCCGTCTGCTTTACTATCAACCTCCCAACTTGGAGAGACAGCCCCTTTAACCTCTTGGTTCGCACAGGTTGCCAATTTGGCAGAGGATGAAAGGGAAGAGGGAGAACCAATGAGAGAGTAGCTGTTAGGCATTTGGACGGGCACATATCACTGTAATTTCCCGGCAGGAAGAAGAATTAACCAAATTCTCAGCCACCCACCGGGAACCAGTATAGGTCCTGAACCAAAATTTTGGACTTGCGGTCAGCTCACCAAAAGCGAGTTGAAAAATGGAGCTCAGGGGCACAGCAATTCACAAACTGGCTGAGTAATAAAGGACAACTATCGTCCAAAAATCTGTTGAGGGAAGGCAACGAGGCGGACTTGAAAGTGAGGCAGAATAGCAGGAAACAGATTTCAAGAGGTACGTTGGAATCGCCTTTAAAGCACAGGAAGAGGGGCACAACTTCGACAATGATGCACTTGGCCAAAAAGGGCGTATGCGTTTTCTCCTGAATATATTCAGGAGAAAACGCATACGCCCTTTTTGGCCAAGCAAGCAAGCGGGCAATGCAAATCTGCACTACAAAGAAGTATCACTTCCCACCGGTCAAAAGGGACATCCACAAAATGTGTAAGAACAAGAAAGGCAAGACAGGCCCTGGAGAACAGGGAGCCTTGTTATGCTGATGGGCGGGATGTAAATTGCCAACTGCCTCTCTGGAGGAGTGCATTCTGTTCCCTAAAACAAGTAAAGAACAGAGCTACAGAGCCAAGGGCACTACCAGTCTAGGGAATATACCTTGGGAAAACTGAAAATCAATAAGACAGAGCCACCCCAAAATTTAGGGCTGCACTGCATACAAGGACCTGAACTTGGATACACCTTAAGTATCCCAGAAAATATAAACATGGTTCAAAAAATTGTGGTACTTACGTACGATGGAATATCCCTCAGCCATGAAATCAATGTCATAAGACCAGTAGCAGCAAAATGGGTGGATTCAGGTACGATGATTCTAAGTGAAATAAGTCACACAGAAAAAGAAAGTTATCATAAGATATCACTTATGAAGATCCTGTAAACATGGCTACACTTGAACTGAGTTAGGAAAGAGAACAGTGTCTCACATTTAGAAAACACTCTTATACCTGCTTAAGGGAGAAGGAGAGGTGGGGTGATGAATAAAACCAGAGTTTGATATAAGCACAGGTACCGTTCCAAAAACCAACTATGGAATAGACAAGACCTACACCGTCCTCAGCGAAAGGGACTCAAAACCCCATATTTCCCGCAGAGGAAAATATCTGACTAGTAAGAATCTTAAAACCTATGTATTGATATGTCTCCATAAGGGAATCAAGTGTGTCTAGACTGGCATAAACATGGCAGCGAGAATCAGCTCAAACCCACTATAAAAAGGAATTTCAAAAACAAAACAAAAAAACTGGGAAATTCTTTACAATTCCTTCAGGGTCTCTGATGAAAGCTGGAATGACCCTATCTACAACGACAGCTGGATGTGGCATAAGGAGGGACACTTGGGACTGAGACGATTGGTGAGATTGGGTGAGCAAATGCAGACCCTTTAAAGCAATAATGCATGGCACCCATTCCATGGGTCCGAACTCTCCAGGTTGAAGGGAATATTACTACAGCTATAACATGTGCGGGAAACCTAGAGAACGGACACACTGTGAATACGAAAGGTTTCTAAAACTCAACGCATAGTCCCTCCCCTGGTGCTCCGGTTTGACTTTCCGTCTGCTTTACTATCAACCTCCCAACTTGGAGAGACAGCCCCTTTAACCTCTTGGTTCGCACAGGTTGCCAATTTGGCAGAGGATGAAAGGGAAGAGGGAGAACCAATGAGAGAGTAGCTGTTAGGCATTTGGACGGGCACATATCACTGTAATTTCCCGGCAGGAAGAAGAATTAACCAAATTCTCAGCCACCCACTGGGAACCAGTATAGGTCCTGAACCAAAATTTTGGACTTGCGGTCAGCTCACCAAAACCGAGTTGAAAAATGGAGCTCAGGGGCACAGCAATTCACAAACTGGCCGAGTAATAAAGGACAACTATCGTCCAAAAATATGTTGAGGGAAGGCAACGAGGCGGACTTGAAAGCGAGGCAGAATAGCAGGAAACAGATTTCAAGAGGTACGTTGGAATCGCCTTTAAAGCACAGGAAGAGGGGCACAACTTCGACAATGATGCACTTGGCCAAAAAGGGCGTATGCGTTTTCTCCTGAATATATTCAGGAGAAAACTCATACGCCCTTTTTGGCCAAGCAAGCAAGCGGGCAATGCAAATCTGCACTACAAAGAAGTATCACTTCCCACCGGTCAAAAGGGACATCCACAAAATGTGTAAGAACAAAAAAGGCAAGACAGGCCCTGGAGAACAGGGAGCCTTGTTATGCTGATGGGCGGGATGTAAATTGCCAACTGCCTCTCTGGAGGAGTGCATTCTGTTCCCTAAAACAAGTAAAGAACAGAGCTACAGAGCCAAGGGCACTACCAGTCTAGGGAATATACCTTGGGAAAACTGAAAATCAATAAGACAGAGCCACCCCAAAATTTAGGGCTGCACTGCATACAAGGGCCTCAACTTGGATACACCTTAAGTATCCCAGAAAATATAAACATGGTTCAAAAAATTGTGGTACTTACGTACGATGGAATATCCCTCAGCCATGAAATCAATGTCATAAGACCAGTAGCAGCAAAATGGGTGGATTCAGGTACGATGATTCTAAGTGAAATAAGTCACACAGAAAAAGAAACTTATCATAAGATATCACTTATGAAGATCCTGTAAACATGGCTACACTTGAACTGAGTTAGGAAAGAGAACAGTGTCTCACATTTAGAAAACACTCTTATACCTGCTTAAGGGGGAAGGAGAGGTGGGGTGATGCATAAAACCAGAGTTTGATATAAGCACAGGTACCGTTCCAAAAACCAAATATGGAATAGACAAGACCTACACCGTCCTCAGCGAAAGGGACTCAAAACCCCATATTTCCCGCAGAGGAAAATATCTGACTAGTAAGAATCTTAAAACCTATGTATTGATATGTCTCCATAAGGGAATCAAGTGTGTCTAGACTGGCATAAACATGGCAGCGAGAATCAGCTCAAACCCACTATAAAAAGGAATTTCAAAAACAAAACAAAAAAACTGGGAAATTCTTTACAATTCCTTCAGGGTCTCTGATGAAAGCTGGAATGACCCTATCTACAACGACAGCTGGATGTGGCATAAGGAGGGACACTTGGGACTGAGACGATTGGTGAGATTGGGTGAGCAAATGCAGACCCTTTAAAGCAATAATGCATGGCACCCATTCCATGGGTCCGAACTCTCCAGGTTGAAGGGAATATTACTACAGCTATAACATGTGCGGGAAACCTAGAGAACGGACACACTGTGAATACGAAAGGTTTCTAAAACTCAACGCATAGTCCCTCTCCTGGTGCTCCGGTTTGACTTTCCGTCTGCTTTACTATCAACCTCCCAACTTGGAGAGACAGCCCCTTTAACCTCTTGGTTCGCACAGGTTGCCAATTTGGCAGAGGATGAAAGGGAAGAGGGAGAACCAATGAGAGAGTAGCTGTTAGGCATTTGGACGGGCACATATCACTGTAATTTCCCGGCAGGAAGAAGAATTAACCAAATACTCAGCCACCCACCAGGAACCAGTATAGGTCCTGAACCAAAATTTTGGACTTGCGGTCAGCTCACCAAAAGCGAGTTGAAAAATGGAGCTCAGGGGCACAGCAATTCACAAACTGGCCGAGTAATAAAGGACAACTATCGTCCAAAAATCTGTTGAGGGAAGGCAACGAGGCGGACTTGAAAGCGAGGCAGAATAGCAGGAAACAGATTTCAAGAGGTACGTTGGAATCGCCTTTAAAGCACAGGAAGAGGGGCACAACTTCGACAATGATGCACTTGGCCTAAAAGGGCGTATGCGTTTTCTCCTGAATATATTCAGGAGAAAACGCATACGCCCTTTTTGGCCAAGCAAGCAAGCGGGCAATGCAAATCTGCACTACAAAGAAGTATCACTTCCCACCGGTCAAAAGGGACATCCACAAAATGTGTAAGAACAAGAAAGGCAAGACAGGCCCTGGAGAACAGGGAGCCTTGTTATGCTGATGGGCGGGATGTAAATTGCCAACTGCCTCTCTGGAGGAGTGCATTCTGTTCCCTAAAACAAGTAAAGAACAGAGCTACAGAGCCAAGGGCAATACCAGTCTAGGGAATATACCTTGGGAAAACTGAAAATCAATAAGACAGAGCCACCCCAAAATTTAGGGCTGCACTGCATACAAGGACCTCAACTGGGATACACCTTAAGTATCCCAGAAAATATAAACATGGTTCAAAAAATTGTGGTACTTACGTACGATGGAATATCCCTCAGCCATGAAATCAATGTCATAAGACCAGTAGCAGCAAAATGGGTGGATTCAGGTACGATGATTCTAAGTGAAATAAGTCACACAGAAAAAGAAACTTATCATAAGATATCACTTATGAAGATCCTGTAAACATGGCTACACTTGAACTGAGTTAGGAAAGAGAACAGTGTCTCACATTTAGAAAACACTCTTATACCTGCTTAAGGGGGAAGGAGAGGTGGGGTGATGCATAAAACCAGAGTTTGATATAAGCACAGGTACCGTTCCAAAAACCAACTATGGAATAGACAAGACCTACCCCGTCCTCAGCGAAAGGGACTCAAAACCCCATATTTCCCGCAGAGGAAAATATCTGACTAGTAAGAATCTTAAAACCTATGTATTGATATGTCTCCGTAAGGGAATCAAGTGTGTCTAGACTGGCATAAACATGGCAGCGAGAATCAGCTCAAACCCACTATAAAAAGGAATTTCAAAAACAAAACAAAAAAACTGGGAAATTCTTTACAATTCCTTCAGGGTCTCTGATGAAAGCTGGAATGACCCTATCTACAACGACAGCTGGATGTGGCATAAGGAGGGACACTTGGGACTGAGACGATTGGTGAGATTGGGTGAGCAAATGCAGACCCTTTAAAGCAATAATGCATGGCACCCATTCCATGGGTCCGAACTCTCCAGGTTGAAGGGAATATTACTACAGCTATAACATGTGCGGGAAACCTAGAGAACGGACACACTGTGAATACGAAAGGTTTCTAAAACTCAACGCATAGTCCCTCTCCTGGTGCTCCGGTTTGACTTTCCGTCTGCTTTACTATCAACCTCCCAACTTGGAGAGACAGCCCCTTTAACCTCTTGGTTCGCACAGGTTGCCAATTTGGCAGAGGATGAAAGGGAAGAGGGAGAACCAATGAGAGAGTAGCTGTTAGGCATTTGGACGGGCACATATCACTGTAATTTCCTGGCAGGAAGAAGAATTAACCAAATTCTCAGCCACCCACCGGGAACCAGTATAGGTCCTGAACCAAAATTTTGGACTTGCGGTCAGCTCACCAAAAACGAGTTGAAAAATGGAGCTCAGGGGCACAGAAATTCACAGACTGGCCGAGTAATAAAGGACAACTATCGTCCAAAAATCTGTTGAGGGAAGGCAACGAGGCGGACTTGAAAGCGAGGCAGAATAGCAGGAAACAGATTTCAAGAGGTACGTTGGAATCGCCTTTAAAGCACAGGAAGAGGGGCACAACTTCGACAATGATGCACTTGGCCAAAAAGGGCGTATGCGTTTTCTCCTGAATATATTCAGGAGAAAACGCATACGCCCTTTTTGGCCAAGCAAGCAAGCGGGCAATGCAAATCTGCACTACAAAGAAGTATCACTTCCCACCGGTCAAAAGGGACATCCACAAAATGTGTAAGAACAAGAAAGGCAAGACAGGCCCTGGAGAACAGGGAGCCTTGTTATGCTGATGGGCGGGATGTAAATTGCCAACTGCCTCTCTGGAGGAGTGCATTCTGTTCCCTAAAACAAGTAAAGAACAGAGCTACAGAGCCAAGGGCACTACCAGCCTAGGGAATATACCTTGGGAAAACTGAAAATCAATAAGACAGAGCCACCCCAAAATTTAGGGCTGCACTGCTTACAAGGACCTGAACTTGGATACACCTTAAGTATCCCAGAAAATTTAAACATGGTTCAAAAAATTGTGGTACTTACGTACGATGGAATATCCCTCAGCCATGAAATCAATGTCATAAGACCAGTAGCAGCAAAATGGGTGGATTCAGGTACGATGATTCTAAGTGAAATAAGTCACACAGAAAAAGAAACTTATCATAAGATATCACTTATGAAGATCCTGTAAACATGGCTACACTTGAACTGAGTTAGGAAAGAGGACAGTGTCTCACATTTAGAAAACACTCTTATACCTGCTTAAGGGGGAAGGAGAGGTGGGGTGATGCATAAAACCAGAGTTTGATATAAGCACAGGTACCGTTCCAAAAACCAACTATGGAATAGACAAGACCTACACCGTCCTCAGCGAAAGGGACTCAAAACCCCATATTTCCCGCAGAGGAAAATATCTGACTAGTAAGAATCTTAAAACCTATGTATTGATATGTCTCCGTAAGGGAATCAAGTGTGTCTAGACTGGCATAAACATGGCAGCGAGAATCAGCTCAAACCCACTATAAAAAGGAATTTCAAAAACAAAACAAAAAAACTGGGAAACTCTTTACAATTCCTTCAGGGTCTCTGATGAAGGCTGGAATGACCCTATCTACAACGACAGCTGGATGTGGCATAAGGAGGGACACTTGGGACTGAGACGATTGGTGAGATTGGGTGAGCAAATGCAGACCCTTTAAAGCAATAATGCATGGCACCCATTCCATGGGTCCGAACTCTCCAGGTTGAAGGGAATATTACTACAGCTATAACATGTGCGGGAAACCTAGAGAACGGACACACTGTGAATACGAAAGGTTTCTAAAACTCAACGCATAGTCCCTCCCCTGGTGCTCCGGTTTGACTTTCCGTCTGCTTTACTATCAACCTCCCAACTTGGAGAGACAGCCCCTTTAACCTCTTGGTTCGCACAGGTTGCCAATTTGGCAGAGGATTAAAGGGAAGAGGGAGAACCAATGAGAGAGTAGCTGTTAGGCATTTGGACGGGCACATATCACTGTAATTTCCCGGCAGGAAGAAGAATTAACCAAATTCTCAGCCACCCACCGGGAACCAGTATAGGTCCTGAACCAAAATTTTGGAGTTGCGGTCAGCTCACCAAAAGCGAGTTGAAAAATGGAGCTCAGGGGCACAGCAATTCACAAACTGGCCGAGTAATAAAGGACAACTATCGTCCAAAAATCTGTTGAGGGAAGGCAACGAGGCGGACTTGAAAGCGAGGCAGAATAGCAGGAAACAGATTTCAAGAGGTACGTTGGAATCGCCTTTAAAGCACAGGAAGAGGGGCACAACTTCGACAATGATGCACTTGGCCTAAAAGGGCGTATGCGTTTTCTCCTGAATATATTCAGGAGAAAACGCATACGCCCTTTTTGGCCAAGCAAGCAAGCGGGCAATGCAAATCTGCACTACAAAGAAGTATCACTTCCCACCGGTCAAAAGGGACATCCACAAAATGTGTAAGAACAAGAAAGGCAAGACAGGCCCTGGAGAACAGGGAGCCTTGTTATGCTGATGGGCG
This sequence comes from Hyperoodon ampullatus, assembly GCF_949752795.1. Classification (NCBI taxonomy): domain Eukaryota; kingdom Metazoa; phylum Chordata; class Mammalia; order Artiodactyla; family Ziphiidae; genus Hyperoodon; species Hyperoodon ampullatus. The sequence continues at coordinate 1,272,600 of NW_027641078.1, forward strand.
GGATGTAAATTGCCAACTGCCTCTCTGGAGGAGTGCATTCTGTTCCCTAAAACAAGTAAAGAACAGAGCTACAGAGCCAAGGGCACTACCAGTCTAGGGAATATACCTTGGGAAAACTGAAAATCAATAAGACAGAGCCACCCCAAAATTTAGGGCTGCACTGCATACAAGGACCTCAACTTGGATACACCTTAAGTATCCCAGAAAATATAAACATGGTTCAAAAAATTGTGGTACTTACGTACGATGGAATATCCCTCAGCCATGAAATCAATGTCATAAGACCAGTAGCAGCAAAATGGGTGGATTCAGGTACGATGATTCTAAGTGAAATAAGTCACACTGAAAAAGAAACTTATCATAAGATATCACTTATGAAGATCCTGTAAACATGGCTACACTTGAACTGAGTTAGGAAAGAGAACAGTGTCTCACATTTAGAAAACACTCTTATACCTGCTTAAGGGGGAAGGAGAGGTGGGGTGATGCATAAAACCAGAGTTTGATATAAGCACAGGTACCGTTCCAAAAACCAACTATGGAATAGACAAGACCTACACCGTCCTCAGCGAAAGGGACTCAAAACACCATATTTCCCGCAGAGGAAAATATCTGACTAGTAAGAATCTTAAAACCTATGTATTGATATGTCTCCGTAAGGGAATCAAGTGTGTCTAGACTGGCATAAACATGGCAGCGAGAATCAGCTCAAACCCACTATAAAAAGGAATTTCAAAAACAAAACAAAAAAACTGGGAAATTCTTTACACTTCCTTCAGGGTCTCTGATGAAAGCTGGAATGACCCTATCTACAACGACAGCTGGATGTGGCATAAGGAGGGACACTTGGGACTGAGACGATTGGTGAGATTGGGTGAGCAAATGCAGACCCTTTAAAGCAATAATGCATGGCACCCATTCCATGGGTCCGAACTCTCCAGGCTGAAGGGAATATTACTACAGCTATAACATGTGCGGGAAACCTAGAGAACGGACACACTGTGAATACGAAAGGTTTCTAAAACTCAACGAATAGTCCCTCTCCTGGTGCTCCGGTTTGACTTTCCGTCTGCTTTACTATCAACCTCCCAACTTGGAGAGACAGCCTCTTTAACCTCCTGGCTCGCACAGGTTGCCAATTTGGCAGAGGATGAAAGGGAAGAGGGAGAAGCAATGAGAGAGTAGCTGTTAGGCATTTGGACGGGCACATATCACTGTAATTTCCCGGCAGGAAGAAGAATTAACCAAATTCTCAGCCACCCACCGGGAACCAGTATAGGTCCTGAACCAAAATTTTGGACTTGCGGTCAGCTCACCAAAAACGAGTTGAAAAATGGAGCTCAGGGGCACAGCAATTCACAAACTGGCCGAGTAATAAAGGACAACTATCGTCCAAAAATCTGTTGAGGGAAGGCAACGAGGCGGACTTGAAAGCGAGGCAGAATAGCAGGAAACAGATTTCAAGAGGTACGATGGAATCGCCTTTAAAGCACAGGAAGAGGGGCACAACTTCGACAATGATGCACTTGGCCAAAAAGGGCGTATGTGTTTTCTCCAGGAGAAAACGCATACGCCCTTTTTGGCCAAGCAAGCAAGCGGGCAATGCAAATCTGCACTACAAAGAAGTATCACTTCCCACCGGTCAAAAGGGACATCCACAAAATGTGTAAGAACAAGAAAGGCAAGACAGGCCCTGGAGAACAGGGAGCCTTGTTTTGCTGATGGGCGGGATGTAAATTGCCAACTGCCTCTCTGGAGGAGTGCATTCTGTTCCCTAAAACAAGTAAAGAACAGAGCTACAGAGCCAAGGGCACTACCAGTCTAGGGAATATACCTTGGGAAATCTGAAAATCAATAAGACAGAGCCACCCCAAAATTTTGGGCTGCACTGCCTACAAGGACCTCAACTTGGATACACCTTAAGTATCCCAGAAAATATAAACATGGTTCAAAAAATTGTGGTACTTACGTACGATGGAATATCCCTCAGCCATGAAATCATTGTCATAAGACCAGTAGCAGCAAAATGGGTGGATTCAGGTACGATGATTCTAAGTGAAATAAGTCACACTGAAAAAGAAACTTATCATAAGATATCACTTATGAAGATCCTGTAAACATGGCTACACTTGAACTGAGTTAGGAAAGAGAACAGTGTCTCACATTTAGAAAACACTCTTATACCTGCTTAAGGGGGAAGGAGAGGTGGGGTGATGAATAAAACCAGAGTTTGATAAAAGCACAGGTACCGTTCCAAAAACCAACTATGGAATAGACAAGACCTACACCGTCCTCAGCGAAAGGGACTCAAAACCCCATATTTCCCGCAGAGGAAAATATCTGACTAGTAAGAATCTTAAAACCTATGTATTGATATGTCTCCGTAAGGGAATCAAGTGTGTCTAGACTGGCATAAACATGGCAGCGAGAATCAGCTCAAACCCACTATAAAAAGGAATTTCAAAAACAAAACAAAAAAACTGGGAAATTCTTTACAATTCCTTCAGGGTCTCTGATGAAGGCTGGAATGACCCTATCTACAACGACAGCTGGATGTGGCATAAGGAGGGACACTTGGGACTGAGACGATTGGTGAGATTGGGTGAGCAAATGCAGACCCTTTAAAGCAATAATGCATGGCACCCATTCCATGGGTCCGAACTCTCCAGGTTGAAGGGAATATTACTACAGCTATAACATGTGCGGGAAACCTAGAGAACGGACACACTGTGAATACGAACGGTTTCTAAAACTCAACGCATAGTCCCTCCCCTGGTGCTCCGGTTTGACTTTCCGTCTGCTTTACTATCAACCTCCCAACTTGGAGAGACAGCCCCTTTAAGCTCTTGGTTCGCTCAGGTTGCCAATTTGGCAGAGGATGAAAGGGAAGAGGGAGAACCAATGAGAGAGTAGCTGTTAGGCATTTGGACGGGCACATATCACTGTAATTTCCCGGCAGGAAGAAGAATTAACCAAATTCTCAGCCACCCACCGGGAACCAGTATAGGTCCTGAACCAAAATTTTGGACTTGCGGCCAGCTCACCAAAAGCGAGTTGAAAAATGGAGCTCAGGGGCACAGCAATTCACAAACTGGCCGAGTAATAAAGGACAACTATCGTCCAAAAATCTGTTGAGGGAAGGCAACGAGGCGGACTTGAAAGCGAGGCAGAATAGCAGGAAACAGATTTCAAGAGGTACGTTGGAATCGCCTTTAAAGCACAGGAAGAGGGGCACAACTTCGACAATGATGCACTTGGCCTAAAAGGGCGTATGCGTTTTCTCCTGAATATATTCAGGAGAAAACGCATACGCCCTTTTTGGCCAAGCAAGCAAGCGGGCAATGCAAATCTGCACTACAAAGAAGTATCACTTCCCACCGGTCAAAAGGGACATCCACAAAATGTGTAAGAACAAGAAAGGCAAGACAGGCCCTGGAGAACAGGGAGCCTTGTTATGCTGATGGGCGGGATGTAAATTGCCAACTGCCTCTCTGGAGGAGTGCATTCTGTTCCCTAAAACAAGTAAAGAACAGAGCTACAGAGCCAAGGGCACTACCAGTCTAGGGAATATACCTTGGGAAAACTGAAAATCAATAAGACATTGCCACCCCAAAATTTAGGGCTGCACTGCATACAAGGACCTCAACTTGGATACACCTTAAGTATCCCAGAAAATATAAACATGGTTCAAAAAATTGTGGTACTTACGTACGATGGAATATCCCTCAGCCATGAAATCAATGTCATAAGACCAGTAGCAGCAAAATGGGTGGATTCAGGTACGATGATTCTAAGTGAAATAAGTCACACTGAAAAAGAAACTTATCATAAGATATCACTTATGAAGATCCTGTAAACATGGCTACACTTGAACTGAGTTAGGAAAGAGAACAGTGTCTCACATTTAGAAAACACTCTTATACCTGCTTAAGGGGGAAGGAGAGGTGGGGTGATGCATAAAACCAGAGTTTGATATAAGCACAGGTACCGTTCCAAAAACCAACTATGGAATAGACAAGACCTACACCGTCCTCAGCGAAAGGGACTCAAAACCCCATATTTCCCGCAGAGGAAAATATCTGACTAGTAAGAATCTTAAAACCTATGTATTGATATGTCTCCGTAAGGGAATCAAGTGTGTCTAGACTGGCATAAACATGGCAGCGAGAATCAGCTCAAACCCACTATAAAAAGGAATTTCAAAAACAAAACAAAAAAACTGGGAAATTCTTTACAATTCCTTCAGGGTCTCTGATGAAAGCTGGAATGACCCTATCTACAACGACAGCTGGATGTGGCATAAGGAGGGACACTTGGGACTGAGACGATTGGTGAGATTGGGTGAGCAAATGCAGACCCTTTAAAGCAATAATGCATGGCACCCATTCCATGGGTCCGAACTCTCCAGGTTGAAGGGAATATTACTACAGCTATAACATGTGCGGGAAACCTAGAGAACGGACACACTGTGAATACGAAAGGTTTCTAAAACTCAACGAATAGTCCCTCTCCTGGTGCTCCGGTTTGACTTTCCGTCTGCTTTACTATCAACCTCCCAACTTGGAGAGACAGCCCCTTTAACCTCTTGGTTCGCACAGGTTGCCAATTTGGCAGTGGATGAAAGGGAAGAGGGAGAACCAATGAGAGAGTAGCTGTTAGGCATTTGGACGGGCACATATCACTGTAATTTCCCGGCAGGAAGAAGAATTAACCAAATTCTCAGCCACCCACTGGGAACCAGTATAGGTCCTGAACCAAAATTTTGGACTTGCGGTCAGCTCACCAAAAACGAGTTGAAAAATGGAGCTCAGGGGCACAGCAATTCACAAACTGGCCGAGTAATAAAGGACAACTATCGTCCAAAAATCTGTTGAGGGAAGGCAACGAGGCGGACTTGAAAGCGAGGCAGAATAGCAGGAAACAGATTTCAAGAGGTACGATGGAATCGCCTTTAAAGCACAGGAAGAGGGGCACAACTTCGACAATGATGCACTTGGCCAAAAAGGGCGTATGCGTTTTCTCCAGGAGAAAACGCATACGCCCTTTTTGGCCAAGCAAGCAAGCGGGCAATGCAAATCTGCACTACAAAGAAGTATCACTTCCCACCGGTCAAAAGGGACATCCACAAAATGTGTAAGAACAAGAAAGGCAAGACAGGCCCTGGAGAACAGGGAGCCTTGTTTTGCTGATGGGCGGGATGTAAATTGCCAACTGCCTCTCTGGAGGAGTGCATTCTGTTCCCTAAAACAAGTAAAGAACAGAGCTACAGAGCCAAGGGCACTACCAGTCTAGGGAATATACCTTGGGAAAACTGAAAATCAATAAGACAGAGCCACCCCAAAATTTAGGGCTGCACTGCCTACAAGGACCTCAACTTGGATACACCTTAAGTATCCCAGAAAATATAAACATGGTTCAAAAAATTGTGGTACTTACGTACGATGGAATATCCCTCAGCCATGAAATCATTGTCATAAGACCAGTAGCAGCAAAATGGGTGGATTCAGGTACGATGATTCTAAGTGAAATAAGTCACACAGAAAAAGAAACTTATCATAAGATATCACTTATGAAGATCCTGTAAACATGGCTACACTTGAACTGAGTTAGGAAAGAGAACAGTGTCTCACATTTAGAAAACACTCTTATACCTGCTTAAGGGGGAAGGAGAGGTGGGGTGATGAATAAAACCAGAGTTTGATAAAAGCACAGGTACCGTTCCAAAAACCAACTATGGAATAGACAAGACCTACACCGTCCTCAGCGAAAGGGACTCAAAACCCCATATTTCCCGCAGAGGAAAATATCTGACTAGTAAGAATCTTAAAACCTATGTATTGATATGTCTCCGTAAGGGAATCAAGTGTGTCTAGACTGGCATAAACATGGCAGCGAGAATCAGCTCAAACCCACTATAAAAAGGAATTTCAAAAACAAAACAAAAAAACTGGGAAATTCTTTACAATTCCTTCAGGGTCTCTGATGAAGGCTGGAATGACCCTATCTACAACGACAGCTGGATGTGGCATAAGGAGGGACACTTGGGAGTGAGACGATTGGTGAGATTGGGTGAGCAAATGCAGACCCTTTAAAGCAATAATGCATGGCACCCATTCCATGGGTCCGAACTCTCCAGGTTGAAGGGAATATTACTACAGCTATAACATGTGCGGGAAACCTAGAGAACGGACACACTGTGAATACGAAAGGTTTCTAAAACTCAACGCATAGTCCCTCCCCTGGTGCTCCGGTTTGACTTTCCGTCTGCTTTACTATCAACCTCCCAACTTGGAGAGACAGCCCCTTTAAGCTCTTGGTTCGCACAGGTTGCCAATTTGGCAGAGGATGAAAGGGAAGAGGGAGAACCAATGAGAGAGTAGCTGTTAGGCATTTGGACGGGCACATATCACTGTAATTTCCCGGCAGGAAGAAGAATTAACCAAATTCTCAGCCACCCACCGGGAACCAGTATAGGTCCTGAACCAAAATTTTGGACTTGCGGTCCGCTCACCAAAAGCGAGTTGAAAAATGGAGCTCAGGGGCACAGCAATTCACAAACTGGCCGAGTAATAAAGGACAACTATCGTCCAAAAATCTGTTGAGGGAAGGCAACGAGGCGGACTTGAAAGCGAGGCAGAATAGCAGGAAACAGATTTCAAGAGGTACGTTGGAATCGCCTTTAAAGCACAGGAAGAGGGGCACAACTTCCACAATGATGCACTTGGCCAAAAAGGGCGTATGCGTTTTCTCCTGAATATATTCAGGAGAAAACGCATACGCCCTTTTAGGCCAAGCAAGCAAGCGGGCAATGCAAATCTGCACTACAAAGAAGTATCACTTCCCACCGGTCAAAAGGGACATCCACAAAATGTGTAAGAACAAGAAAGGCAAGACAGGCCCTGGAGAACAGGGAGCCTTGTTATGCCGATGCGCGGGATGTAAATTGCCAACTGCCTCTCTGGAGGAGTGCATTCTGTTCCCTAAAACAAGTAAAGAACAGAGCTACAGAGCCAAGGGCACTACCAGTCTAGGGAATATACCTTGGGAAAACTGAAAATCAATAAGACAGAGCCACCCCAAAATTTAGGGCTGCACTGCATACAAGGACCTCAACTTGGATACACCTTAAGTATCCCAGAAAATATAAACATGGTTCAAAAAATTGTGGTACTTACGTACGATGGAATATCCCTCAGCCATGAAATCAATGTCATAAGACCAGTAGCAGCAAAATGGGTGGATTCAGGTACGATGATTCTAAGTGAAATAAGTCACACAGAAAAAGAAACTTATCATAAGATATCACTTATGAAGATCCTGTAAACATGGCTACACTTGAACTGAGTTAGGAAAGAGAACAGTGTCTCACATTTAGAAAACACTCTTATACCTGCTTAAGGGGGAAGGAGAGGTGGGGTGATGCATAAAACCAGAGTTTGATATAAGCACAGGTACCGTTCCAAAAACCAACTATGGAATAGACAAGACCTACACCGTCCTCAGCGAAAGGGACTCAAAACCCCATATTTCCCGCAGAGGAAAATATCTGACTAGTAAGAATCTTAAAACCTATGTATTGATATGTCTCCGTAAGGGAATCAAGTGTGTCTAGACTGGCATAAACATGGCAGCGAGAATCAGCTCAAACCCACTATAAAAAGGAATTTCAAAAACAAAACAAAAAAACTGGGAAATTCTTTTCAATTCCTTCAGGGTCTCTGATGAAGGCTGGAATGACCCTATCTACAACGACAGCTGGATGTGGCATAAGGAGGGACACTTGGGACTGAGATGATTGGTGAGATTGGGTGAGCAAATGCAGACCCTTTAAAGCAATAATGCATGGCACCCATTCCATGGGTCCGAACTCTCCAGGTTGAAGGGAATATTACTACAGCTATAACAAGTGCGGGAAACCTAGAGAACGGACACACTGTGAATACGAAAGGTTTCTAAAACTCAACGCATAGTCCCTCCCCTGGTGCTCCGGTTTGACTTTCCGTCTGTTTTACTATCAACCTCCCAACTTGGAGAGACAGCCCCTTTAACCTCTTGGTTCGCACAGGTTGCCAATTTGGCAGAGGATGAAAGGGAAGAGGGAGAACCAATGAGAGAGTAGCTGTTAGGCATTTGAACGGGCACATATCACTGTAGTTTCCCGGCAGGAAGAAGAATTAACCAAATTCTCAGCCACCCACCGGGAACCAGTATAGGTCCTGAACCAAAATTTTGGACTTGCGGTCAGCTCACCAAAAACGAGTTGAAAAATGGAGCTCAGGGGCACAGCAATTCACAAACTGGCCGAGTAATAAAGGACAACTATCGTCCAAAAATCTGTTGAGGGAAGGCAACGAGGCGGACTTGAAAGCGAGGCAGAATAGCAGGAAACAGATTTCAAGAGGTACGTTGGAATCGCCTTTAAAGCACAGGAAGAGGGGCACATCATCGACAATGATGCACTTGGCCAAAAAGGGCGTATGCGTTTTCTCCTGAATATATTCAGGAGAAAACGCATACGCCCTTTTTGGCCAAGCAAGCAAGCGGGGAATGCAAATCTGCACTACAAAGAAGTATCACTTCCCACCGGTCAAAAGGGACATCCACAAAATGTGTAAGAACAAGAAAGGCAAGACAGGCCCTGGAGAACAGGGAGCCTTGTTATGCTGATGGGCGGGATGTAAATTGCCAACTGCCTCTCTGGAGGAGTGCATTCTGTTCCCTAAAACAAGTAAAGAACAGAGCTACAGAGCCAAGGGCACTACCAGCCTAGGGAATATACCTTGGGAAAACTGAAAATCAATAAGACAGAGCCACCCCAAAATTTAGGGCTGCACTGCATACAAGGACCTCAACTTGGATACACCTTAAGTATCCCAGAAAATATAAACATGGTTCAAAAAATTGTGGTACTTACATACGATGGAATATCCCTCAGCCATGAAATCAATGTCATAAGACCAGTAGCAGCAAAATGGGTGGATTCAGGTACGATGATTCTAAGTGAAATAAGTCACACAGAAAAAGAAACTTATCATAAGATATCACTTATGAAGATCCTGTAAACATGGCTACCCTTGAACTGAGTTAGGAAAGAGGACAGTGTCTCACATTTAGAAAACACTCTTATACCTGCTTAAGGGGGAAGGAGAGGTGGGGTGATGCATAAAACCAGAGTTTGATATAAACACAGGTACCGTTCCAAAAACCAACTATGGAATAGACAAGACCTACACCGTCCTCAGCGAAAGGGACTCAAAACCCCATATTTCCCGCAGAGGAAAATATCTGACTAGTAAGAATCTTAAAACCTATGTATTGGGCCTCCCTGGTGGCGCAGTGGTTGAGAGTCCGCCTGCCAATGCAGGGGATACGGGTTCGTGCCCCGGTCCGGGAGGATCCCATATGCCGCGGGGCGGCTGGGCCCGTGAGCCATGGCCGCTGAGCCTGCGCATCCGGAGCCTGCGCATCCGGAGCCTGTGCTCCGCAACGGGAGAGGCCACAACAGTGAGAGGCCTGCGTACCGGAAAAAAAAAAAAAAAAAAAAAAAAAAAAAAAAAAAAACCTATGTATTGATATGTCTCCGTAAGGGAATCAAGTGTGTCTAGACTGGCATAAACATGGCAGCGAGAATCAGCTCAAACCCACTATAAAAAGGAATTTCAAAAACAAAACAAAAAAACTGGGAAATTCTTTACAATTCCTTCAGGGTCTCTGATGAAGGCTGGAATGACCCTATCTACAACGACAGCTGGATGTGGCATAAGGAGGGACACTTGGGACTGAGACGATTGGTGAGATTGGGTGAGCAAATGCAGACCCTTTAAAGCAATAATGCATGGCACCCATTCCATGGGTCCGAACTCTCCAGGTTGAAGGGAATATTACTACAGCTATAACATGTGCGGGAAACCTAGAGAACGGACACACTGTGAATACGAAAGGTTTCTAAAACTCAACGCATAGTCCCTCCCCTGGTGCTCCGGTTTGACTTTCCGTCTGCTTTACTATCAACCTCCCAACTTGGAGAGACAGCCCCTTTAAGCTCTTGGTTCGCACAGGTTGCCAATTTGGCAGAGGATGAAAGGGAAGAGGGAGGACCAATGAGAGAGTAGCTGTTAGGCATTTGGACGGGCACATATCACTGTAATTTCCCGGCAGGAAGAAGAATTAACCAAATTCTCAGCCACCCACCGGGAACCAGTATAGGTCCTGAACCAAAATTTTGGACTTGCGGCCAGCTCACCAAAAGCGAGTTGAAAAATGGAGCTCAGGGGCACAGCAATTCACAAACTGGCCGAGTAATAAAGGACAACTATCGTCCAAAAATCTGTTGAGGGAAGGCAACGAGGCGGACTTGAAAGCGAGGCAGAATAGCAGGAAACAGATTTCAAGAGGTACGTTGGAATCGCCTTTAAAGCACAGGAAGAGGGGCACAACTTCGACAATGATGCACTTGGCCTAAAAGGGCGTATGCGTTTTCTCCTGAATATATTCAGGAGAAAACGCATACGCCCTTTTTGGCCAAGCAAGCAAGCGGGCAATGCAAATCTGCACTACAAAGAAGTATCACTTCCCACCGGTCAAAAGGGACATCCACAAAATGTGTAAGAACAAGAAAGGCAAGACAGGCCCTGGAGAACAGGGAGCCTTGTTATGCTGATGGGCGGGATGTAAATTGCCAACTGCCTCTCTGGAGGAGTGCATTGTGTTCCCTAAAACAAGTAAAGAACAGAGCTACAGAGCCAAGGGCACTACCAGTCTAGGGAATATACCTTGGGAAAACTGAAAATCAATAAGACAGAGCCACCCCAAAATTTAGGGCTGCACTGCATACAAGGACCTCAACTTGGATACACCTTAAGTATCCCAGAAAATATAAACATGGTTCAAAAAATTGTGGTACTTACGTACGATGGAATATCCCTCAGCCATGAAATCAATGTCATAAGACCAGTAGCAGCAAAATGGGTGGATTCAGGTACGATGATTCTAAGTGAAATAAGTCACACTGAAAAAGAAACTTATCATAAGATATCACTTATGAAGATCCTGTAAACATGGCTACACTTGAACTGAGTTAGGAAAGAGAACAGTGTCTCACATTTAGAAAACACTCTTATACCTGCTTAAGGGGGAAGGAGAGGTGGGGTGATGCATAAAACCAGAGTTTGATATAAGCACAGGTACCGTTCCAAAAACCAACTATGGAATAGACAAGACCTACACCGTCCTCAGCGAAAGGGACTCAAAATCCCATATTTCCCGCAGAGGAAAATATCTGACTAGTAAGAATCTTAAAACCTATGTAGTGATATGTCTCCGTAAGGGAATCAAGTGTGTCTAGACTGGCATAAACATGGCAGCGAGAATCAGCTCAAACCCAATATAAAAAGGAATTTCAAAAACAAAACAAAAAAACTGGGAAATTCTTTACAATTCCTTCAGGGTCTCTGATGAAAGCTGGAATGACCCTATCTACAACGACAGCTGGATGTGGCATAAGGAGGGACACTTGGGACTGAGACGATTGGTGAGATTGGGTGAGCAAATGCAGACCCTTTAAAACAATAATGCATGGCACCCATTCCATGGGTCCGAACTCTCCAGGTTGAAGGGAATATTACTACAGCTATAACATGTGCGGGAAACCTAGAGAACGGACACACTGTGAATACGAAAGGTTTCTAAAACTCAACGAATAGTCCCTCTCCTGGTGCTCCGGTTTGACTTTCCGTCTGCTTTACTATCAACCTCCCAACTTGGAGAGACAGCCCCTTTAAGCTCTTGGTTCGCTCAGGTTGCCAATTTGGCAGTGGATGAAAGGGAAGAGGGAGAACCAATGAGAGAGTAGCTGTTAGGCATTTGGACGGGCACATATCACTGTAATTTCCCGGCAGGAAGAAGAATTAACCAAATTCTCAGCCACCCACTGGGAACCAGTATAGGTCCTGAACCAAAATTTTGGACTTGCGGTCAGCTCACCAAAAACGAGTTGAAAAATGGAGCTCAGGGGCACAGCAATTCACAAACTGGCCGAGTAATAAAGGACAACTATCGTCCAAAAATCTGTTGAGGGAAGGCAACGAGGCGGACTTGAAAGCGAGGCAGAATAGCAGGAAACAGATTTCAAGAGGTACGATGGAATCGCCTTTAAAGCACAGGAAGAGGGGCACAACTTCGACAATGATGCACTTGGCCAAAAAGGGCGTATGCGTTTTCTCCAGGAGAAAACGCATACGCCCTTTTTGGCCAAGCAAGCAAGCGGGCAATGCAAATCTGCACTACAAAGAAGTATCACTTCCCACCGGTCAAAAGGGACATCCACAAAATGTGTAAGAACAAGAAAGGCAAGACAGGCCCTGGAGAACAGGGAGCCTTGTTATGCTGATGGGCGGGATGTAAATTGCCAACTGCCTCTCTGGAGGAGTGCATTCTGTTCCCTAAAACAAGTAAAGAACAGAGCTACAGAGCCAAGGGCACTACCAGTCTAGGGAATATACCTTGGGAAAACTGAAAATCAATAAGACAGAGCCACCCCAAAATTTAGGGCTGCACTGCATACAAGGACCTCAACTTGGATACACCTTAAGTATCCCAGAAAATATAAACATGGTTCAAAAAATTGTGGTACTTACGTACGATGGAATATCCCTCAGCCATGAAATCAATGTCATAAGACCAGTAGCAGCAAAATGGGTGGATTCAGGTACGATGATTCTAAGTGAAATAAGTCACACAGAAAAAGAAACTTATCATAAGATATCACTTATGAAGATCCTGTAAACATGGCTACACTTGAACTGAGTTAGGAAAGAGAACAGTGTCTCACATTTAGAAAACACTCTTATACCTGCTTAAGGGGGAAGGAGAGGTGGGGTGATGCATAAAACCAGAGTTTGATATAAGCACAGGTACCGTTCCAAAAACCAACTATGGAATAGACAAGACCTACACCGTCCTCAGCGAAAGGGACTCAAAACCCCATATTTCCCGCAGAGGAAAATATCGGACTAGTAAGAATCTTAAAACCTATGTATTGATATGTCTCCGTAAGGGAATCAACTGTGTCTAGACTGGCATAAACATGGCAGCGAGAATCAGCTCAAACCCACTATAAAAAGGAATTTCAAAAACAAAACAAAAAAACTGGGAAATTCTTTACAATTCCTTCAGGGTCTCTGATGAAAGCTGGAATGACCCTATCTACAACGACAGCTGGATGTGGCATAAGGAGGGACACTTGGGACTGAGACGGTTGGTGAGATTGGGTGAGCAAATGCAGACCCTTTAAAGCAATAATGCATGGCACCCATTCCATGGGTCCGAACTCTCCAGGTTGAAGGGAATATTACTACAGCTATAACATGTGCGGGAAACCTAGAGAACGGACACACTGTGAATACGAAAGGTTTCTAAAACTCAACGCATAGTCCCTCTCCTGGTGCTCCTGTTTGACATTCCGTCTGCTTTACTATCAACCTCCCAACTTGGAGAGACAGCCCCTTTAACCTCTTGGTTCGCACAGGTTGCCAATTTGGCAGAGGATGAAAGGGAAGAGGGAGAACCAATGAGAGAGTAGCTGTTAGGCATTTGGACGGGCACATATCACTGTAATTTCCCGGCAGGAAGAAGAATTAACCAAATTCTCAGCCACCCACCGGGAACCAGTATAGGTCCTGAACCAAAATTTTGGACTTGCGGTCAGCTCACCAAAAACGAGTTGAAAAATGGAGCTCAGGGGCACAGCAATTCACAAACTGGCCGAGTAATAAAGGACAACTATCGTCCAAAAATCTGTTGAGGGAAGGCAACGAGGCGGACTTGAAAGCGAGGCAGAATAGCAGGAAACAGATTTCAAGAGGTACGTTGGAATCGCCTTTAAAGCACAGGAAGAGGGGCACAACTTCGACAATGATGCACTTGGCCAAAAAGAGCGTATGCGTTTTCTCCTGAATATATTCAGGAGAAAACGCATACGCCCTTTTTGGCCAAGCAAGCAAGCGGGCAATGCAAATCTGCACTACAAAGAAGTACCACTTCCCACCGGTCAAAAGGGACATCCACAAAATGTGTAAGAACAAGAAAGGCAAGACAGGCCCTGGAGAACAGGGAGCCTTGTTATGCTGATGGGCGGGATGTAAATTGCCAACTGCCTCTCTGGAGGAGTGCATTCTGTTCCCTAAAACAAGTAAAGAACAGAGCTACAGAGCCAAGGGCAATACCAGTCTAGGGAATATACCTTGGGAAAACTGAAAATCAATAAGACAGAGCCACCCCAAAATTTAAGGCTGCACTGCATACAAGGACCTCAACTTGGATACACCTTAAGTATCCCAGAAAATATAAACATGGTTCAAAAAATTGTGGTACTTACGTACGATGGAATATCCCTCAGCCATGAAATCAATGTCATAAGACGAGTAGCAGCAAAATGGGTGGATTCAGGTACGATGATTCTAAGTGAAATAAGTCACACAGAAAAAGAAACTTATCATAAGATATCACTTATGAAGATCCTGTAAACATGGCTACACTTGAACTGAGTTAGGAAAGAGGACAGTGTCTCACATTTAGAAAACACTCTTATACCTGCTTAAGGGGGAAGGAGAGGTGGGGTGATGCATAAAACCAGAGTTTGATATAAGCACAGGTACCGTTCCAAAAACCAACTATGGAATAGACAAGACCTACACCGTCCTCAGCGAAAGGGACTCAAAACCCCATATTTCCCGCAGAGGAAAATATCTGACTAGTAAGAATCTTAAAACCTATGTATTGATATGTCTCCGTAAGGGAATCAAGTGTGTCTAGACTGGCATAAACATGGCAGCGAGAATCAGCTCAAACCCACTATAAAAAGGAATTTCAAAAACAAAACAAAAAAACTGGGAAATTCTTTACAATTCCTTCAGGGTCTCTGATGAAGGCTGGAATGACCCTATCTACAACGACAGCTGGATGTGGCATAAGGAGGGACACTTGGGACTGAGACGGTTGGTGAGATTGGGTGAGCAAATGCAGACCCTTTAAAGCAATAATGCATGGCACCCATTCCATGGGTCCGAACTCTCCAGGTTGAAGGGAATATTACTACAGCTATAACATGTGCGGGAAACCTAGAGAACGGACACACTGTGAATACGAAAGGTTTCCAAAACTCAACGCATAGTCCCTCTCCTGGTGCTCCGGTTTGACTTTCCGTCTGCTATACTATCAACCTCCCAACTTGGAGAGACAGCCCCTTTAACCTCTTGGTTCGCACAGGTTGCCAATTTGGCAGAGGATGAAAGGGAAGAGGGAGAACCAATGAGAGAGTAGCTGTTAGGCATTTGGACGGGCACATATCACTGTAATTTCCCGGCAGGAAGAAGAATTAACCAAATTCTCAGCCACCCACTGGGAACCAGTATAGGTCCTGAACCAAAATTTTGGACTTGCGGTCAGCTCACCAAAAACGAGTTGAAAAATGGAGCTCAGGGGCACAGCGATTCACAAACTGGCCGAGTAATAAAGGACAACTATCGTCCAAAAATCTGTTGAGGGAAGGCAACGAGGCGGACTTGAAAGCGAGGCAGAATAGCAGGAAACAGATTTCAAGAGGTACGTTGGAATCGCCTTTAAAGCACAGGAAGAGGGGCACAACTTCGACAATGATGCACTTGGCCAAAAAGGGCGTATGCGTTTTCTCCTGAATATATTCAGGAGAAAACGCATACGCCCTTTTTGGCCAAGCAAGCAAGCGGGCAATACAAATCTGCACTACAAAGAAGTATCACTTCCCACCGGTCAAAAGGGACATCCACAAAATGTGTAAGAACAAGAAAGGTAAGACAGGCCCTGGAGAACAGGGAGCCTTGTTATGCTGATGGGCGGGATGTAAATTGCCAACTGCCTCTCTGGAGGAGTGCATTCTGTTCCCTAAAACAAGTAAAGAACAGAGCTACAGAGCCAAGGGCACTACCAGTCTAGGGAATATACCTTGGGAAAACTGAAAATCAATAAGACAGAGCCACCCCAAAATTTAGGGCTGCACTGCATACAAGGGCCTCAACTTGGATACACCTTAAGTATCCCAGAAAATATAAACATGGTTCAAAAAATTGTGGTACTTACGTACGATGGAATATCCCTCAGCCATGAAATCAATGTCATAAGACCAGTAGCAGCAAAATGGGTGGATTCAGGTACGATGATTCTAAGTGAAATAAGTCACACAGAAAAAGAAACTTATCATAAGATATCACTTATGAAGATCCTGTAAACATGGCTACACTTGAACTGAGTTAGGAAAGAGAACAGTGTCTCACATTTAGAAAACACTCTTATACCTGCTTACGGGAGAAGGAGAGGTGGGGTGATGAATAAAACCAGAGTTTGATATAAGCACAGGTACCGTTCCAAAAACCAACTATGGAATAGACAAGACCTACACCGTCCTCAGCGAAAGGGACTCAAAACCCCATATTTCCCGCAGAGGAAAATATCTGACTAGTAAGAATCTTAAAACCTATGTATTGATATGTCTCCGTAAGGGAATCAAGTGTGTCTAGACTGGCATAAACATGGCAGCGAGAATCAGCTCAAACCCACTATAAAAAGGAATTTCAAAAACAAAACAAAAAAACTGGGAAATTCTTTACAATTCCTTCAGGGTCTCTGATGAAGGCTGGAATGACCCTATCTACAACGACAGCTGGATGTGGCATAAGGAGGGACACTTGGGACTGAGACGGTTGGTGAGATTGGGTGAGCAAATGCAGACCCTTTAAAGCAATAATGCATGGCACCCATTCCATGGGTCCGAACTCTCCAGGTTGAAGGGAATATTACTACAGCTATAACATGTGCGGGAAACCTAGAGAACGGACACACTGTGAATACGAAAGGTTTCCAAAACTCAACGCATAGTCCCTCTCCTGGTGCT
Source organism: Hyperoodon ampullatus (assembly GCF_949752795.1). Lineage (NCBI taxonomy): Eukaryota > Metazoa > Chordata > Mammalia > Artiodactyla > Ziphiidae > Hyperoodon > Hyperoodon ampullatus. Next base: position 1,289,524 of record NW_027641078.1, read on the forward strand.
CCGGTTTGACTTTCCGTCTGCTATACTATCAACCTCCCAACTTGGAGAGACAGCCCCTTTAACCTCTTGGTTCGCACAGGTTGCCAATTTGGCAGAGGATGAAAGGGAAGAGGGAGAACCAATGAGAGAGTAGCTGTTAGGCATTTGGACGGGCACATATCACTGTAATTTCCCGGCAGGAAGAAGAATTAACCAAATTCTCAGCCACCCACTGGGAACCAGTATAGGTCCTGAACCAAAATTTTGGACTTGCGGTCAGCTCACCAAAAACGAGTTGAAAAATGGAGCTCAGGGGCACAGCGATTCACAAACTGGCCGAGTAATAAAGGACAACTATCGTCCAAAAATCTGTTGAGGGAAGGCAACGAGGCGGACTTGAAAGCGAGGCAGAATAGCAGGAAACAGATTTCAAGAGGTACGTTGGAATCGCCTTTAAAGCACAGGAAGAGGGGCACAACTTCGACAATGATGCACTTGGCCAAAAAGGGCGTATGCGTTTTCTCCTGAATATATTCAGGAGAAAACGCATACGCCCTTTTTGGCCAAGCAAGCAAGCGGGCAATACAAATCTGCACTACAAAGAAGTATCACTTCCCACCGGTCAAAAGGGACATCCACAAAATGTGTAAGAACAAGAAAGGTAAGACAGGCCCTGGAGAACAGGGAGCCTTGTTATGCTGATGGGCGGGATGTAAATTGCCAACTGCCTCTCTGGAGGAGTGCATTCTGTTCCCTAAAACAAGTAAAGAACAGAGCTACAGAGCCAAGGGCACTACCAGTCTAGGGAATATACCTTGGGAAAACTGAAAATCAATAAGACAGAGCCACCCCAAAATTTAGGGCTGCACTGCATACAAGGGCCTCAACTTGGATACACCTTAAGTATCCCAGAAAATATAAACATGGTTCAAAAAATTGTGGTACTTACGTACGATGGAATATCCCTCAGCCATGAAATCAATGTCATAAGACCAGTAGCAGCAAAATGGGTGGATTCAGGTACGATGATTCTAAGTGAAATAAGTCACACAGAAAAAGAAACTTATCATAAGATATCACTTATGAAGATCCTGTAAACATGGCTACACTTGAACTGAGTTAGGAAAGAGAACAGTGTCTCACATTTAGAAAACACTCTTATACCTGCTTACGGGAGAAGGAGAGGTGGGGTGATGAATAAAACCAGAGTTTGATATAAGCACAGGTACCGTTCCAAAAACCAACTATGGAATAGACAAGACCTACACCGTCCTCAGCGAAAGGGACTCAAAACCCCATATTTCCCGCAGAGGAAAATATCTGACTAGTAAGAATCTTAAAACCTATGTATTGATATGTCTCCATAAGGGAATCAAGTGTGTCTAGACTGGCATAAACATGGCAGCGAGAATCAGCTCAAACCCACTATAAAAAGGAATTTCAAAAACAAAACAAAAAAACTGGGAAATTCTTTACAATTCCTTCAGGGTCTCTGATGAAGGCTGGAATGACCCTATCTACAACGACAGCTGGATGTGGCATAAGGAGGGACACTTGGGACTGAGACGATTGGTGAGATTGGGTGAGCAAATGCAGACCCTTTAAAGCAATAATGCATGGCACCCATTCCATGGGTCCGAACTCTCCAGGTTGAAGGGAATATTACTACAGCTATAACATGTGCGGGAAACCTAGAGAACGGACACACTGTGAATACGAAAGGTTTCTAAAACTCAACGCATAGTCCCTCCCCTGGTGCTCCGGTTTGACTTTCCATCTGCTTTACTATCAACCTCCCAACTTGGAGAGACAGCCCCTTTAACCTCTTGGTTCGCACAGGTTGCCAATTTGGCAGAGGATGAAAGGGAAGAGGGAGAACCAATGAGAGAGTAGCTGTTAGGCATTTGGACGGGCACATATCACTGTAATTTCCCGGCAGGAAGAAGAATTAACCAAATTCTCAGCCACCCACCGGGAACCAGTATAGGTCCTGAACCAAAATTTTGGACTTGCGGTCAGCTCACCAAAAGCGAGTTGAAAAATGGAGCTCAGGGGCACAGCAATTCACAAACTGGCCGAGTAATAAAGGACAACTATCGTCCAAAAATATGTTGAGGGAAGGCAACGAGGCGGACTTGAAAGCGAGGCAGAATAGCAGGAAACAGATTTCAAGAGGTACGTTGGAATCGCCTTTAAAGCACAGGAAGAGGGGCACAACTTCGACAATGATGCACTTGGCCAAAAAGGGCGTATGCGTTTTCTCCTGAATATATTCAGGAGAAAACTCATACGCCCTTTTTGGCCAAGCAAGCAAGCGGGCAATGCAAATCTGCACTACAAAGAAGTATCACTTCCCACCCATCAAAAGGGACATACACAAAATGTGTAAGAACAAAAAAGGCAAGACAGGCCCTGGAGAACAGGGAGCCTTGTTATGCTGATGGGCGGGATGTAAATTGCCAACTGCCTCTCTGGAGGAGTGCATTCTGTTCCCTAAAACAAGTAAAGAACAGAGCTACAGAGCCAAGGGCACTACCAGTCTAGGGAATATACCTTGGGAAAACTGAAAATCAATAAGACAGAGCCACCCCAAAATTTAGGGCTGCACTGCATACAAGGACCTCAACTTGGATACACCTTAAGTATCCCAGAAAATATAAACATGGTTCAAAAAATTGTGGTACTTACGTACGATGGAATATCCCTCAGCCATGAAATCAATGTCATAAGACCAGTAGCAGCAAAATGGGTGGATTCAGGTACGATGATTCTAAGTGAAATAAGTCACACAGAAAAAGAAACTTATCATAAGATATCACTTATGAAGATCCTGTAAACATGGCTACACTTGAACTGAGTTAGGAAAGAGGACAGTGTCTCACATTTAGAAAACACTCTTATACCTGCTTAAGGGGGAAGGAGAGGTGGGGTGATGCATAAAACCAGAGTTTGATATAAGCACAGGTACCGTTCCAAAAACCAACTATGGAATAGACAAGACCTACACCGTCCTCAGTGAAAGGGACTCAAAACCCCATATTTCCCGCAGAGGAAAATATCTGACTAGTAAGAATCTTAAAACCTATGTATTGATATGTCTCCGTAAGGGAATCAAGTGTGTCTAGACTGGCATAAACATGGCAGCGAGAATCAGCTCAAACCCACTATAAAAAGGAATTTCAAAAACAAAACAAAAAAACTGGGAAATTCTTTACAATTCCTTCAGGGTCTCTGATGAAGGCTGGAATGACCCTATCTACAACGACAGCTGGATGTGGCATAAGGAGGGACACTTGGGACTGAGACGATTGGTGAGATTGGGTGAGCAAATGCAGACCCTTTAAAGCAATAATGCATGGCACCCATTCCATGGGTCCGAACTCTCCAGGTTGAAGGGAATATTACTACAGCTATAACATGTGCGGGAAACCTAGAGAACGGACACACTGTGAATACGAAAGGTTTCTAAAACTCAACGCATAGTCCCTCCCCTGGTGCTCCGGTTTGACTTTCCATCTGCTTTACTATCAACCTCCCAACTTGGAGAGACAGCCCCTTTAACCTCTTGGTTCGCACAGGTTGCCAATTTGGCAGAGGATGAAAGGGAAGAGGGAGAACCAATGAGAGAGTAGCTGTTAGGCATTTGGACGGGCACATATCACTGTAATTTCCCGGCAGGAAGAAGAATTAACCAAATTCTCAGCCACCCACCAGGAACCAGTATAGGTCCTGAACCAAAATTTTGGACTTGCGGTCAGCTCACCAAAAGCGAGTTGAAAAATGGAGCTCAGGGGCACAGCAATTCACAAACTGGCCGAGTAATAAAGGACAACTATCGTCCAAAAATCTGTTGAGGGAAGGCAACGAGGCGGACTTGAAAGCGAGGCAGAATAGCAGGAAACAGATTTCAAGAGGTACATTGGAATCGCCTTTAAAGCACAGGAAGAGGGGCACAACTTCGACAATGATGCACTTGGCCAAAAAGGGCGTATGCGTTTTCTCCTGAATATATTCAGGAGAAAACGCATACGCCCTTTTTGGCCAAGCAGGCAAGCGGGCAATGCAAATCTGCACTACAAAGAAGTATCACTTCCCACCGGTCAAAAGGGACATCCACAAAATGTGTAAGAACAAGAAAGGCAAGACAGGCCCTGGAGAACAGGGAGCCTTGTTATGCTGATGGGCGGGATGTAAATTGCCAACTGCCTCTCTGGAGGAGTGCATTCTGTTCCCTAAAACAAGTAAAGAACAGAGCTACAGAGCCAAGGGCAATACCAGTCTAGGGAATATACCTTGGGAAAACTGAAAATCAATAAGACAGAGCCACCCCAAAATTTAGGGCTGCACTGCATACAAGGACCTCAACTGGGATACACCTTAAGTATCCCAGAAAATATAAACATGGTTCAAAAAATTGTGGTACTTACGTACGATGGAATATCCCTCAGCCATGAAATCAATGTCATAAGACCAGTAGCAGCAAAATGGGTGGATTCAGGTACAATGATTCTAAGTGAAATAAGTCACACAGAAAAAGAAACTTATCATAAGATATCACTTATGAAGATCCTGTAAACATGGCTACACTTGAACTGAGTTAGGAAAGAGAACAGTGTCTCACATTTAGAAAACACTCTTATACCTGCTTAAGGGGGAAGGAGAGGTGGGGTGATGCATAAAACCAGAGTTTGATATAAGCACAGGTACCGTTCCAAAAACCAACTATGGAATAGACAATACCTACACCGTCCTCAGCGAAAGGGACTCAAAACCCCATATTTCCCGCAGAGGAAATTATCTGACTAGTAAGAATCTTAAAACCTATGTATTGATATGTCTCCGTAAGGGAATCAAGTGTGTCTAGACTGGCATAAACATGGCAGCGAGAATCAGCTCAAACCCACTATAAAAAGGAATTTCAAAAACAAAACAAAAAAACTGGGAAATTCTTTACAATTCCTTCAGGGTCTCTGATGAAGGCTGGAATGACCCTATCTACAACGACAGCTGGATGTGGCATAAGGAGGGACACTTGGGACTGAGACGATTGGTGAGATTGGGTGAGCAAATGCAGACCCTTTAAAGCAATAATGCATGGCACCCATTCCATGGGTCCGAACTCTCCAGGTTGAAGGGAATATTACTACAGCTATAACATGTGCGGGAAACCTAGAGAACGGACACACTGTGAATACGAAAGGTTTCTAAAACTCAACGCATAGTCCCTCCCCTGGTGCTCCGGTTTGACTTTCCGTCTGCTTTACTATCAACCTCCCAACTTGGAGAGACAGCCCCTTTAACCTCTTGGTTCGCACAGGTTGCCAATTTGGCAGAGGATGAAAGGGAAGAGGGAGAACCAATGAGAGAGTAGCTGTTAGGCATTTGGACGGGCACATATCACTGTAATTTCCTGGCAGGAAGAAGAATTAACCAAATTCTCAGCCACCCACCGGGAACCAGTATAGGTCCTGAACCAAAATTTTGGACTTGCGGCCAGCTCACCAAAAGCGAGTTGAAAAATGGAGCTCAGGGGCACAGCAATTCACAAACTGGCCGAGTAATAAAGGACAACTATCGTCCAAAAATCTGTTGAGGGAAGGCAACGAGGCGGACTTGAAAGCGAGGCAGAATAGCAGGAAACAGATTTCAAGAGGTACGTTGGAATCGCCTTTAAAGCACAGGAAGAGGGGCACAACTTCGACAATGATGCACTTGGCCTAAAAGGGCGTATGCGTTTTCTCCTGAATATATTCAGGATAAAACGCATACGCCCTTTTTGGCCAAGCAAGCAAGCGGGCAATGCAAATCTGCACTACAAAGAAGTATCACTTCCCACCGGTCAAAAGGGACATCCACAAAATGTGTAAGAACAAGAAAGGCAAGACAGGCCCTGGAGAACAGGGAGCCTTGTTATGCTGGTGGGCGGGATGTAAATTGCCAACTGCCTCTCTGGAGGAGTGCATTCTGTTCCCTAAAACAAGTAAAGAACAGAGCTACAGAGCCAAGGGCACTACCAGTCTAGGGAATATACCTTGGGAAAACTGAAAATCAATAAGACAGAGCCACCCCAAAATTTAGGGCTGCACTGCATACAAGGACCTCAACTTGGATACACCTTAAGTATCCCAGAAAATATAAACATGGTTCAAAAAATTGTGGTACTTACGTACGATGGAATATCCCTCAGCCATGAAATCAATGTCATAAGACCAGTAGCAGCAAAATGGGTGGATTCAGGTACGATGATTCTAAGTGAAATAAGTCACACAGAAAAAGAAACTTATCATAAGATATCACTTATGAAGATCCTGTAAACATGGCTACACTTGAACTGAGTTAGGAAAGAGAACAGTGTCTCACATTTAGAAAACACTCTTATACCTGCTTAAGGGGAAAGGAGAGGTGGGGTGATGCATAAAACCAGAGTTTGATATAAGCACAGGTACCGTTCCAAAAACCAACTATGGAATAGACAAGACCTACAACGTCCTCAGCGAAAGGGACTCAAAACCCCATATTTCCCGCAGAGGAAAATATCTGACTAGTAAGAATCTTAAAACCTATGTATTGATATGTCTCCGTAAGGGAATCAACTGTGTCTAGACTGGCATAAACATGGCAGCGAGAATCAGCTCAAACCCACTATAAAAAGGAATTTCAAAAACGAAACAAAAAAACTGGGAAATTCTTTACAATTCCTTCAGGGTCTCTGATGAAAGCTGGAATGACCCTACCTACAACGACAGCTGGATGTGGCATAAGGAGGGACACTTGGGACTGAGACGTTTGGTGAGATTGGGTGAGCAAATGCAGACCCTTTAAAGCAATAATGCATGGCACCCATTCCATGGGTCCGAACTCTCCAGGTTGAAGGGAATATTACTACAGCTATAACATGTGCGGGAAACCTAGAGAACGGACACACTGTGAATACGAAAGGTTTCTAAAACTCAACGAATAGTCCCTCTCCTGGTGCTCCGGTTTGACTTTCCGTCTGCTTTACTATCAACCTCCCAACTTGGAGAGACAGCCCCTTTAACCTCTTGGTTCGCACAGGTTGCCAATTTGGCAGAGGATGAAAGGGAAGAGGGAGAACCAATGAGAGAGTAGCTGTTAGGCATTTGGACGGGCACATATCACTGTAATTTCCCGGCAGGAAGAAGAATTAACCAAATTCTCAGCCACCCACCGGGAACCAGTATAGGTTCTGAAACAAAATTTTGGACTTGAGGTCAGCTCACCAAAAACGAGTTGAAAAATGGAGCTCAGGGGCACAGCAATTCACAAACTGGCCGAGTAATAAAGGACAACTATCGTCCAAAAATCTGTTGAGGGAAGGCAACGAGGCAGACTTGAAAGCGAGGCAGAATAGCAGGAAACAGATTTCAAGAGGTACGTTGGAATCACCTTTAAAGCACAGGAAGAGGGGCACAACTTCGACAATGATGCACTTGGCCAAAAAGGGCGTATGCGTTTTCTCCTGAATATATTCAGGAGAAAACGCATACGCCCTTTTTGGCCAAGCAAGCAAGCGGGCAATGCAAATCTGCACTACAAAGAAGTATCACTTCCCACCGGTCAAAAGGGACATCCACAAAATGTGTAAGAACAAGAAAGGCAAGACAGGCCCTGGAGAACAGGGAGCCTTGTTATGCTGATGGGCGGGATGTAAATTGCCAACTGCCTCTCTGGAGGAGTGCATTCTGTTCCCTAAAACAAGTAAAGAACAGAGCTACAGAGCCAAGGGCACTACCAGCCTAGGGAATATACCTTGGGAAAATTGAAAATCAATAAGACAGAGCCACCCCAAAATTTAGGGCTGCACTGCATACAAGGACCTCAACTTGGATACACCTTAAGTATCCCAGAAAATATAAACATGGTTCAAAAAATTGTGGTACTTACATACGATGGAATATCCCTCAGCCATGAAATCAATGTCATAAGACCAGTAGCAGCAAAATGGGTGGATTCAGGTACGATGATTCTAAGTGAAATAAGTCACACAGAAAAAGAAACTTATCATAAGATATCACTTATGAAGATCCTGTAAACATGGCTACCCTTGAACTGAGTTAGGAAAGAGGACAGTGTCTCACATTTAGAAAACACTCTTGTACCTGCTTAAGGGGGAAGGAGAGGTGGGGTGATGCATAAAACCAGAGTTTGATATAAACACAGGTACCGTTCCAAAAACCAACTATGGAATAGACAAGACCTACACCGTCCTCAGCGAAAGGGACTCAAAACCCCATATTTCCCGCAGAGGAAAATATCTGACTAGTAAGAATCTTAAAACCAATGTATTGATATGTCTCCGTAAGGGAATCAAGTGTGTCTAGACTGGCATAAACATGGCAGCGAGAATCAGCTCAAACCCACTATAAAAAGGAATTTCAAAAACAAAACAAAAAAACTGGGAAATTCTTTACAATTCCTTCAGGGTCTCTGATGAAAGCTGGAATGACCCTATCTACAACGACAGCTGGATGTGGCATAAGGAGGGACACTTGGGACTGAGACGATTGGTGAGATTGGGTGAGCAAATGCAGACCCTTTAAAGCAATAATGCATGGCACCCATTCCATGGGTCCGAACTCTCCAGGTTGAAGGGAATATTACTACAGCTATAACATGTGCGGGAAACCTAGAGAACGGACACACTGTGAATCCGAAAGGTTTCTAAAACTCAACGCATAGTCCCTCTCCTGGTGCTCCGGTTTGACTTTCCGTCTGCTTTACTATCAACCTCCCAACTTGGAGAGACAGCCCCTTTAACCTCTTGCTTCGCACAGGTTGCCAATTTGGCAGAGGATGAAAGGGAAGAGGGAGAACCAATGAGAGAGTAGCTGTTAGGCATTTGGACGGGCACATATCACTGTAATTTCCTGGCAGGAAGAAGAATTAACCAAATTCTCAGCCACCCACCGGGAACCAGTATAGGTCCTGAACCAAAATTTTGGACTTGCGGTCAGCTCACCAAAAACGAGTTGAAAAATGGAGCTCAGGGGCACAGCAATTCACAAACTGGCCGATTAATAAAGGACAACTATCATCCAAAAATCTGTTGAGGGAAGGCAACGAGGCGGACTTGAAAGCGAGGCAGAATAGCAGGAAACAGATTTCAAGAGGTACGTTGGAATCGCCTTTAAAGCACAGGAAGAGGGGCACAACTTCGACAATGATGCACTTGGCCAAAAAGGGCGTATGCGTTTTCTCCTGAATATATTCAGGAGAAAACGCATACGCCCTTTTAGGCCAAGCAAGCAAGCGGGCAATGCAAATCTGCACTACAAAGAAGTATCACTTCCCACCGGTCAAAAGGGACATCCACAAAATGTGTAAGAACAAGAAAGGCAAGACAGGCCCTGGAGAACAGGGAGCCTTGTTATGCTGATGGGCGGGATGTAAATTGCCAACTGCCTCTCTGGAGGAGTGCATTCTGTTCCCTAAAACAAGTAAAGAACAGAGCTACAGAGCCAAGGGCACTACCAGTCTAGGGAATATACCTTGGGAAAACTGAAAATCAATAAGACAGAGCCACCCCAAAATTTAGGGCTGCACTGCATACAAGGGCCTCAACTTGGATACACCTTAAGTATCCCAGAAAATATAAACATGGTTCAAAAAATTGTGGTACTTACGTACGATGGAATATCTCTCAGCCATGAAATCAATGTCATAAGACCAGTAGCAGCAAAATGGGTGGATTCAGGTACGATGATTCTAAGTGAAATAAGTCACACAGAAAAAGAAACTTATCATAAGATATCACTTATGAAGATCCTGTAAACATGGCTACACTTGAACTGAGTTAGGAAAGAGGACAGTGTCTCACATTTAGAAAACACTCTTATACCTGCTTAAGAGGGAAGGAGAGGTGGGGTGATGCATAAAACCAGAGTTTGATATAAGCACAGGTACCGTTCCAAAAACCAACTATGGAATAGACAAGACCTACACCGTCCTCAGTGAAAGGGACTCAAAACCCCATATTTCCCGCAGAGGAAAATATCTGACTAGTAAGAATCTTAAAACCTATGTATTGATATGTCTCCGTAAGGGAATCAAGTGTGTCTAGACTGGCATAAACATGGCAGCGAGAATCAGCTCAAACCCACTATAAAAAGAAATTTCAAAAACAAAACAAAAAAACTGGGAAATTCTTTACAATTCCTTCAGGGTCTCTGATGAAGGCTGGAATGACCCTATCTACAACGACAGCTGGATGTGGCATAAGGAGGGACACTTGGGACTGAGACGATTGGTGAGATTGGGTGAGCAAATGCAGACCCTTTAAAGCAATAATGCATGGCACCCATTCCATGGGTCCGAACTCTCCAGGTTGAAGGGAATATTACTACAGCTATAACATGTGCGGGAAACCTAGAGAACGGACACACTGTGAATACGAAAGGTTTCTAAAACTCAACGCATAGTCCCTCCCCTGGTGCTCCGGTTTGACTTTCCGTCTGCTTTACTATCAACCTCCCAACTTGGAGAGACAGCCCCTTTAAGCTCTTGGTTCGCACAGGTTGCCAATTTGGCAGAGGATTAAAGGGAAGAGGGAGAACCAATGAGAGAGTAGCTGTTAGGCATTTGGACGGGCACATATCACTGTAATTTCCCGGCAGGAAGAAGAATTAACCAAATTCTCAGCCACCCACCGGGAACCAGTATAGGTCCTGAACCAAAATTTTGGACTTGCGGCCAGCTCACCAAAAGCGAGTTGAAAAATGGAGCTCAGGGGCACAGCAATTCACAAACTGGCCGAGTAATAAAGGACAACTATCGTCCAAAAATCTGTTGAGGGAAGGCAACGAGGCGGACTTGAAAGCGAGGCAGAATAGCAGGAAACAGATTTCAAGAGGTACGATGGAATCGCCTTTAAAGCACAGGAAGAGGGGCACAACTTCGACAATGATGCACTTGGCCTAAAAGGGCGTATGCGTTTTCTCCAGGAGAAAACGCATACGCCCTTTTTGGCCAAGCAAGCAAGCGGGCAATGCAAATCTGCACTACAAAGAAGTATCACTTCCCACCGGTCAAAAGGGACATCCACAAAATGTGTAAGAACAAGAAAGGCAAGACAGGCCCTGGAGAACAGGGAGCCTTGTTTTGCTGATGGGCGGGATGTAAATTGCCAACTGCCTCTCTGGAGGAGTGCATTCTGTTCCCTAAAACAAGTAAAGAACAGAGCTACAGAGCCAAGGGCACTACCAGTCTAGGGAATATACCTTGGGAAAACTGAAAATCAATAAGACAGAGCCACCCCAAAATTTAGGGCTGCACTGCATACAAGGGCCTCAACTTGGATACACCTTAAGTATCCCAGAAAATATAAACATGGTTCAAAAAATTGTGGTACTTACGTACGATGGAATATCCCTCAGCCATGAAATCAATGTCATAAGACCAGTAGCAGCAAAATGGGTGGATTCAGGTACGATGATTCTAAGTGAAATAAGTCACACAGAAAAAGAAACTTATCATAAGATATCACTTATGAAGATCCTGTAAACATGGCTACACTTGAACTGAGTTAGGAAAGAGGACAGTGTCTCACATTTAGAAAACACTCTTATACCTGCTTAAGAGGGAAGGAGAGGTGGGGTGATGCATAAAACCAGAGTTTGATATAAGCACAGGTACCGTTCCAAAAACCAACTATGGAATAGACAAGACCTACACCGTCCTCAGTGAAAGGGACTCAAAACCCCATATTTCCCGCAGAGGAAAATATCTGACTAGTAAGAATCTTAAAACCTATGTATTGATATGTCTCCGTAAGGGAATCAAGTGTGTCTAGACTGGCATAAACATGGCAGCGAGAATCAGCTCAAACCCACTATAAAAAGAAATTTCAAAAACAAAACAAAAAAACTGGGAAATTCTTTACAATTCCTTCAGGGTCTCTGATGAAGGCTGGAATGACCCTATCTACAACGACAGCTGGATGTGGCATAAGGAGGGACACTTGGGACTGAGACGATTGGTGAGATTGGGTGAGCAAATGCAGACCCTTTAAAGCAATAATGCATGGCACCCATTCCATGGGTCCGAACTCTCCAGGTTGAAGGGAATATTACTACAGCTATAACATGTGCGGGAAACCTAGAGAACGGACACACTGTGAATACGAAAGGTTTCTAAAACTCAACGCATAGTCCCTCCCCTGGTGCTCCGGTTTGACTTTCCGTCTGCTTTACTATCAACCTCCCAACTTGGAGAGACAGCCCCTTTAAGCTCTTGGTTCGCACAGGTTGCCAATTTGGCAGAGGATTAAAGGGAAGAGGGAGAACCAATGAGAGAGTAGCTGTTAGGCATTTGGACGGGCACATATCACTGTAATTTCCCGGCAGGAAGAAGAATTAACCAAATTCTCAGCCACCCACCGGGAACCAGTATAGGTCCTGAACCAAAATTTTGGACTTGCGGCCAGCTCACCAAAAGCGAGTTGAAAAATGGAGCTCAGGGGCACAGCAATTCACAAACTGGCCGAGTAATAAAGGACAACTATCGTCCAAAAATCTGTTGAGGGAAGGCAACGAGGCGGACTTGAAAGCGAGGCAGAATAGCAGGAAACAGATTTCAAGAGGTACGATGGAATCGCCTTTAAAGCACAGGAAGAGGGGCACAACTTCGACAATGATGCACTTGGCCTAAAAGGGCGTATGCGTTTTCTCCAGGAGAAAACGCATACGCCCTTTTTGGCCAAGCAAGCAAGCGGGCAATGCAAATCTGCACTACAAAGAAGTATCACTTCCCACCGGTCAAAAGGGACATCCACAAAATGTGTAAGAACAAGAAAGGCAAGACAGGCCCTGGAGAACAGGGAGCCTTGTTTTGCTGATGGGCGGGATGTAAATTGCCAACTGCCTCTCTGGAGGAGTGCATTCTGTTCCCTAAAACAAGTAAAGAACAGAGCTACAGAGCCAAGGGCACTACCAGTCTAGGGAATATACCTTGGGAAAACTGAAAATCAATAAGACAGAGCCACCCCAAAATTTAGGGCTTCACTGCCTACAAGGACCTCAACTTGGATACACCTTAAGTATCCCAGAAAATATAAACATGGTTCAAAAAATTGTGGTACTTACGTACGATGGAATATCCCTCAGCCATGAAATCAATGTCATAAGACCAGTAGCAGCAAAATGGGTGGATTCAGGTACGATGATTCTAAGTGAAATAAGTCACACAGAAAAAGAAACTTATCATAAGATATCACTTATGAAGATCCTGTAAACATGGCTACACTTGAACTGAGTTAGGAAAGAGAACAGTGTCTCACATTTAGAAAACACTCTTATACCTGCTTAAGGGGGAAGGAGAGGTGGGGTGATGAATAAAACCAGAGTTTGATAAAAGCACAGGTACCGTTCCAAAAACCAACTATGGAATAGACAAGACCTACACCGTCCTCAGCGAAAGGGACTCAAAACCCCATATTTCCTGCAGAGGAAAATATCTGACTAGTAAGAATCTTAAAACCTATGTATTGATATGTCTCCGTAAGGGAATCAAGTGTGTCTAGACTGGCATAAACATGGCAGCGAGAATCAGCTCAAACCCACTATAAAAAGGAATTTCAAAAACAAAACAAAAAAACTGGGAAATTCTTTACAATTCCTTCAGGGTCTCTGATGAAGGCTGGAATGACCCTATCTACAACGACAGCTGGATGTGGCATAAGGAGGGACACTTGGGACTGAGACGATTGGTGAGATTGGGTGAGCAAATGGAGACCCTTTAAAGCAATAATGCATGGCACCCATTCCATGGGTCCGAACTCTCCAGGTGGAAGGGAATATTACTACAGCTATAACATGTGCGGGAAACCTAGAGAACGGACACACTGTGAATACGAAAGGTTTCTAAAACTCAACGCATAGTCCCTCCCCTGGTGCTCCGGTTTGACTTTCCGTCTGCTTTACTATCAACCTCCCAAATTGGAGAGACAGCCCCTTTAACCTCTTGGTTCGCACAGGTTGCCAATTTGTCAGAGGATGAAAGGGAAGAGGGAGAACCAATGAGAGAGTAGCTGTTAGGCATTTGGACGGGCACATATCACTGTAATTTCCCGGCAGGAAGAAGAATTAACCAAATTCTCAGCCACCCACCGGGAACCAGTATAGGTCCTGAACCAAAATTTTGGACTTGCGGTCAGCTCACCAAAAGCGAGTTGAAAAATGGAGCTCAGGGGCACAGCAATTCACAAACTGGCCGAGTAATAAAGGACAACTATCGTCCAGAAATCTGTTGAGGGAAGGCAACGAGGCGGACTTGAAAGCGAGGCAGAATAGCAGGAAACAGATTTCAAGAGGTACATTGGAATCGCCTTTAAAGCACAGGAAGAGGGGCACAACTTCGACAATGATGCACTTGGCCAAAAAGGGCGTATGCGTTTTCTCCTGAATATATTCAGGAGAAAACGCATACGCCCTTTTTGGCCAAGCAAGCAAGCGGGCAATGCAAATCTGCACTACAAAGAAGTATCACTTCCCACCGGTCAAAAGGGACATCCACAAAATGTGTAAGAACAAGAAAGGCAAGACAGGCCCTGGAGAACAGGGAGCCTTGTTATGCTGATGGGCGGGATGTAAATTGCCAACTGCCTCTCTGGAGGAGTGCATTCTGTTCCCTAAAACAAGTAAAGAACAGAGCTACAGAGCCAAGGGCAATACCAGTCTAGGGAATATACCTTGGGAAAACTGAAAATCAATAAGACAGAGCCACCCCAAAATTTAGAGCTGCACTGCATACAAGGACCTCAACTGGGATACACCTTAAGTATCCCAGAAAATATAAACATGGTTCAAAAAATTGTGGTACTTACGTACGATGGAATATCCCTCAGCCATGAAATCAATGTCATAAGACCAGTAGCAGCAAAATGGGTGGATTCAGGTACAATGATTCTAAGTGAAATAAGTCACACAGAAAAAGAAACTTATCATAAGATATCACTTATGAAGATCCTGTAAACATGGCTACACTTGAACTGAGTTAGGAAAGAGAACAGTGTCTCACATTTAGAAAACACTCTTATACCTGCTTAAGGGGGAAGGAGAGGTGGGGTGATGCATAAAACCAGAGTTTGATATAAGCACAGGTACCGTTCCAAAAACCAACTATGGAATAGACAAGACCTACACCGTCCTCAGCAAAAGGGACTCAAAACCCCATATTTCCCGCAGAGGAAAATATCTGACTAGTAAGAATCTTAAAACCTATGTATTGATATGTCTCCGTAAGGGAATCAAGTGTGTCTAGACTGGCATAAACATGGCAGCGAGAATCAGCTCAAACCCACTATAAAAAGGAATTTCAAAAACAAAACAAAAAAACTGGGAAATTCTTTTCAATTCCTTCAGGGTCTCTGATGAAAGCTGGAATGACCCTATCTACAATGACAGCTGGATGTGGCATAAGGAGGGACACTTGGGACTGAGACGATTGGTGAGATTGGGTGAGCAAATGCAGACCCTTTAAAGCAATAATGCATGGCACCCATTCCATGGGTCCGAACTCTCCAGGTTGAAGGGAATATTACTACAGCTATAACATGTGCGGGAAACCTAGAGAACGGACACACTGTGAATACGAAAGGTTTCTAAAACTCAACGAATAGTCCCTCTCCTGGTGCTCCGGTTTGACTTTCCGTCTGGTTTACTATCAACCTCCCAACTTGGAGAGACAGCCCCTTTAACCTCTTGGTTCGCACAGGTTGCCAATTTGGCAGAGGATGAAAGGGAAGAGGGAGAACCAATGAGAGAGTAGCTGTTAGGCATTTGGACGGGCACATATCACTGTAATTTCCCGGCAGGAAGAAGAATTAACCAAATTCTCAGCCACCCACCGGGAACCAGTATAGGTTCTGAACCAAAATTTTGGACTTGCGGTCAGCTCACCAAAAACGAGTTGAAAAATGGAGCTCAGGGGCACAGCAATTCACAAACTGGCCGAGTAATAAAGGACAACTATCGTCCAAAAATCTGTTGAGGGAAGGCAACGAGGCGGACTTGAAAGCGAGGCAGAATAGCAGGAAACAGATTTCAAGAGGTACGTTGGAATCGCCTTTAAAGCACAGGAAGAGGGGTACAACTTCGACAATGATGCACTTGGCCAAAAAGGGCGTATGCGTTTTCTCCTGAATATATTCAGGAGAAAACGCATACGCCCTTTTTGGCCAAGCAAGCAAGCGGGCAATACAAATCTGCACTACAAAGAAGTATCACTTCCCACCGGTCAAAAGGGTCATCCACAAAATGTGTAAGAACAAGAAAGGCAAGACAGGCCCTGGAGAACAGGGAGCCTTGTTATGCTGATGGGCGGGATGTAAATTACCAACTGCCTCTCTGGAGGAGTGCATTCTGTTCCCTAAAACAAGTAAAGAACAGAGCTACAGAGCCAAGGGCACTACCAGCCTAGGGAATATACCTTGGGAAAACTGAAAATCAATAAGACAGAGCCACCCCAAAATTTAGGGCTGCACTGCATACAAGGACCTCAACTTGGATACACCTTAAGTATCCCAGAAAATATAAACATGGTTCAAAAAATTGTGGTACTTACGTACGATGGAATATCCCTCAGCCATGAAATCAATGTCATAAGACCAGTAGCAGCAAAATGGGTGGATTCAGGTACGATGATTCTAAGTGAAATAAGTCACACAGAAAAAGAAACTTATCATAAGATATCACTTATGAAGATCCTGTAAACATGGCTACCCTTGAACTGAGTTAGGAAAGAGGACAGTGTCTCACATTTAGAAAACACTCTTATACCTGCTTAAGGGGGAAGGAGAGGTGGGGTGATGCATAAAACCAGAGTTTGATATAAACACAGGTACCGTTCCAAAAACCAACTATGGAATAGACAAGACCTACACCGTCCTCAGCGAAAGGGACTCAAAACCCCATATTTCCCGCAGAGGAAAATATCTGACTAGTAAGAATCTTAAAACCTATGTATTGATATGTCTCCGTAAGGGAATCAAGTGTGTCTAGACTGGCATAAACATGGCAGCGAGAATCAGCTCAAACCCACTATAAAAAGGAATTTCAAAAACAAAACAAAAAAACTGGGAAATTCTTTACAATTCCTTCAGGGTCTCTGATGAAGGCTGGAATGACCCTATCTACAACGACAGCTGGATGTGGCATAAGGAGGGACACTTGGGACTGAGACGATTGGTGAGATTGGGTGAGCAAATGCAGACCCTTTAAAGCAATAATGCATGGCACCCATTCCATGGGTCCGAACTCTCCAGGTTGAAGGGAATATTACTACAGCTATAACATGTGCGGGAAACCTAGAGAACGGACACACTGTGAATACGGAAGGTTTCTAAAACTCAACGCATAGTCCCTCCCCTGGTGCTCCGGTTTGACTTTCCGTCTGCTTTACTATCAACCTCCCAACTTGGAGAGACAGCCCCTTTAAGCTCTTGGTTCGCACAGGTTGCCAATTTGGCAGAGGATGAAAGGGAAGAGGGAGAACCAATGAGAGAGTAGCTGTTAGGCATTTGGACGGGCACATATCACTGTAATTTCCCGGCAGGAAGAAGAATTAACCAAATTCTCAGCCACCCACTGGGAACCAGTATAGGTCCTGAACCAAAATTTTGGACTTGCGGCCAGCTCACCAAAAGCGAGTTGAAAAATGGAGCTCAGGGGCACAGCAATTCACAAACTGGCCGAGTAATAAAGGACAACTATCGTCCAAAAATCTGTTGAGGGAAGGCAACGAGGCGGACTTGAAAGCGAGGCAGAATAGCAGGAAACAGATTTCAAGAGGTACGTTGGAATCGCCTTCAAAGCACAGGAAGAGGGGCACAACTTCGACAATGATGCACTTGGCCTAAAAGGGCGTATGCGTTTTCTCCTGAATATATTCAGGAGAAAACGCATACGCCCTTTTTGGCCAAGCAAGCAAGCGGGCAATGCAAATCTGCACTACAAAGAAGTATCACTTCCCACCGGTCAAAAGGGACATCCACAAAATGTGTAAGAACAAGAAAGGCAAGACAGACCCTGGAGAACAGGGAGCCTTGTTATGCTGATGGGCGGGATGTAAATTGCCAACTGCCTCTCTGGAGGAGTGCATTCTGTTCCCTAAAACAAGTAAAGAACAGAGCTACAGAGCCAAGGGCACTACCAGTCTAGGGAATATACCTTGGGAAAACTGAAAATCAATAAGACATTGCCACCCCAAAATTTAGGGCTGCACTGAATACAAGGACCTCAACTTGGATACACCTTAAGTATCCCAGAAAATATAAACATGGTTCAAAAAATTGTGGTACTTACGTACGATGGAATATCCCTCAGCCATGAAATCAATGTCATAAGACCAGTAGCAGCAAAATGGGTGGATTCAGGTACGATGATTCTAAGTGAAATAAGTCACACTGAAAAAGAAACTTATCATAAGATATCTCTTATGAAGATCCTGTAAACATGGCTACACTTGAACTGAGTTAGGAAAGAGAACAGTGTCTCACATTTAGAAAACACTCTTATACCTGCTTAAGGGGGAAGGAGAGGTGGGGTGATGCATAAAACCAGAGTTTGATATAAGCACAGGTACCGTTCCAAAAACCAACTATGGAATAGACAAGACCTACACCGTCCTCAGCGAAAGGGACTCAAAACCCCATATTTCCCGCAGAGGAAAATATCTGACTAGTAAGAATCTTAAAACCTATGTATTGATATGTCTCCGTAAGGGAATCAAGTGTGTCTAGACTGGCATAAACATGGCAGCGAGAATCAGCTCAAACCCACTATAAAAAGGAATTTCAAAAACAAAACAAAAAAACTGGGAAATTCTTTACAATTCCTTCAGGGTCTCTGATGAAAGCTGGAATGACCCTATCTACAACGACAGCTGGATGTGGCATAAGGAGGGACACTTGGGACTGAGACGATTGGTGAGATTGGGTGAGCAAATGCAGACCCTTTAAAGCAATAATGCATGGCACCCATTCCATGGGTCCGAACTCTCCAGGTTGAAGGGAATATTACTACAGCTATAACATGTGCGGGAAACCTAGGGAACGGACACACTGTGAATACGAAAGGTTTCTAAAACTCAACGAATAGTCCCTCTCCTGGTGCTCCGGTTTGACTTTCCGTCTGCTTTACTATCAACCTCCCAACTTGGAGAGACAGCCCCTTTAACCTCTTGGTTCGCACAGGTTGCCAATTTGGCAGTGGATGAAAGGGAAGAGGGAGAACCAATGAGAGAGTAGCTGTTAGGCATTTGGACGGGCACATATCACTGTAATTTCCCGGCAGGAAGAAGAATTAACCAAATTCTCAGCCACCCACCGGGAACCAGTATAGGTCCTGAACCAAAATTTTGGACTTGCGGTCAGCTCACCAAAAACGAGTTGAAAAATGGAGCTCAGGGGCACAGCAATTCACAAACTGGCTGAGTAATAAAGGACAACTATCGTCCAAAAATCTGTTGAGGGAAGGCAACGAGGCGGACTTGAAAGCGAGGCAGAATAGCAGGAAACAGATTTCAAGAGGTACGATGGAATCGCCTTTAAAGCACAGGAAGAGGGGCACAACTTCGACAATGATGCACTTGGCCAAAAAGGGCGTATGCGTTTTCTCCAGGAGAAAACGCATACGCCCTTTTTGGCCAAGCAAGCAAGCGGGCAATGCAAATCTGCACTACAAAGAAGTATCACTTCCCACCGGTCAAAAGGGACATCCACAAAATGTGTAAGAACAAGAAAGGCAAGACAGGCCCTGGAGAACAGGGAGCCTTGTTTTGCTGATGGGCGGGATGTAAATTGCCAACTGCCTCTCTGGAGGAGTGCATTCTGTTCCCTAAAACAAGTAAAGAACAGAGCTACAGAGCCAAGGGCACTACCAGTCTAGGGAATATACCTTGGGAAAACTGAAAATCAATAAGACAGAGCCACCCCAAAATTTAGGGCTGCACTGCCTACAAGGACCTCAACTTGGATACACCTTAAGTATCCCAGAAAATATAAACATGGTTCAAAAAATTGTGGTACTTACGTACGATGGAATATCCCTCAGCCATGAAATCATTGTCATAAGACCAGTAGCAGTAAAATGGGTGGATTCAGGTACGATGATTCTAAGTGAAATAAGTCACACAGAAAAAGAAACTTATCATAAGATATCACTTATGAAGATCCTGTAAACATGGCTACACTTGAACTGAGTTAGGAAAGAGAACAGTGTCTCACATTTAGAAAACACTCTTATACCTGCTTAAGGGGGAAGGAGAGGTGGGGTGATGAATAAAACCAGAGTTTGATAAAAGCACAGGTACCGTTCCAAAAACCAACTATGGAATAGACAAGACCTACACCGTCCTCAGCGAAAGGGACTCAAAACCCCATATTTCCCGCAGAGGAAAATATCTGACTAGTAAGAATCTTAAAACCTATGTATTGATATGTCTCCGTAAGGGAATCAAGTGTGTCTAGACTGGCATAAACATGGCAGCGAGAATCAGCTCAAACCCACTATAAAAAGGAATTTCAAAAACAAAACAAAAAAACTGGGAAATTCTTTACAATTCCTTCAGGGTCTCTGATGAAGGCTGGAATGACCCTATCTACAACGACAGCTGGATGTGGCATAAGGAGGGACACTTGGGACTGAGACGATTGGTGAGATTGGGTGAGCAAATGCAGACCCTTTAAAGCAATAATGCATGGCACCCATTCCATGGGTCCGAACTCTCCAGGTTGAAGGGAATATTACTACAGCTATAACATGTGCGGGAAACCTAGAGAACGGACACACTGTGAATACGAAAGGTTTCTAAAACTCAACGCATAGTCCCTCCCCTGGTGCTCCGGTTTGACTTTCCGTCTGCTTTACTATCAACCTCCCAACTTGGAGAGACAGCCCCTTTAAGCTCTTGGTTCGCACAGGTTGCCAATTTGGCAGAGGATGAAAGGGAAGAGGGAGAACCAATGAGAGAGTAGCTGTTAGGCATTTGGACGGGCATATATCACTGTAATTTCCCGGCAGGAAGAAGAATTAACCAAATTCTCAGCCACCCACCGGGAACCAGTATAGGTCCTGAACCAAAATTTTGGACTTGCGGTCAGCTCACCAAAAGCGAGTTGAAAAATGGAGCTCAGGGGCACAGCAATTCACAAACTGGCCGAGTAATAAAGGACAACTATCGTCCAAAAATCTGTTGAGGGAAGGCAACGAGGCGGACTTGAAAGCGAGGCAGAATAGCAGGAAACAGATTTCCAGAGGTACGTTGGAATCGCCTTTAAAGCACAGGAAGAGGGGCACAACTTCGACAATGATGCACTTGGCCAAAAAGGGCGTATGCGTTTTCTCCTGAATATATTCAGGAGAAAACGCATACGCCCTTTTAGGCCAAGCAAGCAAGCGGGCAATGCAAATCTGCACTACAAAGAAGTATCACTTCCCACCGGTCAAAAGGGACATCCACAAAATGTGTAAGAACAAGAAAGGCAAGACAGGCCCTGGAGAACAGGGAGCCTTGTTATGCTGATGGGCGGGATGTAAATTGCCAACTGCCTCTCTGGAGGAGTGCATTCTGTTCCCTAAAACAAGTAAAGAACAGAGCTACAGAGCCAAGGGCACTACCAGTCTAGGGAATATACCTTGGGAAAACTGAAAATCAATAAGACAGAGCCACCCCAAAATTTAGGGCTGCACTGCATACAAGGACCTCAACTTGGATACACCTTAAGTATCCCAGAAAATATAAACATGGTTCAAAAAATTGTGGTACTTACGTACGATGGAATATCCCTCAGCCATGAAATCAATGTCATAAGACCAGTAGCAGCATAATGGGTGGATTCAGGTACGATGATTCTAAGTGAAATAAGTCACACAGAAAAAGAAACTTATCATAAGATATCACTTATGAAGATCCTGTAAACATGGCTACACTTGAACTGAGTTAGGAAAGAGAACAGTGTCTCACATTTAGAAAACACTCTTATACCTGCTTAAGGGGGAAGGAGAGGTGGGGTGATGCATAAAACCAGAGTTTGATATAAGCACAGGTACCGTTCCAAAAACCAACTATGGAATAGACAAGACCTACACCGTCCTCAGCGAAAGGGACTCAAAACCCCATATTTCCCGCAGAGGAAAATATCTGACTAGTAAGAATCTTAAAACCTATGTATTGATATGTCTCCGTAAGGGAATCAAGTGTGTCTAGACTGGCATAAACATGGCAGCGAGAATCAGCTCAAACCCACTATAAAAAGGAATTTCAAAAACAAAACAAAAAAACTGGGAAATTCTTTACAATTCCTTCAGGGTCTCTGATGAAGGCTGGAATGACCCTATCTACAACGACAGCTGGATGTGGCATAAGGAGGGACACTTGGGACTGAGATGATTGGTGAGATTGGGTGAGCAAATGCAGACCCTTTAAAGCAATAATGCATGGCACCCATTCCATGGGTCCGAACTCTCCAGGTTGAAGGGAATATTACTACAGCTATAACAAGTGCGGGAAACCTAGAGAACGGACACACTGTGAATACGAAAGGTTTCTAAAACTCAACGCATAGTCCCTCCCCTGGTGCTCCGGTTTGACTTTCCGTCTGTTTTACTATCAACCTCCCAACTTGGAGAGACAGCCCCTTTAACCTCTTGGTTCGCACAGGTTGCCAATTTGGCAGAGGATGAAAGGGAAGAGGGAGAACCAATGAGAGAGTAGCTGTTAGGCATTTGAACGGGCACATATCACTGTAGTTTCCCGGCAGGAAGAAGAATTAACCAAATTCTCAGCCACCCACCGGGAACCAGTATAGGTCCTGAACCAAAATTTTGGACTTGCGGTCAGCTCACCAAAAACGAGTTGAAAAATGGAGCTCAGGGGCACAGCAATTCACAAACTGGCCGAGTAATAAAGGACAACTATCGTCCAAAAATCTGTTGAGGGAAGGCAACGAGGCGGACTTGAAAGCGAGGCAGAATAGCAGGAAACAGATTTCAAGAGGTACGTTGGAATCGCCTTTAAAGCACAGGAAGAGGGGCACAACATCGACAATGATGCACTTGGCCAAAAAGGGCGTATGCGTTTTCTCCTGAATATATTCAGGAGAAAACGCATACGCCCTTTTTGGCCAAGCAAGCAAGCGGGCAATGCATATCTGCACTACAAAGAAGTATCACTTCCCACCGGTCAAAAGGGACATCCACAAAATGTGTAAGAACAAGAAAGGCAAGACAGGCCCTGGAGAACAGGGAGCCTTGTTATGCTGATGGGCGGGATGTAAATTGCCAACTGCCTCTCTGGAGGAGTGCATTGTGTTCCCTAAAACAAGTAAACAACAGAGCTACAGAGCCAAGGGCACTTCCAGTCTAGGGAATATACCTTGGGAAAACTGAAAATCAATAAGACACAGCCAACCCAAAATTTAGGGCTGCACTGCTTACAAGGACCTCAACTTGGGTACACCTTAAATATCCCAGGAAATATAAAAATGGTTCAAAAAATTGTGGTACTTACATACGATGGAATATCCCTCAGCCATGAAATCAATGCCTTAAGACCAGTAGCAGCAAAATGGGTGGATTCAGGTACGATGATTCTAAGTGAAATAAGTCACACAGAAAAAGAAACTTATCATAAGATATCACTTATGAAGATCCTGTAAACATGGCTACACTTGAACTGAGTTAGGAAAGAGAACAGTGTCTCACATTTAGAAAACACTCTTATACCTGCTTAAGGGGGAAGGAGAGGTGGGGTGATGCATAAAACCAGAGTTTGATATAAGCACAGGTACCGTTCCAAAAACCAACTATGGATTAGACAAGACCTACACCGTCCTCAGCGAAAGGGACTCAAAACCCCATATTTCCCGCAGAGGAAAATATCTGACTAGTAAGAATCTTAAAACCTATGTATTGATATGTCTCCGTAAGGGAATCAAGTGTGTCTAGACTGGCATAAACATGGCAGCGAGAATCAGCTCAAACCCACTATAAAAAGGAATTTCAAAAACAAAACAAAAAAACTGGGAAATTCTTTACAATTCCTTCAGGGTCTCTGATGAAGGCTGGAATGACCCTATCTACAATGACAGCTGGATGTGGCATAAGGAGGGACACTTGGGACTGAGACGATTGGTGAGATTGGGTGAGCAAATGCAGACCCTTTAAAGCAATAATGCATGGCACCCATTCCATGGGTCCGAACTCTCCAGGTTGAAGGGAATATTACTACAGCTATAACATGTGCGGGAAACCTAGAGAACGGACACACTGTGAATACGAAAGGTTTCTAAAACTCAACGAATAGTCCCACCCCTGGTGCTCCGGTTTGACTTTCCGTCTGCTTTACTATCAACCTCCCAACTTGGAGAGACAGCCCCTTTAACCTCTTGGTTCGCACAGGTTGCCAATTTGGCAGTGGATGAAAGGGAAGAGGGAGAACCAATGAGAGAGTAGCTGTTAGGCATTTGGACGGGCACATATCACTGTAATTTCCCGGCAGGAAGAAGAATTAACCAAATTCTCAGCCACCCACCGGGAACCAGTATAGGTCCTGAACCAAAATTTTGGACTTGCGGTCAGCTCACCAAAAACGAGTTGAAAAATGGAGCTCAGGGGCACAGCAATTCACAAACTGGCCGAGTAATAAAGGACAACTATCGTCCAAAAATCTGTTGAGGGAAGGCAACGAGGCGGACTTGAAAGCGAGGCAGAATAGCAGGAAACAGATTTCAAGAGGTACGTTGGAATCGCCTTTAAAGCACAGGAAGAGGGGCACAACTTCGACAATGATGCACTTGGCCAAAAAGGGCGTATGCGTTTTCTCCTGAATATATTCTGGAGAAAACGCATACGCCCTTTTTGGCCAAGCAAGCAAGCGGGCAATGCAAATCTGCACTACAAAGAAGTATCACTTCCCACCGGTCAAAAGGGACATCCACAAAATGTGTAAGAACAAGAAAGGCAAGACAGGCCCTGGAGAACAGGGAGCCTTGTTTTGCTGATGGGCGGGATGTAAATTGCCAACTGCCTCTCTGGAGGAGTGCATTCTGTTCCCTAAAACAAGTAAAGAACAGAGCTACAGAGCCAAGGGCACTACCAGTCTAGGGAATATACCTTGGGAAAACTGAAAATCAATAAGACAGAGCCACCCCAAAATTTAGGGCTGCACTGCATACAAGGACCTCAACTTGGATACACCTTAAGTATCCCAGAAAATATAAACTTGGTTCAAAAAATTGTGGTACTTACGTACGATGGAATATCCCTCAGCCATGAAATCAATGTCATAAGACCAGTAGCAGCAAAATGGGTGGATTCAGGTACGATGATTCTAAGTGAAATAAGTCACACAGAAAAAGAAACTTATCATAAGATATCACTTATGAAGATCCTGTAAACATGGCTACACTTGAACTGAGTTAGGAAAGAGGACAGTGTCTCACATTTAGAAAACACTCTTATACCTGCTTAAGGGGGAAGGAGAGGTGGGGTGATGCATAAAACCAGAGTTTGATATAAGCACAGGTACCGTTCCAAAAACCAACTATGGATTAGACAAGACCTACACCGTCCTCAGCGAAAGGGACTCAAAACCCCATATTTCCCGCAGAGGAAAATATCTGACTAGTAAGAATCTTAAAACCTATGTATTGATATGTCTCCGTAAGGGAATCAAGTGTGTCTAGACTGGCATAAACATGGCAGCGAGAATCAGCTCAAACCCACTATAAAAAGGAATTTCAAAAACAAAACAAAAAAACTGGGAAATTCTTTACAATTCCTTCAGGGTCTCTGATGAAGGCTGGAATGACCCTATCTACAACGACAGCTGGATGTGGCATAAGGAGGGACACTTGGGACTGAGACGATTGGTGAGATTGGGTGAGCAAATGCAGACCCTTTAAAGCAATAATGCATGGCACCCATTCCATGGGTCCGAACTCTCCAGGTTGAAGGGAATATTACTACAGCTATAACATGTGCGGGAAACCTAGAGAACGGACACACTGTGAATACGAAAGGTTTCTAAAACTCAACGAATAGTCCCACCCCTGGTGCTCCGGTTTGACTTTCCGTCTGCTTTACTATCAACCTCCCAACTTGGAGAGACAGCCCCTTTAACCTCTTGGTTCGCACAGGTTGCCAATTTGGCAGTGGATGAAAGGGAAGAGGGAGAACCAATGAGAGAGTAGCTGTTAGGCATTTGGACGGGCACATATCACTGTAATTTCCCGGCAGGAAGAAGAATTAACCAAATTCTCAGCCACCCACCGGGAACCAGTATAGGTCCTGAACCAAAATTTTGGACTTGCGGCCAGCTCACCAAAAGCGAGTTGAAAAATGGAGCTCAGGGGCACAGCAATTCACAAACTGGCCGAGTAATAAAGGACAACTATCGTCCAAAAATCTGTTGAGGGAAGGCAACGAGGCGGACTTGAAAGCGAGGCAGAATAGCAGGAAACAGATTTCAAGAGGTACGATGGAATCGCCTTTAAAGCACAGGAAGAGGGGCACAACTTCGACAATGATGCACTTGGCCTAAAAGGGCGTATGCGTTTTCTCCAGGAGAAAACGCATACGCCCTTTTTGGCCAAGCAAGCAAGCGGGCAATGCAAATCTGCACTACAAAGAAGTATCACTTCCCACCGGTCAAAAGGGACATCCACAAAATGTGTAAGAACAAGAAAGGCAAGACAGGCCCTGGAGAACAGGGAGCCTTGTTTTGCTGATGGGCGGGATGTAAATTGCCAACTGCCTCTCTGGAGGAGTGCATTCTGTTCCCTAAAACAAGTAAAGAACAGAGCTACAGAGCCAAGGGCACTACCAGTCTAGGGAATATACCTTGGGAAAACTGAAAATCAATAAGACAGAGCCACCCCAAAATTTAGGGCTTCACTGCCTACAAGGACCTCAACTTGGATACAGCTTAAGTATCCCAGAAAATATAAACATGGTTCAAAAAATTGTGGTACTTACGTACGATGGAATATCCCTCAGCCATGAAATCAATGTCATAAGACCAGTAGCAGCAAAATGGGTGGATTCAGGTACGATGATTCTAAGTGAAATAAGTCACACAGAAAAAGAAACTTATCATAAGATATCACTTATGAAGATCCTGTAAACATGGCTACACTTGAACTGAGTTAGGAAAGAGAACAGTGTCTCACATTTAGAAAACACTCTTATACCTGCTTAAGGGGGAAGGAGAGGTGGGGTGATGAATAAAACCAGAGTTTGATAAAAGCACAGGTACCGTTCCAAAAACCAACTATGGAATAGACAAGACCTACACCGTCCTCAGCGAAAGGGACTCAAAACCCCATATTTCCTGCAGAGGAAAATATCTGACTAGTAAGAATCTTAAAACCTATGTATTGATATGTCTCCGTAAGGGAATCAAGTGTGTCTAGACTGGCATAAACATGGCAGCGAGAATCAGCTCAAACCCACTATAAAAAGGAATTTCAAAAACAAAACAAAAAAACTGGGAAATTCTTTACAATTCCTTCAGGGTCTCTGATGAAGGCTGGAATGACCCTATCTACAACGACAGCTGGATGTGGGATAAGGAGGGACACTTGGGACTGAGACGATTGGTGAGATTGGGTGAGCAAATGGAGACCCTTTAAAGCAATAATGCATGGCACCCATTCCATGGGTCCGAACTCTCCAGGTGGAAGGGAATATTACTACAGCTATAACATGTGCGGGAAACCTAGAGAACGGACACACTGTGAATACGAAAGGTTTCTAAAACTCAACGCATAGTCCCTCCCCTGGTGCTCCGGTTTGACTTTCCGTCTGCTTTACTATCAACCTCCCAACTTGGAGAGACAGCCCCTTTAACCTCTTGGTTCGCACAGGTTGCCAATTTGGCAGAGGATGAAAGGGAAGAGGGAGAACCAATGAGAGAGTAGCTGTTAGGCATTTGGACGGGCACATATCACTGTAATTTCCCGGCAGGAAGAAGAATTAACCAAATTCTCAGCCACCCACCGGGAACCAGTATAGGTCCTGAACCAAAATTTTGGACTTGCGGTCAGCTCACCAAAAGCGAGTTGAAAAATGGAGCTCAGGGGCACAGCAATTCACAAACTGGCCGAGTAATAAAGGACAACTATCGTCCAGAAATCTGTTGAGGGAAGGCAACGAGGCGGACTTGAAAGCGAGGCAGAATAGCAGGAAACAGATTTCAAGAGGTACATTGGAATCGCCTTTAAAGCACAGGAAGAGGGGCACAACTTCGACAATGATGCACTTGGCCAAAAAGGGCGTATGCGTTTTCTCCTGAATATATTCAGGAGAAAACGCATACGCCCTTTTTGGCCAAGCAGGCAAGCGGGCAATGCAAATCTGCACTACAAAGAAGTATCACTTCCCACCGGTCAAAAGGGACATCCACAAAATGTGTAAGAACAAGAAAGGCAAGACAGGCCCTGGAGAACAGGGAGCCTTGTTATGCTGATGGGCGGGATGTAAATTGCCAACTGCCTCTCTAGAGGAGTGCATTCTGTTCCCTAAAACAAGTAAAGAACAGAGCTACAGAGCCAAGGGCAATACCAGTCTAGGGAATATACCTTGGGAAAACTGAAAATCAATAAGACAGAGCCACCCCAAAATTTAGAGCTGCACTGCATACAAGGACCTCAACTGGGATACACCTTAAGTATCCCAGAAAATATAAACATGGTTCAAAAAATTGTGGTACTTACGTACGATGGAATATCCCTCAGCCATGAAATCAATGTCATAAGACCAGTAGCAGCAAAATGGGTGGATTCAGGTACAATGATTCTAAGTGAAATAAGTCACACAGAAAAAGAAACTTATCATAAGATATCACTTATGAAGATCCTGTAAACATGGCTACACTTGAACTGAGTTAGGAAAGAGAACAGTGTCTCACATTTAGAAAACACTCTTATACCTGCTTAAGGGGGAAGGAGAGGTGGGGTGATGCATAAAACCAGAGTTTGATATAAGCACAGGTACCGTTCCAAAAACCAACTATGGAATAGACAAGACCTACACCGTCCTCAGCGAAAGGGACTCAAAACCCCATATTTCCCGCAGAGGAAAATATCTGACTAGTAAGAATCTTAAAACCTATGTATTGATATGTCTCCGTAAGGGAATCAAGTGTGTCTAGACTGGCATAAACATGGCAGCGAGAATCAGCTCAAACCCACTATAAAAAGGAATTTCAAAAACAAAACAAAAAAACTGGGAAATTCTTTACAATTCCTTCAGGGTCTCTGATGAAAGCTGGAATGACCCTATCTACAATGACAGCTGGATGTGGCATAAGGAGGGACACTTGGGACTGAGACGATTGGTGAGATTGGGTGAGCAAATGCAGACCCTTTAAAGCAATAATGCATGGCACCCATTCCATGGGTCCGAACTCTCCAGGTTGAAGGGAATATTACTACAGCTATAACATGTGCGGGAAACCTAGAGAACGGACACACTGTGAATACGAAAGGTTTCTAAAACTCAACGCATAGTCCCTCTCCTCTTGCTCCCGTTTGACAATCCGTCTGCTTTACTATCAACCTCCCAACTTGGAGAGACAGCCCCTTTAACCTCTTGGTTCGCACAGGTTGCCAATTTGGCAGAGGATGAAAGGGAAGAGGGAGAACCAATGAGAGAGTAGCTGTTAGGCATTTGGACGGGCACATATCACTGTAATTTCCCGGCAGGAAGAAGAATTAACCAAATTCTCAGCCACCGACCGGGCACCAGTATAGGTCCTGAACCAAAATTTTGGACTTGCGTTCAGGTCACCAAAAACGAGTTGAAAAATGGAGCTCAGGGGCACAGCAATTCACAAACTGGCCGAGTAATAAAGGACAACTATCGTCCAAAAATCTGTTGAGGGAAGGCAACGAGGCGGACTTGAAAGCGAGGCAGAATAGCAGGAAACAGATTTCAAGAGGTACGTCGGAATCGCCTTTAAAGCACAGGAAGAGGGGCACAACTTCGACAATGATGCACTTGGCCAAAAAGGGCGTATGCGTTTTCTCCTGAATATATTCAGGAGAAAACGCATACGCCCTTTTTGGCCAAGCAAGCAAGCGGGCAATGCAAATCTGCACTACAAAGAAGTATCACTTCCCACCGGTCAAAAGGGACATCCACAAAATGTGTAAGAACAAGAAAGGCAAGACAGGCCCTGGAGAACAGGGAGCCTTGTTATGCTGATGGGCGGGATGTAAATTGCCAACTGCCTCTCTGGAGGAGTGCATTCTGTTCCCTAAAACAAGTAAAGAACAGAGCTACAGAGCCAAGGGCACTACCAGTCTAGGGAATATACCTTGGGAAAACTGAAAATCAATAAGACAGAGCCACCCCAAAATTTAGGGCTGCACTGCATACAAGGACCTCAACTTGGATACACCTTAAGTATCCCAGAAAATATAAACATGGTTCAAAAAATTGTGGTACTTACGTACGATGGAATATCCCTCAGCCATGAAATCAATGTCATAAGACCAGTAGCAGCAAAATGGGTGGATTCAGGTACGATGATTCTAAGTGAAATAAGTCACACAGAAAAAGAAACTTATCATAAGATATCACTTATGAAGATCCTGTAAACATGGCTACACTTGAAATGAGTTAGGAAAGAGAACAGTGTCTCACATTTAGAAAACACTCTTATACCTGCTTAAGGGGAAAGGAGAGGTGGGGTGATGCATAAAACCAGAGTTTGATATAAGCACAGGTACCGTTCCAAAAACCAACTATGGAATAGACAAGACCTACACCGTCCTCAGCGAAAGGGACTCAAAACCCCATATTTCCCGCAGAGGAAAATATCTGACTAGTAAGAATCTTAAAACCTATGTATTGATATGTCTCCGTAAGGGAATCAAGTGTGTCTAGACTGGCATAAACATGGCAGCGAGAATCAGCTCAAACCCACTATAAAAAGGAATTTCAAAAACGAAACAAAAAAACTGGGAAATTCTTTACAATTCCTTCAGGGTCTCTGATGAAAGCTGGAGTGACCCTACCTACAACGACAGCTGGATGTGGCATAAGGAGGGACACTTGGGACTGAGACGATTGGTGAGATTGGGTGAGCAAATGCAGACCCTTTAAAGCAATAATGCATGGCACCCATTCCATGGGTCCGAACTCTCCAGGTTGAAGGGAATATTACTACAGCTATAACATGTGCGGGAAACCTAGAGAACGGACACACTGTGAATACGAAAGGTTTCTAAAACTCAACGAATAGTCCCTCTCCTGGTGCTCCGGTTTGACTTTCCGTCTGGTTTACTATCAACCTCCCAACTTGGAGAGACAGCCCCTTTAACCTCTTGGTTCGCACAGGTTGCCAATTTGGCAGAGGATGAAAGGGAAGAGGGAGAACCAATGAGAGAGTAGCTGTTAGGCATTTGGACGGGCACATATCACTGTAATTTCCCGGAAGGAAGAAGAATTAACCAAATTCTCAGCCACCCACCGGGAACCAGTATAGGTTCTGAACCAAAATTTTGGACTTGCGGTCAGCTCACCAAAAACGAGTTGAAAAATGGAGCTCAGGGGCACAGCAATTCACAAACTGGCCGAGTAATAAAGGACAACTATCGTCCAAAAATCTGTTGAGGGAAGGCAACGAGGCGGACTTGAAAGCGAGGCAGAATAGCAGGAAACAGATTTCAAGAGGTACGTTGGAATCACCTTTAAAGCACAGGAAGAGGGGTACAACTTCGACAATGATGCACTTGGCCAAAAAGGGCGTATGCGTTTTCTCCTGAATATATTCAGGAGAAAACGCATACGCCCTTTTTGGCCAAGCAAGCAAGCGGGCAATGCAAATCTGCACTACAAAGAAGTATCACTTCCCACCGGTCAAAAGGGACATCCACAAAATGTGTAAGAACAAGAAAGGCAAGACAGGCCCTGGAGAACAGGGAGCCTTGTTATGCTGATGGGCGGGATGTAAATTGCCAACTGCCTCTCTGGAGGAGTGCATTCTGTTCCCTAAAACAAGTAAAGAACAGAGCTACAGAGCCAAGGACACTACCAGTCTAGGGAATATACCTTGGGAAAACTGAAAATCAATAAGACATTGCCACCCCAAAATTTAGGGCTGCACTGAATACAAGGACCTCAACTTGGATACACCTTAAGTATCCCAGAAAATATAAACATGGTTCAAAAAATTGTGGTACTTACGTACGATGGAATATCCCTCAGCCATGAAATCAATGTCATAAGACCAGTAGCAGCAAAATGGGTGGATTCAGGTACGATGATTCTAAGTGAAATAAGTCACACAGAAAAAGAAACTTATCATAAGATATCACTTATGAAGATCCTGTAAACATGGCTACACTTGAACTGAGTTAGGAAAGAGAACAGAGTCTGACATTTAGAAAACACTCTTATGCCTGCTTAAGGGGGAAGGAGAGGTGGGGTGATGCATAAAACCAGAGTTTGATATAAGCACAGGTACCATTCCAAAAACCAACTATGGAATAGACAAGACCTACACCTTCCTCAGAGAAAGGGACTCAAAACCCCATATTTCCCGCAGAGGAATATATCTGACTAGTAAGAATCTTAAAACCTATATATTGATATGTCTCCGTAAGGGAATCAAGTGTGTCTAGACTGGCATAAACATGGCAGCGAGAATCAGCTCATACCCACAATAAAAAGGAATTTCAAAAACAAAACAATAAAACTGGGAAATTCTTTACAATTCCTTCAGGGTCTCTGATGAAACCGGGAATGACCCTATCTACAACGACAGCTGGATGTGGCATAAGGCTGGACACTTGGGACTGAGAGGATTGGTGAGATTGGGTGAGCAAATGCAGACCATTTAAAGCACAAATGCCTGGCACCCATTCCATGGGTCCCAAATCTCCAGGTTGAAGGGAATATTACTACAGCTATAACATGTATGGGAAACCTAGAGAATGGACACACTGTGAACACGAAAGGTTTCTAAAACTCAACGAATAGTCCCTCTCCTGGTGTTCGGGTTTGACTTTCCATCTGCTTTACTATCAACCTCCCAACTTGGAGAGACAGCCCCTTTAACCTCCTGGTTCGCACAGGTTTCCAATTTGGCAGAGGATGAAAGGGAAGAGGGAGAACCAATGAGAGAGTAGCTGTTAGGCATTTGGACGGGCACATATCACTCTAACTTCCCGGCAGGAAGAAGAATTAACCAAAGTCTAAGCCACACACCGGGAAGCAGCATAGATCCTGAACCAGAATTTTGGACTTGCTGTCAGCTCACAAAAAAACGAGTTGAAAAATGGGGCTCAGGGGTACAGCAATTCAAAAACTGGCCAAGTATTAAAGGACAACTATCATCCAAAAATCTGTTGAGGGAAGGCAACGAGGCAGACTTGAATGCGAGGCAGAATAGCAGGAAACAGATTTCAAGAGTTACGTTGTAATCGCCTTTAAAGCACAGGAAGAGGGGCACAACTTCGACAATGATGCACTTGGCCAAAAAGGGCGTATGCGTTTTCTCCTGAATATATTCAGGAGAAAACGCATACGCCCTTTTTGGCCAAGCAAGCAAGCGGGCAATGAAAATCTGCACTACAATGAAGTATCACTTCCCACCGGTCAAAAGGGACATCCACAAAATGTGTAAAAACCAGAAAGGCAAGACAGGCCCTGGAGAACAGGGAGCCTTATTATGCTGATGGGCGGGATGTAAATTGCCAACTGCCTCTCTGGAAGAGTGCATTGTGTTCCCTAAAACAAGTAAAGAACAGAGCTACAGAGCCAAGGGCACTTCCAGTCTAGGGAATATACCTTGGGAAAACTGAAAATCAATAAGACAGAGCCACCCCAAAATTTAGGGCTGCACTGCTTACAAGGACCTCAACTTGGATACACCTTAAGTATCCCAGGAAATATAAAAATGGTTCAAAAAATTGTGGTACTTACGTATGATGGAATATCCCTCAGCCATGAAATCAGAGTCATAAGACTAGTAGCAGCAAAATGGGTGGATTCATGTATGATGATTCTAAGTGAAATAAGTCACAGAGAAAAAGAAACTTATCATATGATATCACTTATGAAGATCCTGTAAACATGGCTACACTTGAACTGAGTTAGGAAAGAGAACAGTGTCTCACATTTAGAAAACACTCTTATGCCTGCTTAAGGGGGAAGGAGAGGTGGGGTGATGCATAAAACCAGAGTTTGATATAAGCACAGGTACCGTTCCAAAAACCAACTATGGAATAGACAAGACCTACACCTTCCTCAGTGAAAGGGACTCAAAACCCCATATTTCCCTCAGAGGAATATATCTGACTAGTAAGAATCTTAAAACCTATGTATTGATATGTCTCCTTAAGGGAATCAAGTGTGTCTAGACTGGCATAAACATGGCAGCGAGAATCAGCTCAAACCCACTATAAAAAGGAATTTCAAAAACAAAACAAAAAAACTGGGAAATTCTTTACAATTCCTTCAGGGTCTCTGATGAAACCTGGAATGACCCTATCTACAACGACAGCTGGATGTGGCATAAGGCTGGACACTTGGGACTGAGAGGATTGGTGAGATTGGGTGAGCAAATGCAGACCCTTTAAAGCAATAATGCGTGGCACCCATTCCATGGGTCCCAACTCTCCAGGTTTAAGGGAATATTACTACAGTTATAACATGTACAGGAAACCTAGAGAATGGACACACTGTGAATACGAAAGGTTTCTAAAACTCAACGAATAGTCCCTCTCCTGGTGCTCCGGTTTGACTTTCCATCTGCTTTACTATCAATCTCCTAACTTGTAGAGACAGCCCCTTTAACCTCCTGGTTCGCACAGGTTGCCATTTTGGCAGAGGATGAAAGGGAAGAGGGAGAACCAATGAGAGAGTAGCTGTTAGGCATTTGGACGGGCACATATCACTCTAACTTCCCGGCAGGAAGAAGAATTAACCAAAGTCTCAGCCCACCACCGGGAACCAGCATAGGTCCTGAACCAAAATTTTGGTCTTGAGGTCAGCTCACCAAAAACGAGTTGAAAAATGCAGCTCAGGGGCACAGCAATTCACACACTGGCCGAGTAATAAAGGACAACTATCGTCCAATAATCTGTTGAGGGAAGGCAACGAGGCGGACTTGAAAGCGAGGCAGAATAGCAGGAAACAGATTTCAAGAGGTACATTGGAATCGCCTTTAAAGCACAGGAAGATGGGCCCAACTTCGACAATGATGCACTTCGGCAAAAAGGGCGTATGCATTTTCTCCTGAATATATTCAAGGGAAAACGTATACGCCCTTTTTGGCCAAGCAAACAAGCGGGCAATGCAAATCTGCACTACAAAGCAGTATCACTTCCCACCGGTCAAAAGGGACATCCCCAAAATGTGTAAAAACCAGAAAGGCAAGACAGGCCCTGGAGAACAGGGTTCCTTGTTATGCTGATGGGCGGGATGTAAATTGACAACTGCCTCTCTGGAGGAGTGCATTGTGTTCCCTAAAACAAGTAAACAACAGAGCTACAGAGCCAAGGGCACTTCCAGTCTAGGGAATGTACCTTGGGAAAACAGAAAATCAATAAGACAGAGCCACCCCAAAATTTAGGGCTGCACTGCTTACAAGGACCTCAACTTGGGTACACCTTAAATATCCCAGGAAATATAAAAATGGTTCAAAAAATTGTGGTACTTACGTACGATGGAATATCCCTCAGCCATGAAATCAATGTCATAAGACCAGTAGCAGCAAAATGGGTGGATTCAGGTACGATGATTCTAAGTGAAATAAGTCACACAGAAAAAGAAACTTATCATAAGATATCACTTATGAAGATCCTGTAAACATGGCTACACATGAACTGAGTTAGGAAAGAGAAGAGTGTCTCACATTTAGAAAACACTCTTATGCCTGCTTAAGGGGGAAGGAGAGGTGGGGTGATGCATAAAACCAGAGTTTGATATAAGCACAGGTACCGTTCCAAAAACCAACTATGGAATAGACAAGACCTACACCTTCCACAGTGAAACGGACTCAAAACCCCATATTTCCCGCAGAGGAATATATCTGACTAGTAAGAATCTTAAAACCTATGTATTGATATGTCTCCATAAGGGAATCAAGCGTGCCTAGACTGGCATATACATGGCAGCGAGAATCAGCTCAAACCCACTATAAAAAGGAATTTCAAAAACAAAACAAAAAACCTGGGAAATTCTTTACAATTCCTTCAGGGTCTCTGATGAAACCTGGAATGACCCTATCTACAATGACAGCTGGATGTGGCATAAGGCTGGACACTTGGGACTGAGAGGATTGTAGAGATTCGGTGAGCAAATGCAGACCCTTTAAAGCAATAATGCATGGCACCCATTCCATGCGTCCCAAATCTCCAGGTTGAAGGGAATATTACTATATTTATAACATGTATGGGAAACCTAGAGAACGGACACACAGTGAATATGAAAGGATTCTAAAACTCAACAAATAGTCCCTCTCCTGGTGCACCGGTTTTACTTTCCATCTACTTTACTATCAACCTCCCAACTTGGAGAGACAGACCCTTTAACCTCCTGGTTCGCACAGGTTGCCAATTTGGCAGAGGATGAAAGGGAAGAGGGAGAACCAATGAGAGCGTAGCAGTTAGGCATTTGGACAGGCACATATCACTCTAATTTCCCAGCAGGAAGAAGAATTAACCAAAGTCTCAGCCACCCACCGGGAACCAGCATAGGTCCTGAACCAAAATTTTGGACATGCGGTCAGCTCACAAAAAACGAGTTGAAAAATGGAGCTCAGGGTCACAGCAATGCACAAAATGGCCGAGTAATAAAGGACAACTATCGTCCAAAAATCTGTTGTGGGAAGGCAACGAGCCGTACTTGAAAGCGAGGCAGAATAGCAGGAAACAGATTTCAAGAGGTACGTTGGAATCGCCTTTAAAGCACTGGAAGAGGGGCACAACTTCGACAATGATGCACTTGGCCAAAAAGGGCGTATGCGTTTTCTCCTGAATATATTCAGGAGAAAACGCATACGCCCTTTTTGGCCAAGCAAGCAAGCGGGCAATGGAAATCTGCACTACAAAGAAGTATCACTTCCCACCGGTCAAAAGGGACATCCACAAATGTGTACAAACCAGAAAGGCAAGACAGGCCCTGGAGAACAGGGCACCTTGTTATGCTGATGGGCGGGATGTAAATTGCCAACTGCCTCTCTGGAGGAGTGCATTGTGTTCCCTAAAACAATTAAACAACAGAGCTACAGAGCCAAGGGCACTTCCAGTCTAGGGTATATACCTTGGGAAAACTGAATATCAATACGACAGAGCCACCCCAAAATTTAGGGCTGCACTGCTTACAAGGACCTCAACTTGGGTACACCTTAAATATCCCAGGAAATATAAAAATGGTTCAAAAAATTGTAGTACTTACGTACGATGGGATATCCCTCAGCCACGAAATCAATGTCATGTGACCAGTAGCAGCAAAATCGGTGGATTCAGGTACGATGATGCTAAGTGAAATAAGTCACAGAGAAAAAGAAACTTATCATAAGATATCACTTATGAGGATCCTGCAAACATGGCTACACTTGAACTGAGTTAGGAAACAGAACAGTGTCTCTCATTTAGAAAACACTCTTATGCCTGCTTAAGGGGGAAGGAGAGGTGGGGTGATGCATAAAACCTGAGTTTGATATAAGCACAGGTACCGTTCCAAAAACCAACTATGGAATAGACAAGACCTACACCTTCCTCAGTGAAAGGGACTCAAAACCCCATATTTCACACAGAGGAATATATCTGACTAGTAAGAATCTTAAAACCTATGTATTGATATGTCTCCGTAAGGGAATCAAGTGTGTCTAGACTGGCATAAACATGGCAGAGAGAATCAGCTCAAACCCACTATAAAAAGGAATTTCAAAAACAAAACAAAAAAACTGGGAAATTCTTTACAATTCCTTCAGGGTCTCTGATGAAACCGGGAATGACCCTATCTACAACGACAGCTGGATGTGGCATAAGGCTGGACACTTGGGACTGAGAGGATTGGTGAGATTGGGTGAGCAAATGCAGACCATTTAAAGCACAAATGCCTGGCACCCATTCCATGGGTCCCAAATCTCCAGGTTGAAGGGAATATTACTACAGCTATAACATGTATGGGAAACCTAGACAATGGACACACTGTGAATATGAAAGGTTTCTAATACTAAATGAATAGCCCCTCTCCTGGTGCTCCGGTTTGATTTTCCATCTGCTTTACTATCAACCTCCCAACTTGGAGAGACAGACCCTTTAACCTCCTGGTTCGCAGATGTTGCCAATTTGTCAGAGGATGAAAGGGAAGAGGGAGAACCAACGAGAGAGTAGCTGTTAGGCATTTGGACGGGCACATATTACTCTAATTTCTCGGCAGGAAGAAGAATTAACCAAAGTCTCAGCCACCCACCGGGAACCAGCATATGTCCTGAACCAAAATTTTGGACATGCGTTTAGCTCACAAAAAAACTAGTTGAAAAATGGAGCTCAAGGTCACAGCAATAAACAAACTGGCAGAGTAATAAAGGACAACTATCGTCCAAAAATCTGTTGAGGGAAGGCAATGAGGTGGACTTGAAAGCGAGGCAGAATAGCAGGAAACAGATTTCAAGAGGTACGTTGGAATCGCCTTTAAAGCACAGGAAGAGGGGCACAACTTCGACAATGATGCACTTGGCCAAAAAGGGCGTATGCGTATTCTCCTGAATATATTCAGGAGAAAACGCATACACCCTTTTTGGTCAAGCAAGCAAGCGGGCAATGCAAATCTGCACTACAAAGAAGTATCACTTCCCACCGTTCAAAAGGGACATCCACACAATGTGTAAAAACCAGAAAGGCAAGACAGGCCCTGGAGAACAGGGAGCCTTGTTATGCTGATGGGCGGGATGTAAATTGCCAACTGCCTCTCTGGAGGAGTGCATTGTGTTCCCTAAAACAAGTAAACAACAGAGCTACAGAGCCAAGGGCACTTCCAGTCTAGGGAATATACCTTCGGAAAACTGAAAATCAATAAGACAGAGCCACCCCAAAATTTAGGGCTGCACTGCTTGCAAGGACCTCAACTTGGGTACACCTTAAATATCCCAGGAAATATAAAAATGGTTCAAAAAATTGTGGTACTTGCGTACGATGGAATATCCCTCAGCCATGAAATCAATGTCATAAGACCAGTAGCAGCAAAATGGGTGGATTCAGGTACGATGATTCTAAGTGAAATAAGTCACAGAGAAACAGAAACTTATCATAAGATATCACTTATGAAGATCCTGTAAACATGGCTACACTTGAACTGAGTTAGGAAAGAGAACAGAGTCTGACATTTAGAAAACACTCTTATGCCTGCTTAAGGGGGAAGGAGAGGTGGGGTGATGCATAAAACCAGAGTTTGATATAAGCACAGGTACCATTCCAAAAACCAACTATGGAATAGACAAGACCTACACCTTCCTCAGAGAAAGGGACTCAAAACCCCATATTTCCCGCAGAGGAATATATCTGACTAGTAAGAATCTTAAAACCTATATATTGATATGTCTCCGTAAGGGAATCAAGTGTGTCTAGACTGGCATAAACATGGCAGCGAGAATCAGCTCATACCCACAATAAAAAGGAATTTCAAAAACAAAACAATAAAACTGGGAAATTCTTTACAATTCCTTCAGGGTCTCTGATGAAACCGGGAATGACCCTATCTACAACGACAGCTGGATGTGGCATAAGGCTGGACACTTGGGACTGAGAGGATTGGTGAGATTGGGTGAGCAAATGCAGACCATTTAAAGCACAAATGCCTGGCACCCATTCCATGGGTCCCAAATCTCCAGGTTGAAGGGAATATTACTACAGCTATAACATGTATGGGAAACCTAGACAATGGACACACTGTGAATATGAAAGGTTTCTAATACTAAATGAATAGCCCCTCTCCTGGTGCTCCGGTTTGATTTTCCATCTGCTTTACTATCAACCTCCCAACTTGGAGAGAGAGACCCTTTAACCTCCTGGTTCGCAGATGTTGCCAATTTGTCAGAGGATGAAAGGGAAGAGGGAGAACCAACGAGAGAGTAGCTGTTAGGCATTTGGACGGGCACATATTACTCTAATTTCTCGGCAGGAAGAAGAATTAACCAAAGTCTCAGCCACCCACCGGGAACCAGCATATGTCCTGAACCAAAATTTTGGACATGCGTTTAGCTCACAAAAAAACTAGTTGAAAAATGGAGCTCAAGGTCACAGCAATAAACAAACTGGCAGAGTAATAAAGGACAACTATCGTCCAAAAATCTGTTGAGGGAAGGCAATGAGGTGGACTTGAAAGCGAGGCAGAATAGCAGGAAACAGATTTCAAGAGGTACGTTGGAATCGCCTTTAAAGCACAGGAAGAGGGGCACAACTTCGACAATGATGCACTTGGCCAAAAAGGGCGTATGCGTATTCTCCTGAATATATTCAGGAGAAAACGCATACACCCTTTTTGGTCAAGCAAGCAAGCGGGCAATGCAAATCTGCACTACAAAGAAGTATCACTTCCCACCGTTCAAAAGGGACATCCACACAATGTGTAAAAACCAGAAAGGCAAGACAGGCCCTGGAGAACAGGGAGCCTTGTTATGCTGATGGGCGGGATGTAAATTGCCAACTGACTCTCTGGAGGAGTGCATTGTGTTCCCTAAAACAAGTAAACAACAGAGCTACAGAGCCAAGGGCACTTCCAGTCTAGGGAATATACCTTCGGAAAACTGAAAATCAATAAGACAGAGCCACCCCAAAATTTAGGGCTGCACTGCTTGCAAGGACCTCAACTTGGGTACACCTTAAATATCCCAGGAAATATAAAAATGGTTCAAAAAATTGTGGTACTTGCGTACGATGGAATATCCCTCAGCCATGAAATCAATGTCATAAGACCAGTAGCAGCAAAATGGGTGGATTCAGGTACGATGATTCTAAGTGAAATAAGTCACAGAGAAACAGAAACTTATCATAAGATATCACTTATGAAGATCCTGTAAACATGGCTACACTTGAACTGAGTTAGGAAAGAGAACAGAGTCTGACATTTAGAAAACACTCTTATGCCTGCTTAAGGGGGAAGGAGAGGTGGGGTGATGCATAAAACCAGAGTTTGATATAAGCACAGGTACCATTCCAAAAACCAACTATGGAATACACAAGACCTACACCTTCCTCAGAGAAAGGGACTCAAAACCCCATATTTCCCGCAGAGGAATATATCTGACTAGTAAGAATCTTAAAACCTATATATTGATATGTCTCCGTAAGGGAATCAAGTGTGTCTAGACTGGCATAAACATGGCAGCGAGAATCAGCTCATACCCACAATAAAAAGGAATTTCAAAAACAAAACAATAAAACTGGGAAATTCTTTACAATTCCTTCAGGGTCTCTGATGAAACCTGGAATGACCCTATCTACAATGACAGCTGTATTTGTCATAAGGAGGGACACTTGAGACTGAGACGATTGGTGAGACTGAGTGAGCAAATGCAGACCCTTTAAAGCACAAATGCCTGGCACCCATTCCATGGGTCCCAACTCTCCAGGTTGAAGGGAATATTACTAAAGCTATAACATGTTTGGGAAACCTAGAGAACGGACACACTGTGAATACGAAAGGATTCTAAAACTCAATGAATAGTCCCTCTACTGGTGCCCCGGTTTGACTTTCCGTCTGCTTTACTATCAACCTCCCAACTTGGAGAGACAGCCCCTTTAACCTCCTGGTTCGCAGATGTTGCCAATTTGGCAGAGGATGAAAGGGAAGAGGGAGAACCAATGAGAGAGTAGCTGTTAGGCATTTGTACGGGCACATATCACTCTAATTTCCCGGAAGGAAGGAGAATTAACCAAAGTCTCAGCCACCCACTGGGAACCAGCATAGGTCCTGAACCAAAGTTTTTGACATGCGGTCAACTCACAAAAAACGAGTTGAAAAATGGAGGTCAGGGGCACAGCAATTCACATACTTTCAGAGTAATAAAGGACAACTATCGTCCAAAAATCTGTTGAGGGAAGGAAACGAGGCGGACTTGAAAGCGAGGCAGAACAGCAGGAAACAGATTTCAAGATGTACGTTGGAATCGCCTTTAAAGCACAGGAAGAGGGGCACAACTTCGACAATGATGCACTTGGCCAAAAAGGGCGTATGCGTTTTCTCCTGAATATATTCAGGAGAAAACGCATACGCCCTTTTTGGCCAAGCAAGCAAGCGGGCAATGCAAATCTGCACTACAAAGAAGTATCACTTCCCACCGGTCAAAAGGTACATCCACAAAATGTGTACAAACCAGAAATGCAAGACAGGCCCTTTGAGAACAGGGAGCCTTGTTATGCTGATGGGCGGGATGTAAATTGCCAACTGCCTCTCTGGAGGAGTGCATTGTGTTCCCTAAAACAAGTAAAGAACAGAGCTACAGAGCCAAGGGCACTTCCAGTCTAGGGAATATACCTTGGGAAAACTGAAAATCAATAAGACAGAGCCACCCCAAAATTTAGGGCTGCACTGCTTACAAGGACCTCAACATGG
Source organism: Hyperoodon ampullatus (assembly GCF_949752795.1). Lineage (NCBI taxonomy): Eukaryota > Metazoa > Chordata > Mammalia > Artiodactyla > Ziphiidae > Hyperoodon > Hyperoodon ampullatus. The sequence continues at coordinate 1,332,090 of NW_027641078.1, forward strand.
GTACACCTTAAATATCCCAGGAAATATAAAAATGGTTCAAAAAATTGTGGTACTTACGTACGATGGGATATACCTCCGCCACGAAATCAATGTCATGTGACCAGTAGCAGCAAAATCGGTGGATTCAGGTACGATGATTCTAAGTGAAATAAGTCACAGAGAAATAGAAACTTATCATAAGATATCACTTATGAAGATCCTGTAAACATGGCTACTCTTGAACTGAGTTAGGAAAGAGAACAGTGTCTCTCATTTAGAAAACACTCTTATGCCTGCTTAAGGGGGAAGGAGAGGTGGGGTGATGCATAAAACCAGAGTTTGATATAAGCACAGGTACCGTTCCAAAAACCAACTATGGAATAGACAAGACCTACACCTTCCTCAGTGAAAGGGACTCAAAACCCCATATTTCACACAGAGGAATATATCTGACTAGTAAGGAACCTAAAACCTATGTATTGATATGTCTCCGTAAGGGAATCAAGTGTGTCTAGACTGGCATAAACATGGCAGCGAGAATCAGCTCAAACCCACTATAAAAAGGAATTTCAAAAACAAAACAAAAAAACTGGGAAATTCTTTACAATTCCTTCAGGGTCTCTGATGAAACCTGGAATGACCCTATCTACAACGACAGCTGGATGTGGCATAAGGCTGGACACTTGGGACTGAGACGATTGGTGAGATTGGGTGAGCAAACGCAGACCCTTTTAAGCACAAATACCTGGCACCCATTCCAAGGGTCCCAACTCTCCATGTTGAAGGGAATATTACTACACCTATAACATGTACGGGAAACCTAGAGAACGGACACACTGTGAATACGAAAGGTTTCTAAAGCTCAACGAATAGTCCCTCTCCTGGTGCGCCTGTTTGACTTTCCATCTGCTTTACTATCAACCTCCCAAATTGGAGAGACAGCCCCTTTAACCTCCTGGTTTGCACAGGTTGCCAATTTGGCAGAGGATGAAAGGGAAGAGGGAGAACCAATGAGAGAGTAGCTGTTAGGCATTTGTACGGGCACATATCACTCTAATTTCCCGGAAGGAAGGAGAGTTAACCAAAGTCTCAGCCACCCACTGGGAACCAGCATAGGTCCTGAACCAAAATTTTGGACATGCGTTCAGCTCACAAAAAACGTGTTGAAAAATGGAGCTCAGGGGCTAAGCAATTCACAAACTTTCAGAGTAATAAAGGACAACTATCGTCCAAAAATCTGTTGAGGGAAGGCAACGAGGCGGACTTGAAAGCGAGGCAGAAAAGCAGGAAACAGATTTCAAGAGGTACGTTGGAATCGCCTTTAAAGCACAGGAAGAGGGGCACAACTTCGACAATGATACACTTGGCCAAAAAGGGCGTATGCGTTTTCTCCTGAATATATTCAGGAGAAAACACATACGCGCTTTTTGGCCAAGCAAGCAAGCGGGCAATGCAAATCTGCACTACAAAGAAGTATCACTTCCCACCAGTCAAAAGGGATATCCACAAAATGTGTAAAAACCAGAAAGGCAAGACAGGCCCTGGAGAACAGGGAGCCTTGTTATGCTGATAGGCGGGATGTAAATTGCCAACTGCCTCTCTGGAGGTGTGCATTGTATTCCCTAAAACAAAGAAACAACAGAGCTACAGAGCCAAGGGCTCTTGCAGTCTAGGGAATATACCTTGGGCAAACTAAATATCGATAAGACAGAGCCACCCAAAATTTAGGGCTGCACTGCTTACAAGGAACTCAACTTGGGTACACCTTAAATATCCCAGGAAATATAAAAATGGTTCAAAAAATTGTGGTACTTACGTACGATGGAATATCCCTCAGCCATGAAATCAATGTCATAAGACCAGTAGCAGCAAAATGTGTGGATTCAGGTACGATGATTCTAAGTGAAATAAGTCACACAGAAAAAGAAACTTATCATAAGATATCACTTATGAAGATCCTGTAAACATGGCTACACTTGAACTGAGTTAGGAAAGAGAACACTGTCTCACATTTAGAAAACACTCTTATGCCTGCTTCAGGGGGAAGGAGAGGTGGGGTGATGCATAAAACCAGAGTTTGATATGAGCACACGTACCGTTCCAAAAACCAACTATGGAATAGACAAGACCTACACCTTCCTCAGTGAAAGGGACTCAAAACCCCATATTTCCCGCAGAGGAATATATCTGACTAGTAAGAATCTTAAAACATATGTATTGATATGTCTCCGTAAGGGAATCAAGTGTGTCTACACTGGCATAAACATGGCAGCGAGAATCAGCTCAAACCCACTATAAAAAGGAATTTCAAAAATAAAACAAAAAAACTGGGAAATTCTTTACAATTCCTTCAGGGTCTCTGATGAAACCTGGAATGACCCTATCTACAACGACAGCTGGATATGGCATAAGGCTGGACACTTGGGACTGAGAGGATTGGTGAGATTGGGTGAGCAAATGCAGACCCTTTAAAGCACAAATGCCTGGCACCCATTCCATGGGTCCCAACTCTCCAGGTTAAAGGGAATATTACTACAGCTATAACATGTACGGGAAACCTAGAGAACGGACACACTGTGAACACGAAAGGTTTCTAAAACTCAACGAATAGTCCCTCTCCTGGTGTTTGGGTTTGACTTTCCATCTGCTTTACTATCAACCTCCCAACTTGGAGAGAGAGCCCCTTTAACCTCGTGGTTCGCACAGGTTGCCAATTTGGCACAGGATGAATGCGAAGAGGGAGAACCAATGAGAGAGTAGCTGTTAGGCATTTGGACGGGCACATATCACTCTAACTTCCCGGCAGGAGGAAGAATTAACCAAAGTCTCAGCCACACACCGGGAACCAGCATAGATCCTGAACCAAAATTTTGGACTTGCGGTCAGCTCACAAAAAACGAGTTGAAAAATGGAGCTCAGGGGCACAGCAATTCAAAAACTGGCCAAGTAATAAAGGACAACTATTGTCCAAAAATCTGTTGAGGGAAGGCAACGAGGCGGACTTGAAAGCGAGGCAGAATAGCAGGAAACAGATTTCAAGAGGTACGTTGGAATCGCCTTTAAAGCACAGGAAGAGGGGCACAACTTCGACAATGATGCACTTGGCCAAAAAGGGCGTATGCGTTTTCTCCTGAATATATTCAGGAGAAAACGCATACGCCCTTTTTGGCCAAGCAAGCAAGCGGGCAATTCAAATCTGCACTACAATGAAGTATCACTTCCCACCGGTCAAAAGGGGCATCCACAAAATGTGTACAAACCAGAAAGGCAAGACAGGCCCTGGAGAACAGGGAGCCTTTTTATGCTGATGGGCGGGATGTAAATTGCCAACTGCCTCTCTGGAGGAGTGCATTGTGTTCCCTAAAACAAGTAAAGAACAGAGCTACAGAGCCAAGGGCACTTCCAGTCTAGGGAATATACCTTGGGAAAACTGAAAATCAATAAGACAGAGCCACCCCAAAATTTAGGGCTGCACTGCTTACAAGGACCTCAACTTGGGTACACCATAAATATCCCAGGAAATATAAAAATGGTTCAAAAAATTGTGGTACTTACGTACAATGGAATATCCCTCAGCCATGACATCAATGTCATAAGACCAGTAGCAGCAAAATGGGTGGATTCAGGTATGATGATTCTAAGTGAAATAAGTCACAGAGAAAAAGAAACTTATCATAAGATATCACCAATGAAGATCCTGTAAACATGGCTACACTTGAACTGAGTTAGGAAAGAGAACAGTGTCTCACATTTAGAAAACATTCTTATGCCTGCTTAAGGGGGAAGGAGAGGTCGGGTGATGCATAAAACCAGAGTTTAATATAAGCACAGGTCCCGTTCCAAAAACAAACTATGGAATAGACAAGACCTACACCTTCCTCAGTGAAAGGGCCTCAAAACCCCATATTTCCCGCAGAGGAATATATCTGACTAGTAAGAATCTTAAAACCTATGTATTGATATGTCTCCGTAAGGGAATCAAGTGTGTCTAGACTGGCATAAACATGGCAGCGAGAATCAGCTCAAACCCACTATAAAAAGGAATTTCAAAAACAAAACAAAAAAACTGGGAACTTTTTTACAATTCCTTCAGGGTCTCTGATGAAACCTGGAATGACCCTATCTACAACGACAGCTGGATGTGGCATAAGGCTGGACACTTGGGACTGAGAGGATTGGTGAGATTGGGTGAGCAAATGCAGACCCTTTAAAGCACAGATGCCTGGCACCCATTCCATGGGTCCCAACTCTCCAGGTTAAAGGGAATATTACTACAGCTATAACATGTACGGGAAACCTAGAGAACGGACACACTGTGAACACGAAAGGTTTCTAAAACTCAACGAATAGTCCCTCTCCTGGTGCTAGGGTTTGACTTTCCATCTGCTTTACTATCAACCTCCCAACTTGGAGAGACACACTCTTTAACCTACTGGTTCGCACAGGTTGCCAATTTGGCAGAGGATGAAAGGGAAGAGGGAGAACCAATGAGAGAGTAGCTGTTAGGCATTTGGACGGGCACATATTACTCTAATTTCTCGGCAGGAAGAAGAATTAACCAAAGTCTCAGCCACCCACCGGGAACCAGCATATGTCCTGAACCAAAATTTTGGACATGCGGTTAGCTCACAAAAAACTAGTTGAAAAATGGAGCTCAAGGTCACAGCAATAAACAAACTGGCAGAGTAATAAAGGACAACTATCGTCCAAAAATCTGTTGAGGGAAGGCAATGAGGCGGACTTGAAAGCGAGGCAGAATAGCAGGAAACAGATTTCAAGAGGTACGTTGGAATCGCCTTTAAAGCACAGGAAGAGGGGCACAACTTCGACAATGATGCACTTGGCCAAAAAGGGCGTATGCGTATTCTCCTGAATATATTCAGGAGAAAAAGCATACACCCTTTTTGGTCAAGCAAGCAAGCGGGCAATGCAAATCTGCACTACAAAGAAGTATCACTTCCCACCGTTCAAAAGGGACATCCACACAATGTGTAAAAACCAGAAAGGCAAGACAGGCCCTGGAGAACAGGGAGCCTTGTTATGCTGATGGGCGGGATGTAAATTGCCAACTGCCTCTCTGGAGGAGTGCATTGTGTTCCCTAAAACAAGTAAACAACAGAGCTACAGAGCCAAGGGCACTTCCAGTCTAGGGAATATACCTTGGGAAAACTGAAAATCAATAAGACAGAGCCACCCCAAAATTTAGGGCTGCACTGCTTACAAGGACCTCAACTTGGGTACACCTTAAATATCCCAGGAAATATAAAAATGGTTCAAAAAATTGTGGTAATTGCGTACGATGGAATATCCCTCAGCCATAAAATCAATGTCATAAGACCAGTAGCAGCAAAATGGGTGGATTCAGGTACGATGATTCTAAGTGAAATAAGTCACAGAGAAACAGAAACTTATCATAAGATATCACTTATGAAGATCCTGTAAACATGGCTACACTTGAACTGAGTTAGGAAAGAGAACAGAGTCTGACATTTAGAAAACACTCTTACGCCTGCTTAAGGGGGAAGGAGAGGTGGGGTGATGCATAAAACCAGAGTTTGATATAAGCACAGGTACCATTCCAAAAACCAACTATGGAATAGACAAGACCTACACCTTCCTCAGAGAAAGGGACTCAAAACACCATATTTCCCGCAGAGGAATATATCTGACTAGTAAGAATCTTAAAACCTATATATTGATATGTCTCCGTAAGGGAATCAAGTGTGTCTAGACTGGCATAAACATGGCAGCGAGAATCAGCTCATACCCACAATAAAAAGGAATTTCAAAAACAAAACAATAAAACTGGGAAATTCTTTACAATTCCTTCAGGGTCTCTGATGAAACCTGGAATGACCCTACCTACAATGACAGCTGTATTTGGCATAAGGAGGGACACTTGAGACTGAGACGATTGGTGAGACTGAGTGAGCAAATGCAGACCCTTTAAAGCACAAATGCCTGGCACCCATTCCATGGGTCCCAACTCTCCAGGTTGAAGGGAATATTACTAAAGCTATAACATGTATGGGAAACCTAGAGAACAGACACACAGTGAATACGAAAGGATTCTAAAACTCAATGAATAGTCCCTCTCCTGGTGCCCCGGTTTGACTTTCCGTCTGCTTTACTATCAACCTCCCAACTTGGAGAGACAGCCCCTTTAATCTCCTGGTTCGCACAGGTTGCCAATTTGGCAGAGGATGAAAGGGAAGAGGGAGAACCAATGAGAGAGTAGCTGTTAGGCATTTGTACGGGCACATATCACTCTAATTTCCCGGAAGGAAGGAGAATTAACCAAAGTCTCAGCCACCCACTGGGAACCAGCATAGGTCCTGAACCAAAGTTTTTGACATGCGGTCAACTCACAAAAATCGAGTTGAAAAATGGAGGTCAGGGGCACAGCAATTCACATAATTTCAGAGTAATAAAGGACAACTATCGTCCAAAAATCTGTTGAGGGAAGGAAACGAGGCGGACTTGAAAGCGAGGCAGAATAGCAGGAAACAGATTTCAAGATGTACGTTGGAATCGCCTTTAAAGCACAGGAAGAGGGGCACAACTTCGACAATGATGCACTTGGCCAAGAAGGGCGTATGCGTTTTCTCCTGAATATATTCAGGAGAAAACGCATACGCCCTTTTTGGCCAAGCAAGCAAGCGGGCAATGCAAATCTGCACTACAAAGAAGTATCACTTCCCACCGGTCAAAAGGTACATCCACAAAATGTGTACAAACCAGAAATGCAAGACAGGCCCTGGAGAACAGGGAGCCTTGTTATGCTGATGGGCGGGATGTAAATTGCCAACTGCCTCTCTGGAGGAGTGCATTGTGTTCCCTAAAACAAGTAAAGAACAGAGCTACAGAGCCAAGGGCACTTCCAGTCTAGGGAATATACCTTGGGAAAACTGAAAATCAATAAGACAGAGCTACCCCAAAATTTAGGGCTGCACTGCTTACAAGGACCTCAACTTGGGTACACCTTAAATATCCCAGGAAATATAAAAATGGTTCAAAAAATTGTGGTACTTACGTACGATGGGATATACCTCCGCCACGAAATCAATGTCATGTGACCAGTAGCAGCAAAATGGGTGGATTCAGGTATGATGATTCTAAGTGAAATAAGTCACAGAGAAAAAGAAACTTATCATAAGATATCACTTATGAAGATCCTGTAAACATGGCTACACTTGAACTGAGTTAGGAAAGAGAACAGTGTCTCTCATTTAGAAAACACTCTTATGCCTGCTTAAGGGGGAAGGAGAGGTGGGGTGATGCATAAAACCAGAGTTTGATATAAGCACAGGTACCGTTCCAAAAACCAACTATGGAATAGACAAGACCTACACCTTCCTCAGTGAAAGGGACTCAAAACCCCATATTTCACACAGAGGAATATATCTGACTAGTAAGGATCTTAAAACCTATGTATTGATATGTCTCCATAAGGGAATCAAGTGTGTCTAGACTGGCATAAACATGGCAGCGAGAATCAGCTCAAACCCACTATAAAAAGGAATTTCAAAAACAAAACAAAAAAACTGGGAAATTCTTTACAATTCCTACAGGGTCTCTGATGAAACCTGGAATGACCCTATCTACAACGACAGCTGGATGTGGCATAAGGCTGGACACTTGGGACTGAGACGATTGGTGAGATTGGGTGAGCAAACGCAGACCCTTTTAAGCACAAATACCTGGCACCCATTCCAAGGGTCCCAACTCTCCATGTTGAAGGGAATATTACTACAGTTATAACATGTACGGGAAACCTAGAGAACGGACACACTGTGAATACGAAAGGTTTCTAAAGCTCAACGAATAGTCCCTCTCCTGGTGCGCCTGTTTGACTTTCCATCTGCTTTACTATCAACCTCCCAAATTGGAGAGACAGCCCCTTTAACCTCCTGGTTTGCACAGGTTGCCAATTTGGCAGAGGATGAAAGGGAAGAGGGAGAACCAATGAGAGAGTAGCTGTTAGGCATTTGTGCGGGCACATATCACTCTAATTTCCCGGAAGGAAGGAGAGTTAACCAAAGTCTCAGCCACCCACTGGGAACCAGCATAGGTCCTGAACCAAAATTTTGGACATGCGTTCAGCTCACAAAAAACGTGTTGAAAAATGGAGCTCAGGGGCTAAGCAATTCACAAACTTTCAGAGTAATAAAGGACAACTATTGTCCAAAAATCTGTTGAGGGAAGGCAACGAGGCGGACTTGAAAGCCAGGCAGAAAAGCAGGAAACAGATTTCAAGAGGTACGTTGGAATCGCCTTTAAAGCACAGGAAGAGGGGCACAACTTCGACAATGATGCACTTGGCCAAAAAGGGCGTATTCGTTTTCTCCTGAATATATTCAGGAGAAAACACATACGCGCTTTTTGGCCAAGCAAGCAAGCGGGCAATGCAAATCTGCACTACAAAGAAGTATCACTTCCCACCAGTCAAAAGGGATATCCACAAAATGTGTAAAAACCAGAAAGGCAAGACAGGCCCTGGAGAACAGGGAGCCTTGTTATGCTGATAGGCGGGATGTAAATTGCCAAATGCCTCTCTGGAGGTGTGCATTGTGTTCCCTAAAACAAAGAAACAACAGAGCTACAGAGCCAAGGGCTCTTGCAGTCTAGGGAATATACCTTGGGAAAACTAAATATCGATAAGACAGAGCCACCCCAAAATTTAGGGCTGCACTGCTTACAAGGAACTCAACTTGGGTACACCTTAAATATCCCAGGAAATATAAAAATGGTTCAAAAAATTGTGGTACTTACGTACGATGGAATATCCCTCAGCCATGAAATCAATGTCATAAGACCAGTAGCAGCAAAATGTGTGGATTCAGGTACGATGATTCTAAGTGAAATAAGTTACACAGAAAAAGAAACTTATCATAAGATATCACTTATGAAGATCCTGTAAACATGGCTACACTTGAACTGACTTAGGAAAGAGAACACTGTCTCACATTTAGAAAACACTCTTATGCCTGCTTCAGGGGGAAGGAGAGGTGGGGTGATGCATAAAACCAGAGTTTGATATGAGCACAGGTACCGTTCCAAAAACCAACTATGGAATAGACAAGACCTGCACCTTCCTCAGTGAAAGGGACTCAAAACCCCATATTTCCCGCAGAGGAATATATCTGACTAGTAAGAATCTTAAAACATATGTATTGATATGTCTCCGTAAGGGAATCAAGTGTGTCTAGACTGGCATAAACATGGCAGCGAGAATCAGCTCAAACCCACTATAAAAAGGAATTTCAAAAACAAAACAAAAAAACTGGGAAATTCTTTACAATTCCTTCAGGGTCTCTGATGAAACCTGGAATGACCCTATCTACAACGACAGCTGGATGTGGCATAAGGCTGGACACTTGGGACTGAGAGGATTGGTGAGATTGGGTGAGCAAATGCAGACCCTTTAAAGCACAAATGCCTGGCACCCATTCCATGGGTCCCAACTCTCCAGGTTGAAGGGAATATTACTACAGCTATAACATGTACGGGAAACCTAGAGAACGGACACACTGTGAACACGAAAGGTTTCTAAAACTCAACGAATAGTCCCTCTCCTGGTGTTCGGGTTTGACTTTCCATCTGCTTTACTATCAACCTCCCAACTTGGAGAGAGAGCCCCTTTAACCTCGTGGTTCGCACAGGTTGCCAATTTGGCACAGGATGAATGCGAAGAGGGAGAACCAATGAGAGAGTAGCTGTTAGACATTTGGACGGGCACATATCACTCTAACTTCCCGGCAGGAGGAAGAATTAACCAAAGTCTCAGCCACACACCGGGAACCAGCATAGATCCTGAACCAAAATTTTGGACTTGCGGTCAGCTCACAAAAAACGAGTTGAAAAATGGAGCTCAGGGGCACAGCAATTCAAAAACTGGCCAAGTAATAAAGGACAACTATCGTCCAAAAATCTGTTGAGGGAAGGCAACGAGGCGGACTTGAAAGCGAGGCAGAATAGCAGGAAACCGATTTCAAGAGGTACGTTGGAATCGCCTTTAAAGCACAGGAAGAGGGGCACAACTTCGACAATGATGCACTTGGCCAAAAAGGGCGTATGCGTTTTCTCCTGAATATATTCAGGAGAAAACGCATACGCCCTTTTTGGCCAAGCAAGCAAGCAGGCAATGCAAATCTGCACTACAAAGAAGTATCACTTCCCACCGGTCAAAATGGGCATCCACAAAATGTGTACAAACCAGAAAGGCAAGACAGGCCCTGGAGAACAGGGAGCCTTGTTATGCTGATGGGCGGGATGTAAATTGCCAACTGCCTCTCTGGAGGAGTGCATTGTGTTCCCTAAAACAAGTAAACAACAGAGCTACAGAGCCAAGGGCACTTCCAGTCTAGGGAATATACCTTCGGAAAACTGAAAATCAATAAGACAGAGCCACCCCAAAATTTAGGGCTGCACTGCTTACAAGGACCTCAACTTGGGTACACCTTAAATATCCCAGGAAATATAAAAATGGTTCAAAAAATTGTGGTACTTACGTACAATGGAATATCCCTCAGCCATGACATCAATGTCATAAGACCAGTAGCAGCAAAATGGGTGGATTCAGGTATGATGATTCTAAGTGAAATAAGTCACAGAGAAAAAGAAACTTATCATAAGATATCACCAATGAAGATCCTGTAAACATGGCTACACTTGAACTGAGTTAGGAAAGAGAACAGTGTCTCACATTTAGAAAACATTCTTATGCCTGCTTAAGGGGGAAGGAGAGGTCAGGTGATGCATAAAACCAGAGTTTAATATAAGCACAGGTCCCGTTGCAAAAACAAACTATGGAATAGACAAGACCTACACCTTCCTCAGTGAAAGGGCCTCAAAACCCCATATTTCCCGCAGAGGAATATATCTGACTAGTAAGAATCTTAAAACCTATGTATTGATATGTCTCCGTAAGGGAATCAAGTGTGTCTAGACTGGCATAAACATGGCAGCGAGAATCAGCTCAAACCCACTATAAAAAGGAATTTCAAAAACAAAACAAAAAAACTGGGAACTTTTTTACAATTCCTTCAGGGTCTCTGATGAAACCTGGAATGACCCTATCTACAACGACAGCTGGATGTGGCATAAGGCTGGACACTTGGGACTGAGAGGATTGGTGAGATTGGGTGAGCAAATGCAGACCCTTTAAAGCACAGATGCCTGGCACCCATTCCATGGGTCCCAACTCTCCAGGTTAAAGGGAATATTACTACAGCTATAACATGTACGGGAAACCTAGAGAACGGACACACTGTGAACACGAAAGGTTTCTAAAACTCAACGAATAGTCCCTCTCCTGGTGCTCGGGTTTGACTTTCCATCTGCTTTACTATCAACCTCCCAACTTGGAGAGACACACCCTTTAACCTCCTGGTTCGCACAGGTTGCCAATTTGGCAGAGGATGAAAGGGAAGAGGGAGAACCAATGAGAGAGTAGCTGTTAGGCATTTGGACGGGCATATATCAATCTAATTTCCCGGCAGGAAGAAGTATTCACCAAAGTCTCAGCCACATACCGGGAACCAGCATAGGTCCTGAACCAAAATTTTGGACGTGCGGTCAGCTCACAAAAAACGAGTTGAAAAATGGAGCTCAGGGGCACAGCAATTCACAAACTGGCCGAGTAATAAAGGACAACTATCGTCCAAAAATCTGTTGAGGGAAGGCAACGAGGCGGACTTCAAAGCGAGGCAGAATAGCAGCAAACAGATTTGAAGAGGTACGTTGGAATCGCCTTTAAAGCACAGGAAGAGGGGCACAACTTCGACAATGATGCACTTGGCCAAAAAGGGCGCATTCGTTTTCTCCTGAATATATTCAGGAGAAAACGCATACGCCCTTTTTGGCCAAGCAAGCAAGCGGGCAATGCAAATCTTCACTACAAAGAAGTATCACTTCCCACCGGTCAAAAGGGACATCCACAAACTGTGTAAAAACCAGAAAGGCAAGACAGGCCCTGGAGAACAGGGAGCCTTGTTATGCTGATGGGCGGGATGTAAATTGCCAACTGCCTCTCTGGAGGAGTGCATTGTGTTCCCTAAAACAAGTAAACAACAGAGCTACAGAGCCAAGGCCACTTCCAGTCTAGGGAATATACCTTGGAAAAACCGAAAATCAATAAGACAGGGCCACCCCAAAATTTAGGGCTGCACTGCTTACAAGGACCTCAACTTGGGTACGCCTCAAATATCCCAGGAAATATAAAAATGGTTCAAAAAATTGTGGTACTTACGTACGATGGAATATCCCTCAGCCATGAAATCAATGTCATAAGACCAGTAGCAGGAAAATGGGTGGATTCAGGTACGATGATTCTAAGTGAAATAAGTCTCAGAGAAATAGAAACTTATCATAAGATATCACTTATGAAGATACTGTAAACATGGCTACACTTGAACTGAGTTAGGAAAGAGAACAGTGTCTCACATTTAGAAAACACTCTTATGCCTGCTTAAGGGGGAAGGAGAGGTGGGGTGATGTATAAAACCAGAGTTTGATATAAGCACAGGTACCGTTCCAAAAACCAACTATGGAATAGACAAGCCCTACACCTTCCTCAATGAAAGGGACTCAAAACCCCATATTTCCCGCAGAGGAATATATGTGACAAGTAAGAATCTTAAAACCTATGTATTGATATGTCTCCGTAAGGGAATCAAGTGTTTCTAGACTGGCATAAACATGGCAGCGAGAATCAGCTCAAACCCACTATAAAAAGGAATTTCAAAAACAAAACAAAAAAACTGGGAAATTCTTTACAATTCCTTCAGGGTCTCTGATGAAACCTGGAATGACCCTATCTACAACGACAGCTGGATGTGGCATAAGGCTGGACACTTGGGACTGAGACGATTGGTGAGATTGGGTGAGCAAATGCAGACCCTTTAAAGAACAAATGCCTGGCACCCATTCCATGGGTCCCAACTCTCCAGGTTGAAGGGAATATTACTACAGCTATAACATGTACAGGAAACCTAGAAAACGGAAACACTGTGAATACGAAAGGTTTCTAAAACTCAACGAATAGTCCCTCTCCTGGTGCTCCAGTTTGATTTTCCATCTGCTTTACTATCAACCTCCCAACTTGTAGAGACAGCCCCTTTAACCTTGTGGTTCGCACAGGTTGCCAATTTGGCAGAGGATGAAAGGGAAGAGGGAGAACCAATGAGAGAGTAGCTGTTAGGCATTTGGACGGGCACATATCACTCTAACTTCCCGGCAGGAAGAAGAATTAACCAAAGTCTCAGCCCCCCACCGGGAACCATCATAGGTCCTGAACCAAAATTTTGGACTTGCGGTCAGCTCACCAAAAACGAGTTGAAAAATGGAGCTCAGGGCCACAGCAATGCACAAACTGGCCGAGTAATAAAGGACAACTATAGACCAAAAATCTGTTGAGGGAAGGCAACGAGGCGGACTTGAAAGCGAGGCAGAATAGCAGGAAACAGATTTCAAGAGGTACGTTGGAATCGCCTTTAAAGCACAGGAAGAGGGGCACAACTTCGACAATGATGCACTTGGGCAAAAAGGGGGTATGCGTTTTCTCCTGAATATATTCAGGGGAAAATGCATACGCACTTTTTGGCCAAGCAAACAAGCGGGCAATGCAAATCTGCACTACAAAGAAGTATCACTTCCCACCGGTCAAAAGGGACATCCACAAAATGTGTAAAAACCAGAAAGGCAAGACAGGCCCTGGAGAACAGGGAGCCTTGTTATGCTGATGGGCGGGATGTAAATTGCCAACTGCCTCACTGGAGGAGTACATTGTGTTCCCTAAAACAAGTAAACAACAGAGCTACAGAGCCAAGGGCACTTCCAGTCTAGGGAATATACCTTGGGAAAACTGAAAGTCAATAAGACAGAGCCACCCCAAAATTTAAGGCTGCACTGCTTACAAGGACCTCAACTTTGGTACACCTTAAATATGCCAGGAAATATTAAAATGGTTGAAAAAATTGTGGTACTTACGTATGATGGAATATCCCTCAGCCATGAAATCAATGTCATAAGACCAGTAGCAGCAAAATGGGTGGATTCAGGTACGATGATTCTAAGTGAAATAAGTCACAGAGAAAAAGAAACTTATCATAAGATATCACTTATGAAGATCCTGTAAAGATGGCTACACTTGAACTGAGTTAGGAAAGAGAACAGTGTCTCACATTTAGAAAACACTCTTATGCCTGCTTAAGGGGGAAGGAGAGGTGGGGTGATGCATAAAACCAGAGTTTGATATAAGCACAGGTACCGTTCCAAAAACCAACTATGGAATAGACAAGACCTACACCTTCCTCAGTGAAAGGGACTCAAAACCCCATATTTCTCGCAGAGGAATATATCTGACTAGTAAGAATCTTAAAACCTATATATTGATATGTCTCCGTAAGGGAATCAAGTGTGTCTAGACTGGCATAAACATGGCAGCGAGAATCAGCTGAAACCCACTATAAAAAGGAATTTCAAAAACAAAACGAAAAAACTGGGAAATTCTTTACAATTCCTTCAGGGTCTCTGATGAAACCTGGAATGACCCTATCTACAATGACAGCTGGATATGGCATAAGGGGGGACACTTGGGACTGAGACGAATGTTGCGATTGGGTGAGCAAATGCAGACCCTTTAAAGCACAAATGCCTGGCACCCATTCCATGGGTCCCAACTCTCCAGGTTGAAGGGAATATTACTACAGCTATAACATGAACGGGAAACCTAGAAAACGGACACACTGTGAATACGAAAGGTTTCTAAAACTCAACGAATAGTCCCTCTCCTGGTGCTCCGGTTTGACTTTCCTTCTGCTTTACTATCAACCTCCCAACTTGGAGAGACACACCCTTTAACCTCCTGGTTCGCACAGGTTGCCAATTTGGCAGAGGATGAAAGGGAAGAGGGAGAACCAATGAGACAGTAGCTGTTAGGCATTTGGACGGGCACATATCACTCTAACTTCCCGGCAGGAAGAAAAATTAACCAAAGTCTCAGCCCCCCACCGGGAACCAGTATAGGTCCTGAACCAAAATTTTGGACTTGCGGTCAGCTCACCAAAAACGAGGTGAAAAATGGAGCTCAGGGGCACAGCAATTCACAAACTGGCCGATTAATAAAGGACAACTATCGTCCAAAAATCTGTTGAGGGAAGGCAACGAGGCGGACTTGAAAGCGAGGCAGAATAGCAGGAAACAGATTTCAAGAGGTACGTTGGAATCGCCTTTAAAGCACAGGAAGAGGGGCCCAACTTCGACAATGATGCACTTGGCCAAAAAGGGCGTATGCGTTTTCTCCTGATTATATTCAGCAGAAAACGCATACGCCCTTTTTGGCCAAGCAAGCAAGCGGGCAATGCAAATCTGCACTACAAAGAAGTATCACTTCCCACCGGTCAAAAGGGACATCCACAAACTGTGTAAAATCCAGAAAGGCAAGACCGGCCCTGGAGAACAAGGAGCCTTGTTACGCTGATGGGTGGGATGTAAATTGCCAACTGCCTCTCTGGAGGAGTGCATTGTGTTCCCTAAAAAAGTAAAGAACAGAGCTACAGAGCCAAGGGCACTTCCAGTCTAGGGAATATACCTTGGGAAAACTGAAAATCAATAAGACAGAGCCACCCCAAAATTTAGGGCTGCACTGCTTACAAGGACCTCAACTTGGGTACACCTTAAATATGCCAGGAAATATAAAAATGGTTCAAAAAATTGTGGAACTTACGTACGATGGAATATCCCTCAGCCATGAAATCAATGTCATAAGACCAGTAGCAGCAAAATGGGTGGATTCAGGTACGATGATTCTAAGTGAAATAAGTCACACAGAAAAAGAAACTTATCATAAGATATCACTTATGAAGATCCTGTAAACATGGCTTCATTTAAACTAAGTTAGGAAAGAGAACAGAGTCTCACCTTTGGAAAGCACTCTTATGCGTGCTTAATGGGGAAGGAGAGGTGGGGTGATGCATAAAACCAGAGTTTGATATAAGCACAGGTACCGTTCCTAAAACAAGCTATGGAATAGACAAGACCTACACCTTCCTCAGTGAAAGGGACCCGAGGAATCTGTGAGTAACCGTGAGCTGAGCCCCAGGCCAGCTACTTTTGAACTTTTCCCACCCTTCCCAGGTAAAACACCTGAATATGTACAAGGGCTTGAAAGCCTAGAGGAAGGGGCGTGGAGCCACACCAGCGACAGCACGCAGGCCAACTTGGTGCCTGCAGGCCAGCCAGGATGGTCCTGGCCCTGGGGGCTCTTCTGGAAGCTTTCCATTGCCCTGCATGAGATACCCCTCCTGTCCCGGCCCCCACTGCTTTTTTCCTTCCTAACCTCTGTCCGGAGAGAAATTCCAGCGAATGGTATGGGTGACACATCCTCTTCTTTACTGTTGGAAGCCTGGCAACTCCTGCAGAAAGTCCAGCAGAGTCCCACTCACACCGGGCCACCCACAAAGCCGTGGCCCCTCACTCCCTCCCACCAGCACAGCCCCGACACTGCTGACGGGGCAGAGAATATGGAGTCAGGCACAGCTTCAGGGGCTATTGCTGCCTGCAGCGCTGTTTATATTGACCTCAACCCAGGCACACCGGGGTAGGGCCGGCCGGCAGGGTCAGGCTACCCAGGTCAGCTAATCCTCAGCCCTCAGGGAATCACATTGTTTAAAATGGACCTCGCTAAGGCAGAATAGAAGCCAAGGAATAAAAGGACACAATGCCATTTGCAGCACCGTAGCTGTGTCTAGATGTAATCACGTGACTTGTAGTAAGTCAGAAAGTGAAAGACACATTTCATATCATATCTCTTATAGGTGTGACCGAAAAATGGATACCAGGGCAGATACTTCCACGGAGAAGGGCAATCACAGATACATTAAACAAACTTATGGTTCACCAATGGAAAGGTGTGTGGGTTTGTTTCTTTATTATATTGTGGTTAACCATCATATACAAACACATGTGACATGTATAATCACCAAAGACCTACAGAATACCAAGAGAAGACTACTCCACATTCTGTCATAACGTACAAGGGAAAAGGATCCCAGGAAGAACGACATCTGTATATGTGTAAAAGAACCACATCTTCCACACCTACAACAAGCCAAACATTGTAATCAAAATTGCTGTAATAAAAAATAAAAAAATAATTTAAAAACACGAACAAAAAGTAGTGAGACAAACATGAGGGCCTTTCTCCTGGAACATTCCATTCTAAATTCCAATCTAGAACAAGACTTCCATTGAGGCTCTGGTGCCCTAGTAACCAGATATGGTAAGGGAGAACTGCTGCCACCTTGTGGCCGTTTCACACAACAGCAGCTTTAAGCCCAGCGCTAATGGTCATTTGATATTCAAAATCATTGCAGGCCTGTAAATGACACCTGCCCTGAAAACAAATCCTGGGCTCATAGATGGACCAAAAAATTCAAAGGACGTCAATATTTCAAAACGACAGTTTCAAAAGGCATATTTTATGCACATTAGTGTTCTGCTTCTTTTTCTTTCTTTCTTTTTTTGTTAAAAAAACGGGAATGGGGCCTCCCTGGTGTCGCAGTGGTTGAGAGTCCGCCTGCCGATGCAGGGGATACGGGTTCGTGCCCCGGTCTGGGAGGATCCCATATGCCGCGGAGCGGCTGGGCCCGTGAGCCATGGCTGCTGAGCCTGCGCATCCGGAGCCTGTGCTCCGCAACGGGAGAGGCCACAACAGTGAGAGGCCCGCGTACCACAAAAAAAAAAAAAAAAAAAAAAAAAAAAAAAAAAAAACGGGAATGGAAAAAGGCATCCCTCAGAATGGGCGAAAATATTTGCAAACGAATCAATGGACAAAGGTTTAATCTCCAATATATATAAAGAGCTCATGAAGCTTAATATTAAAAAACAAACAACCCAATGCAAAAATGGGCACAATATCTAAAGAGACGTTTCTTCAAAGAAGACACTGAGATGGCCAAGACGCACATGAAATGCTGCTCAACATCTCTAATTATTAGAGAAATGCAAATCAAAACTACAATGAGGTATCACCTCACACCTGTTAGAATCGGCATCATCAGAAAATCTACAAACAACAAATTCCGGGGAGTGTGTGGAAAAAAGGATCCCTCTTCCTCTATTGGTGGGAATGTAAATTGATACAGTCACGATGGAGAACAGTATGGAGTTTCCTTAAAAAAAACTAGAAATAGAATTACCATATGATCCAGCAATCCCACTTCTGGGCATATACCCAGAGAAAACCATAAATCAAAAAGGCACATTCACCACAATGCTCTTTTCAGCACTATTTACAATAGCCAGGTAATGGAAGCAACCTAAATACCCACAGACAGATGAATGGATGAAGATGTGGTACATATATAAGATGGAATATTACTCAGCCATAAGAAGGAATGAAACTGGTTCATTTGTAGAGAGGTCGATGGATCTAGAGACTGTCATACAAAATGAAGTAAGTCAGAAAGAGAAAAACAAATAATGTATATTAATGCACATATGTGGAACCTAGAAAAATGGTACAGATGAACAGGTTTGCTGGGTAGAAACAGAGACACAGAGGTAGAGAACACACGTATGGACACCAAGTGTGGGAAGCCATGGTGTGGTGGTGGTGGGATGAGTTGGAAGATTGGGATTGACCTGTATACATGTATATGCATTAAATACATAACTAATAATAACCTGCTGTATAAAAAAATAAATAAAATTAAATTTCATAATTTTAAAAAATTTAAATATAAAAGAGAAAAAAGTTCTTCCCTTCACACAGATGTATTTATATGAATGAATTATTTCCATGCTTATATCAATAAATACATAAAAGAGGAATAAAATCTAACTTGAACCGAAAACGGAAAAAAAGCCTTAACCCACCAGTTATACAGAGGAAAACCCTATCAGGGCACTTGCTCCAGCGGTAAACAATTGTGAAATTGGTCAGAGGTGGGGAATCATCTCCCATACAGCCAGCAGCCCACCCCCGTCGCAGGGAGCGTACTCAATGCAAAGCTTGGGGCCATGCCGAGGCATCTGTGAGTAAACGTGAGCTGAGCCCCAGGCCAGCTGCTGCTGAACTGTTCCCACCCTTCCCAAGTAAAATACCTGAATATGTACAAGGGCTTGAAAGCCTAGAGGAAGGGCCGTGGAGCCACACCAGCGACAGCACGCAGGCCAACTTGATGCCTGCAGGCCAGCCAGGAAGGTCCTGGCCCCGGACGCTCTTCTGGAAACTTTCCATTGCCCGGCCTGAGATACCCCTCCTGTCCAGGACCCCACTGCTTTTTTCCTTCCTCACCTCTGTCCGGAGAGAAATTCCAGCGGAAGGTATGGGTGACACATCCTCTTCTTTACAGGTGGCAGCCTGGCAACTCTTTTTTTTTTTTTTTTTTTTTTTTTTTTTTTTGTGGTATGCGGGCCTCTCACTGTTGTGGCCTCTCCCGTTGCGGAGCACAGGCTCCGGATGCGCAGGCTCAGCAGCCATGGCTCACGGGCCCAGCCGCTCCGCGGCATATGGGATCCTCCCAGACCGGGGCACGAACCCGTATCCCCTGCATCGGCAGGCGGACTCTCAACCACTGCGCCACCAGGGAGGCCCCAGCCTGGCAACTCTTGCAGAAAGTCCAGCAGAGACCCACTCACACCGGGCCACCCACAAAGCCATGGCCTCTCACTCCCTGCAACCAGCACAGCCCCGAGCCTGCTGACGGAGCAGAGAATATGGAGTCAAGCACAGCTTCAGGGGCTATTGCTGCCTGGAGTGCTGTTTATATTGACCTCAACCCAGGCACACCTGGGGAGGGCCGGCCGGCAGGGTCAGGCTACCCAGGTCAGCTAATCCTCAGCCCTCAGGGAATCACATTGTTGAAAATGGACCTCGCTAAGGCAGAATAGAAGCCAAGGAAAAAAAGGACACAATGCCATTTGCAGCACCGTAGATGAGTCTAGAGGTAATCACGTGACTTGTAGTAAGTCAGAAAGTGAAAGACACATATCGTATCATATCACTTATAGGTGTTACCTAAAAATGGATACCAGAGCAGATATTTCCACGCAGAAGGGCAATCACAGATTCATTAAACAAACTTATGGTTCACCAATGCAAAAGTGTGAAGATTGGTTTCATTACGATATTGAGGTTAACAGACATATACAAACACAGGTGACATATATAATCACCAAAGACCTACACAATACCGAGAAGACTACTCAACATTCTGTCATAACGTACATGGGAAAAGGATCCCAGGAAGAACAGACATATGTATATGTGTAAAAGAACCACATCTTCCACACCTACAACAAGCCAAGCATTGTAATCAAAATTGCTGTAATAAAAAATAAAAAATTAATTTAAAAACACGAACAAGAAGTAGTGAGACAAACTTGAGGGGCTTTCTCCTGGCACATTCCATTCTAAATTCCAATCTAGAACAAGAATTCCATTGAGGCTCTGGTGCCCTAGTAACCAGATATGGTAAGGGAGAACTGCTGCCACCTTGTGGCCGTTTCACACAACAGCAAATTTAATCCCAGCGCTAATGGTCAGTTGATATTCAAAATCATTGCAGGCCTGTAAATGACACCTGCCCTGAAAACAAATCCTGGGCTCATAGATCGACCAAAAAATTCAAAGGAAGTCCATATTTCAAAACGACAGTTTCAAAAGGCATATTTTATGCACATTAGTGTTCTGCTTCTTTTTCTTTCTTTCTTTTTTTGTTAAAAAAACAGGAATGGAAAAAGGCATCCCTCAGAATGGGCGAAAATATTTACAAACGAATCAATGGACAAAGGTTTAATCTCCAATATATATAAAGAGCTCATGCAGCTTAATATTCAAAAAACAAACACCCAATACAAAAATGGGCAGAAGATCTAAAGAGACGTTTCTTCAAAGAAGACACAGAGATGGCCAAGACGCACGTGAAAAGCTGCTCAACATCACTAATTATTAGAGAAATGCAAATCAAAACTACAATGAGGTATCACCTCACACCTGTTAGAATCGGCATCATCAGAAAATCTACAAACAACAAATTCTGGGGAGGGTGTGGACAAAAGGATCCCTCTTCCACTAGTGGTGGAAATGTAAATTGATACAGTCACGATGGAGAACAGTATGGAGTTTCCTTAAAACAAACTAGAAATAGAATTACCATATGATCCAGCAATCCCACTTCTGGGCATATACCCAGAGAAAACCATAAATCAAAAAGGCACATTCACCACAATGCTCTTTTCAGCACTATTTACAATAGCCAGGTAATGGAAGCAACCTAAATACCCACAGACAGACGAATGGATGAAGATGTGGTACATATATAAGATGGAATATTACTCAGCCATAAGAAGGAATAAAACTGGTTCATTTGTAGAGACGTCGATGGATCTAGAGACTGTCATACAGAATGAAGTAAGTCAGAAAGAGAAAAACAAATAATGTATATTAATGCACATATGTGGAACCTAGAAAAATGGTACAGATGAACAGGTTTGCTGGGTAGAAACAGAGACACAGAGGTAGAGAACACACGTATGGACACCAAGTGTGGGAAGCCATGGGGTGGTGGTGCTGGGATGAGTTGGAAGATTGGGATTGACCTGTATACATGTATATGCATTAAATACATAACTAATAATAACCTGCTGTATAAAAAAATAAATAAAATTAAATTTCATAATTTTAAAAAATTTAAATATAAAACAGAAAAAAGTTCTTCCCTTCACACAGATGTATTTATATGAATGAATTATTTCCATGCTTATATCAATAAATACATAAAAGAGGAATAAAATCTAACTTGAACCGAAAATGGAAAAAAAAACCTTAACCCACCAGTTATACAGAGGAAAACCCTATCAGGGCACTTGCTCCAGCGGTAAACCATTGTGAAATTGGTCAGAGGTGGGGAATCATCTTCCATACAGCCAGCAGCCCACACCCGTCGCAAGGAGCGTACTCATTGCAAAGCTGGGGGACCGTGCCGAGGCGTCTGTGAGTAAACGTGAGCTGAGCCCCAGGCCAGCTGCTGCTGAACTGTTCCCACCCTTCCCAGGTAAAACACCTGAATATGTACAAGGGCTTGAAAGCCTAGAGGAAGGGCCGTGGAGCCACACCAGCGGCAGCACGCAAGCCAACTCGGTGCCTGCAGGCCAGCCAGGATGGTCCTGGCCCTGGGCGCTCTTCTGGAAGCTTTCCATTGCCCTGCCTGAGATACCCCTCCTGTCCCGGCCCCCACTGCTTTTTTCCTTCCTCACCACTGTCCGGAGAGAAATTCCAGCGGAAGGTATGGGTGACACCTCCTCTTCTTACAGGTGGCAGCCTGGCAACTCTTGCAGAGAGTCCAGCAGAGACCCACTCACACCGGGCCACCCACAAAGCCGTAGCCCCTCACTCCCTCCCACCAGCACAGCCACGAGACTGCTGACGGGGCAGAGAATATGGAGGCAAGCTCAGATTCAGGGGCTATTGCTGCCTGGAGCGCTGTTTATATTGACCTCAACACAGGCACACCTGGGGAGGGCCGGCCTGCAGGGTCAGGCTACCCAGGTCAGCTAATCCTCAGGCCTCAGGGAATCACATTGTTGAAAATGGACCTCGCAAAGGCAGAATAGAAGCCAAGGAAAAAAAGGACGCAATGCCATTTGCAGCACCGTAGATGAGTCTAGAGGTAATCACGTGACTTGTAGTATGTCAGAAAGTGAAAGACACATATGGTATCATATCACTTATTGGTGTTACCTAAAAATGGATACCAGGGCAGATATTTCCACGCAGAAGGGCAATCACAGATTCATTCAACAAACTTATGGTTCACCAATCGAAAAGTGTGAAGATTGGTTTCATTACGATATTGGGGTTAACAGACATATACAAGCACAGGTGACATATATAATCACCAAAGACCTACAGAATACCGAGAAGACTACTCAACATTCTGTCATAAGGTACATGGGAAAAGGACCCCAGGAAGAACAGACATATGTATATGTGTAAAAGAACCACATCTTCCACACCTACAACAAGCCAAGCATTGTAATCAAAATTGCTGTAATAAAAAATAAAAAAATAATTTAAAAACACGAACAAGAAGTAGTGAGACAAACTTGAGGGGCTTTCTCCTGGCACATTCCATTCTAAATTCCAATCTAGAACACGACTTCCATTGAGGCTCTGGTGCCCTAGTAACCAGATACGGTAAGGGAATACTGCTGCGACCATGTGGCCGTTTCACACAACAGCAGCTTTAATCCCAGCGCTAATGGTCAGTTGATATTCAAAATCATTGCAGGCCTGTAAATGACACCTGCCCTGAAAACAAATCCTGGGCTCATAGATCGACCAAAAAATTCAAAGGACGTCCATATTCCAAAACGACAGTTTCAAAAGGCATATTTTATGCACATTAGTGTTCTGCTTCTTTTTCTTTCTTTCTTTTTTTGTTAAAAAAACAGGAATGGAAAAAGGCATCCCTCAGAATGGGCGAAAATATTTACAAACGAATCAATGGACAAAGGTTTAATCTCCAATATATATAAAGAGCTCATGCAGCTTAATATTAAAAAAACAAACAACCAATACAAAAATGGGCAGAAGATCTAAAGAGACGTTTCTTCAAAGAAGACACAGAGATGGCCAAGACGCACATGAAAAGCTGCTCAACATCACTAATTATTAGAGAAATGCAAATCAAAACTACAATGAGGTATCACCTCACACCTGTTAGAATCGGCATCCTCAGAAAATCTAAAAACAACAAATTCTGGGGAGGGTGTGGACAAAAGGATCCCTCTTCCTCTATTGGTGGGAATGTAAATTGATACAGTCACGATGGAGAACAGTATGGAGTTTCCTAAAAAAAAACTAGAAATTGAATTACCATATGATCCAGCAATCCCACTTCTGGGCATATACCCAGAGAAAACCATAAATCAAAAAGGCACATTCACCACAATGCTCATTTCAGCACTATTGACAATAGCCAGGTAATGGAAGCAACCTAAATACCCACAGACAGACGAATGGATAAAGATGTGGTACATATATAAGATAGAATATTACTCAGCCATAAGAAGGAATGAAACTGGTTCATTTGTACAGACGTCGATGGATCTAGAGACTGTCATACAGAATGAAGTAAGTCAGAAAGAGAAAAACAAATATTGTATATTAATGCATATATGTGGAACCTAGAAAAATGGTACAGATGAACTGGTTTGCAGGGAAGAAATAGAGACACAGAGGTAGAGAACACACGTATGGACACCAAGTGTGGGAAGCCATGGGGTGGTGGTGGTGGGATGAGTTGGGAGATTGGGATTGACCTGTATACATGTATATGCATTAAATACATAACTAATAATAACCTGCTGTATAAAAAATAAATAAAATTAAATTTCAAAATTTTAAAAAAAATTTAAATATAAAACAGAAAAAAGTTCTTCCCTTCACACAGATGTATTTATATGAATGAATTATTTCCATGCTTATATCAATAAATACATAAAAGAGGAATAAAATCTAACTTGAACCAAAAAAGGAAAAAAAAAAACCTGAACCCACCAGTTATACACAGGAAAACCCTATCAGGGCACTTGCTCCAGCGGTAAACAATTCTAAAATTGGTCAGAGGTGGGGAATCATCTCCCATACAGCCAGCAGCCCACCCCCCACGCAAGGAGCGTTCTCATTGCAAAGCTGGGGGACCGTGCCGAGGCATCTGTGAGTAAATGTGAGCTGAGCCCCAGGCCAGCTGCTGCTGAACTGTTCCCACCCTTCCCAGGTAAAACACCTGAATATGTACAAGGGCTTGAAAGCCTAGAGGAAGGGCCGTGGATCCACACCAGCGACAGCACGCAGGCCAACTTGGTGCCTGCAGGCCAGCCAGGATGGTCCTGGCCCCGGGCACTCTTCTGGAAGCTTTCCATTGCCCTGCCTGAGATACCCCTCCTGTCCAGGACCCCACTGCTTTTTTCCTTCCTCACCTCTGTCCGGAGAGAAATTCCAGCGGAAGGTATGAGTGACACCTCCTCTGCTTTACAGGTGGCAGCCTGGCAACTCTTGCAGAAAGTCCAGCAGAGACCCACTCACACCGGGCCACCCACAAAGCCATGGTCCCTCACTCCCTCCCACCAGCACAGCCCCGAGACTGCTGACGGGGCAGAGAATATGGAGTCAAACACAGCTTCAGGGGCTATTGCTGACTGGAGCGCTGTTTATATAGACCTCAACCCAGGCACACCTGGAGAGGGCCGGTCGGCAGGGTCAGAGTACCCAGGTCAGCTAATCCTCAGCCCTCAGGGAATCACATTGTTGAAAATGGACCTCGCTAAGGCAGAATAGAAGCCAAGGAAAAAAAGGACACAATGCCATTTGCAGCGCCGTAGATGAGTCTAGAGGTAATCACGTGACTTGTAGTAAGTCAGAAAGTGAAAGACACATATGGTATCATATCACTTATAGGTGTTACCTAAAAATGGATACCAGGGCAGATATTTCCACGCAGAATGGCAATCACAGATTCATTAAACAAACTTATGGTTCACCAAAGCAAAAGTGTGAAGATTGGTTTCATTACGATATTGGGGTTAACAGACATATACAAGCACAGTTGACATATATAATCACCAAAGACCTACAGAATACCGAGAAGACTACTCAACATTCTGTCATAAGGTACATGGGAAAAGGATCCCAGGAAGAACACACATATGTATATGTGTAAAAGAACCACATCTTCCACACCTACAACAAGCCAAGCATTGTAATCAAAATTGCTGTAATAAAAAATAAAAAATTAATTTAAAAACACGAACAAGAAGTAGTGAGACAAACTTGAGGGGCTTTCTCCTGGCACATTCCATTCTAAATTCCAATCTAGAACACGACTTCCATTGAGGCTCTGTCGCCCTAGTAACCAGATATGGTAAGGGAGAACTGCTGCCACCTTGTGGCCGTTTCACACAACAGCAGCTTTAATCCCAGCGCTAATGGTCAGTTGATATTCAAAATCATTGCAGGCCTGTAAAATGACACCTGCCCTGAAAACAAATCCTGTTGTCATAGATCGACCAAAAAATTCAAAGGACATCCATATTTCAAAACGACAGTTTCAAAAGGCATATTTTATGCACATTAGTGTTCTGCTTCTTTTTCTTTCTTTCTTTTTTAGTTAAAAAAACGGGAATGGAAAAAGGCATCCCTCAGAATGGGCGAAAATATTGGCAAACGAATCAATGGACAAAGGTTTAATCTCCAATATATATAAAGAGCTCGTGCAGCTTAATATTAAAAAAACAAACAACCCAATACGAAAATGGGCAGAAGATCTAAAGAGACGTTTCTTCAAAGAAGACACAGAGATGGAAAGACGCACATGAAAAGCTGCTCAACGTCACTAAGTATTAGAGAAATGCAAATCAAAACTACAATGAGGTATCACCTCACACCTGTTAGAATCGGCATCATTAGAAAATCTACAAACAACAAATTCTGGGGAGGGTGTGGACAAAAGGATCCCTCTTCCACTATTGGTGGGAATGTAAATTGATACAGTCACTATGGAGAACAGTATGGAGTTTCCTTAAAAAAACTAGAAATAGAATTACCATATGATCCAGCAATCCCACTTCTGGGCATATACCCAGAGAAAACCATAAATCAAAAAGGTACATTCACCACAATGCTCATTTCAGCACTATTTACAATAGCCAGGTAATGGAAGCAACCTAAATACCCACAGACAGATGAATGGATAAAGATGTGGTACATATATAAAATGGAATATTACTCAGCCATAAGAAGGAATGAAACTGGTTCATTAGTAGAGATGTCGATGGATCTAGAGACTGTCATACAGAATGAAGTAAGTCAGAAAGACAAAAACAAATATTGTATATTAATGCATATATGTGGAACCTAGAAAAATGGTACAGATGAACTGGTTTGCAGGGAAGAAATAGAGACACAGAGGTAGAGAACACACGTATGGACACCAAGTGTGGGAAGCCATGGGGTGGTGGTGGTGGGATGAGTTGGGAGATTGGGATTGACCTGTATACATGTATATGCATTAAATACATAACTAATAATAACCTGCTGTATAAAAAAATAAATAAAATTAAATTTCAAAATTTTAAAAAAAATTAAATATAAAACAGAAAAAAGTTCTTCCCTTCACACAGATGTATTTATATGAATGAATTATTTCCATGCTTATATCAATAAATACATAAAAGAGGAATAAAATCTAAGTTGAACCAAAAAGGAAAAAAAAAAACCTGAACCCACCAGTTATACAGAGGAAAACCCTATCAGGGCACTTGCTCCAGCGGTAAACAATTCTGAAATTGGTCAGCGGTGGGGAATCATCTCCCATACAGCCAGCAGCATACCTCCCACGCAAGGAGCGTCCTCATTGCAAAGCTGGGGGACTGTGCCGAGGCATCTGTGAGTAAATGTGAGCTGATCCCAAGGCCAGCTGCTGCTGAACTGTTCCCACCCTTCCCAGGTAAAACACCTGAATATGTACAAGGGCTTGAAAGCCTAGAGGAAGGGCCGTGGAGCCACACCAGCGACAGCACGCAGGCCAACTTGGTGCCTGCAGGCCAGCCAGGATGGTCCTCACCCCGGGCGCTCTTCTGGAAGCTTTCCATTGCCCTACCTGAGATACCCCTCCTGTCCAGGCCCCCACTGCTTTTTTCCTTCCTCACCTCTGTCCGGAGAGAAATTCCAGCGGAAGGTATGGGTGACACCTCCACTTCTTTACAGGTGGCAGCCTGGCAACTCTTGCAGAAAGTCCAGGAGAGACCCACTCACACCGGGCCACCCACAAAGCCATGGCCCCTCACTCCCTCCCACCAGCACAGCCCCGAGACTGCTGACGGGGCAGAGAATATGGAGTCAAGCACAGCTTCAGGGGCTATTGCTGCCTGGAGCGCTGTTTATATTGACCTCAACACAGGCACACCTGGGGAGGGCCGCCCGGCAGGGTCAGGCTACCCAGGTAAGCTAATCCTCAGCCATCAGGGAATCGAATTGTTGAAAATGGACCTCGCTAAGGCAGAATAGAAGCCAAGGGAAAAAAGGACACAATGCCATTTGCAGCACCGTAGATGGGTCTAGAAGTAATCACGTGACTTGTAGTAAGTCAGAAAGTGAAAGACACATATCGTATCATATCACTTATAGGTGTTACCTAAAAATGGATACCAGGGCAGATATTTCCACGCAGAAGGGCAATCACAGATTCATTAAACAAACTTATGGTTCACCAATGCAAAAGTGTGAAGATTGGTTTCATTATGATATTGGGGTTAACAGACATATACAAGCACAGGTGACATATATAATCACCAAAGTCCTACAGAATACCGAGAAGACTACTCAACATTCTGTCATAAGGTACATGGGAAAAGGATCCCAGGAAGAACAGACATATGTATATGTGTAAAAGAACCACATCTTCCACACCTACAACAAGCCAAGCATTGTAATCAAAATTACTGTAATAAAAAATAAAAAATTAATTTAAAAACACGAACAAGAAGTACTGAGACAAACGTGAGGGGCTTTCTCCTGGCACATTCCGTTCTAAATTCCCATCTAGAACACGACTTCCATTGAGGCTCTGTCGCCCTAGTAACCAGATATGGTAAGGGAGAACTGCTGCCACCTTGTGGCCGTTTCACACAACAGCAGCTTTAATCCCAGCGCTAATGGTCAGTTGATATTCAAAATCACTGCAGGCCTGTAAATGACACCTGCCCTGAAAACAAATCCTGGGGTCATAGATCGACCAAAAAATTCAAAGGACGTCCATATTCCAAAACGACAGTTTCAAAAGGCATATTTTATGCACATTAGTGTTCTGCTTCTTTTTCTTTCTTTCTTTTTTAGTTAAAAAAACGGGAATGGAAAAAGGCATCCCTCAGAATGGGCGAAAATATTGGCAAACGACTCAATGGACAAAGGTTTAATCTCCAATATATATAAAGAGCTCGTGCAGCTTAATATTAAAAAAAACAAACAACCCAATACGAAAATGGGCAGAAGATCTAAAGAGACGTTTCTTCAAAGAAGACACAGAGATGGCCAAGACGCACATGAAAAGTTGCACAACGTCACTAATTATTAGAGAAATGCAAATCAAAACTACAATGAGGTATCACCTCACACCTGTTAGAATCGGCATCATCAGAAAATTTACAAACAACAAATTCTGGGGAGGGTGTGGACAAAAGGATCCCTCTTCCACTATTGGTGGGAATGTAAATTGATACAGTCACTATGGAGAACAGTATGGAGTTTCCTTAAAAAAACTAGAAATAGAATTACCATATGATCCAGCAATCCCACTTCTGGGCATATACCCAGAGAAAACCATAAATCAAAAAGGTACATTCACCACAATGCTCATTTCAGCACTATTTACAATAGCCAGGTAATGGAAGCAACCTAAATACCCACAGACAGATGAATGGATAAAGATGTGGTACATATATAAAATGGAATATTACTCAGCCATAAGAAGGAATGAAACTGGTTCATTAGTAGAGATGTCGATGGATCTAGAGACTGTCATACAGAATGAAGTAAGTCAGAAAGAGAAAAACAAATATTGTATATTAATGCATATATGTGGAACCTAGAAAAATGGTACAGATGAACTGGTTTGCAGGGAAGAAATAGAGACACAGAGGTAGAGAACACACGTATGGACACCAAGTGTGGGAAGCCATGGGGTGGTGGTGGTGGGATGAGTTGGGAGATTGGGATTGACCTGTATACATGTATATGCATTAAATACATAACTAATAATAACCTGCTGTATAAAAAAATAAATAAAATTAAATTTCAAAATTTTAAAAAAAATTAAATATAAAACAGAAAAAAGTTCTTCCCTTCACACAGATGTATTTATATGAATGAATTATTTCCATGCTTATATCAATAAATACATAAAAGAGGAATAAAATCTAAGTTGAACCAAAAAAGGAAAAAAAAATCCCTGAACCCACCAGTTATACAGAGGAAAACCCTATCAGGGCACTTGCTCCAGCGGTAAACAATTCTGAAATTGGTCAGCGGTGGGGAATCATCTCCCATACAGCCAGCAGCCCACCTCCCACGCAAGGAGCGTCCTCATTGCAAAGCTGGGGGACCGTGCCGAGGCATTTGTGAGTAAATGTGAGCTGAGCCCCAGGCCAGCTGCTGCTGAACTGTTCCCACCCTTCCCAGGTAAAACACCTGAATATGTACAAGGGCTTGAAAGCCTAGAGGAAGGGCCGTGGAGCCACACCAGCGACAGCACGCAGGCCAACTTGGTGCCTGCAGGCCAGCCAGGATGGTCCTGGCCCCGGGCGCTCTTCTGGAAGCTTTCCATTGCCCTGCCTGAGATACCCCTCCTGTCCAGGCCCCCACTGCTTTTTTCCTTCCTCACCTCTGTCCGGAGAGAAATTCCAGCGGAATGTATGGGTGACACCTCCTCTTCTTTACAGGTGGCAGCCTGGCAACTCTTTCAGAAAGTCCAGGAGAGACCCACTAACACCGGGCCAACCACAAAGCCGTGGCCCCTCACTCCCTCCCACCAGCACAGCCCCGAGACTGCTGACGGGGCAGAGAATATGGAGTCAAGCACAGCTTCAGGGGCTATTGCTGCCTGGAGCGCTGTTTATATTGACCTCAACCCAGGCACACCTGGGGAGGCCCGGCCGGCAGGGTCAGGCTACCCAGGTCAGCTAATCCTCAGCCCTCAGGGAATCGCATTGTAGAAAATGGACCTCGCTAAGGCAGAATAGAAGCCAAGGGAAAAAAGGACACAATGCCATTTGCAGCACCGTAGATGAGTCTAGAGGTAATCACGTGACTTGTAGTAAGTCAGAAAGTGAAAGACACATATGGTATCATATCACTTATAGGTGTTACCTAAAAATGGATACCAGGGCACATATTTCCATGCAGAAGGGCAATCACACATTCATTAAACAAACTTACGGTTCACCAATGGAAAAGTGTGAAGATTGGTTTCATTACGATATTGGGGTTAACAGACATATACAAGCACAGGTGACATATATAATCACCAAAGACCTACAGAATACCGAGAAGACTACTCAACATTCTGTCATAAGGTACATGGGAAAAGGATCCCAGGAAGAACACACATATGTATATGTGTAAAAGAACCACATCTTCCACACCTACAACAAGCCAAGCATCGTAATCAAAATTGCTGTAATAAAAAATAAAAAATTAATTTAAAAACACGAACAAGAAGTAGTGAGACAAACTTGAGGGGCTTTCTCCTGACACATTCCATTCTAAATTCCAATCTAGAACACGACTTCCATTGAGGCTCTGTCGCCCTAGTAACCAGATATGGTAAGGGAGAACTGCTGCCACCTTGTGGCCGTTTCACACAACAGCAGCTTTAATCCCAGCGCTAATGGTCAGTTGATATTCAAAATCATTGCAGGACTGTCAATGACACCTGGCCTGAAAACAAATCCTGGGGTCATAGATCGACCAAAAAATTCAAAGGACGTCCATATTTCAAAACGACAGTTTCAAAAGGCATATTTTATGCAGATTAGTGTTCTGCTTCTTTTTCTTTCTTTCTTTTTTAGTTAAAAAAACGGGAATGGAAAAAGGCATCCCTCAGAATGGGCGAAAATATTGGCAAACGAATCAATGAACAAAGGTTTAATCTCCAATATATATAAAGAGCTCGTGCAGCTTAATATTAAAAAAACAAACAAACCAATACGAAAATGGGCAGAAGA
Source organism: Hyperoodon ampullatus (assembly GCF_949752795.1). Taxonomy (NCBI): domain Eukaryota; kingdom Metazoa; phylum Chordata; class Mammalia; order Artiodactyla; family Ziphiidae; genus Hyperoodon; species Hyperoodon ampullatus. Next base: position 1,363,857 of record NW_027641078.1, read on the forward strand.
TCTAAAGAGACGTTTCTTCAAAGAAGACACAGAGATGGCCAAGACGCACATGAAAAGCTGCTCAACGCCACTAATTATTAGAGAAATGCAAATCAAAACTACAATGAGGTATCACCTCACACCTGTTAGAATCGGCATCATCAGAAAATCTACAAACAACGAATTCTGGGGAGGGTGTGGACAAAAGGATCCCTCTTCCACTATTGGTGGGAATGTAAATTGATACAGTCACTATGGAGAACAGTATGGAGTTTCCTTAAAAAAACTAGAAATAGAATTACCATATGATCCAGCAATCCCACTTCTGGGCATATACCCAGAGAAAACCATAAATCAAAAAGGCACATTCACCACAATGCTCATTTCAGCACTATTTACAATAGCCAGGTAATGGAAGCAACCTAAATACCCTCAGACAGACGAATGGATAAAGATGTGGTACATATATAAAATGGAATATTACTCAGCCATAAGAAGGAATGAAACTGGGTCATTTGTAGAGACGTCGATGGATCTAGAGACTGTCACACAGAATGAAGTAAGTCAGAAAGAGAAAAACAAATATTGTATATTAATGCATATATGTGGAACCTAGAAAAATGGTACAGATGAACTGTTTTGCAGGGAAGAAATAGAGACAGAGATAGAGAACACACGTATGGACACCAAGTGTGGGAAGCCATGGGGTGGTGGTGGTGGGATGAGTTGGGAGATTGGGATTGACCTGTGTACATGTATATGCATAAAATACATAACTAATAACAACCTGCTGTATAAAAAAATAAATAAAATTAAATTTCAAAATTTTAAAAAATAAAATTTAAAAATAAAACCGGAAAAAGTTATTCCCTTCACAGAGATGTATTTATATGAATGAATTATTTCCATGCTTATATCTATAAATACATAAAAGAGGAATAAAATCTAACTTGAACCAAAAAAGAAAAAAAAAACCTGAACCCACCAGATAGACAGAGGAAATCCCTATCAGGGCACTTATTCCAGCGGTAAACAATTCTGAAATTGCTCAGAGGTGGGGAAGCATCTCCCATAGAGCCAGAAGCACACTCCTACGCCAGGAGCGTCCTCATTGCAAAGCTGGGGGCCATGCCGAGGCATCTGTGAGTAACCGTGAGCTGAGCCCCAGGCCAACTGCTGTTGAACTTTTCCCACCTTTCCCAGGCAAAACACATGAATATGTACAAGGGCTTGAAAGCCTAGAGGAAGGGCCGTGAAGCCACACCAGCGACAGCACACAGGCCAACTTGGTGCCTGCAGGCCAGCCATGATGGTCCTGGCCCTGGGCGCTCTTCTGGAAGCTTTCCATTGCCCTGCCTGAGATACCCCTCCTGTCCCGGCCCCCACTGCTTTTTTCCTTCCTCACCTATTTCTGGAGAGAAATTCCAGCGGAAGGTATGGGTGACACATCCTCTTCTTTACAGGTGGAAGCCTGGCAACTCCTGCAGAGAGTCCAGCAGAGCCCCACTCACACCGGGCCACCCACAATGCCGTGGCCCCTCACTCCCTCCCACCAGCACAGCCCCGAGACTGCTGACGGGGCAGAGAATATGGAGTCAGGCACAGCTTCAGGGGCTATTGCTGCCTGCAGCGCTGTTTATATTGACCTCAACCCAGGCACACCTGGGGAGGGCCGGCCGGCAGGGTCAGGCTACCCAGGTCAGCTAATCCTCAGCCCTCAGGGAATCACATTGTTGAAAATGGACCTCATTAAGGCAGAATAGAAGCCAAGGAATAAAAGGACACAATGCCATTTGCAGCACCTTAGGTGTGTCTAGAGGTAATCACATGACTTTAGTAAGTCAGAAAGTGAAAGACACATATAATATCATATCTCTTATAGGTGTGACGGAAAAATGGATACCAGGGCAGATATTTCCACGCAGAAGGGCAATCACAGATTCATTAAACAAACTTATGGTTCACCAATTGAAAGGTGTGAGGATTGGTTTCATTGTGATATTGGGGTTAACAGACATATACAAACACAGGTGACATATATAATCACCAAAGACCTACAGAATACCAAGAGAAGACTACTCAACATTCTGTCATAAGGTACAAGGGAAAAGGATCCCAGAAAGAACAGACATATGTATATGTGTAAAAGAACCACACCTTCCACACCTACAACAAGCCAAACATTGTAATCAAATTTGCTGTAATAAAAAATAAAAAATTAAATTAAAAACACGAACAAGAAGTAGTGAGACAAACTTGAGGGGCTTTCTCCTGGCACATTCCATTCTCAATTCCAATCTAGAACAGGACTTCCATTGAGGCTCTGTTGCCCCAGTAACCAGATTTGGTAAGGGAGAACTGCTGCCACCTTGTGGCCGTTTCACACAACAGCAGCTTTAATCCCAGCGCTAATGGTCAGTTGGTATTCAAAATCATTGCAGGCCTGTAAATGACACCTGCCCTGAACACAAATCGTGGGGTCATATATCGAACAAAAAATTCAAAGGACGTCCATATTTCAAAACGACAGTTTCAAAAGGCATATTTTACACACATTAGTGTTCTGCTTCTTTTTCTTTCTTTCTTTCTTTTTTAAAAAAAGAGGAATGGCAAAAGGCATCCCTCAGAATGGGCGAAAATATTTGCAAACGAATCAATGGACAAAGGTTTAAACTCCAATATATATAGAGAGCTCATGCAGCTTAATATTAAAAAAACAAACAACCCAATACAAAAATGGGCAGAAGATCTAAAGAGACGTTTCTTCAAAGAAGACACAGACATGGCCAAGATGCACATGAAAAGCTGCTCAACATCACTAACTATTAGAGAAATGCAAATCAAAACTACAATGAGGTATCACCTCACACCTGTTAGAATCGGCATCATCAGAAAATCTACAAACAACGAATTCTGGGGAGGGTGTGGACAAAAGGATCCCTCTTCCACTAGTGGTGGAAATGTAAATTGATACAGTCACTATGGAGAACAGTATGGAGTTTCCTTAAAAAACGTAGAATTGGTGTTAACATATGATCCAGCAATCCCACTTCTGGGCATATATCCAGAGAAAACCATAAATCAAAAAGGCACATTCACCACAATGCTCATTTCAGTACTATTAACAATAGCCAGGTGATGGAAGCAACCTAAATACCCACAGACAGACGAATGGATAAAGATGTGGTACATATATAAAATGGAATATTACTCAGCCATAAGAAGGAATGAAACTGGGTCATTTGTAGCGACGTCGATGGATCTAGAGACTGTCATACAGAATGAAGTAAGTCAGAAAGAGAAAAAGAAATATTGTATATTAATGCATATATGTGGAACCTAGAGAAATGGTACAGATGAACTGGTTTGCAGGGAAGAAATAGAGACACAGAGGTAGAGATCACACGTATGGACACCAAGTGTGGGAAGCCATGGGGTGGTGGTGTTGGGATGAGTTGGGAGATTGGGATTGATCTGTATACATATATATATATAAAATACATAACTAATAATAACCTGCTGTATAAAAAAATAAATAAAATTAAATTTCAAAATTTTAAGAAATAAAATTTAAAAATAAAACAGAAAAAAGTTCTTCCCTTCACACAGATGTATTTATATGAATGAATTATTTCCATGCTTATATCTATAAATACATAAAAGAGGAATAAAATCTAACTTGAACCAAAAACGAAAAAAAAAACCTGAACCCACGAATTAGACAGAGGAAAACCCTATCAGGGCACTTGCTCCAGCGGTAAACAATTCTGAAATTGGTCAGAGGTGGGGAATCATCTCCCATGGAGCCAGCAGCCCACTCCTACGCAAGGAGCGTCCTCATTGAAAAGCGGGGGACCATGCCGAGGCATCTGTGAGTAACCGTGAGCTGAGCCCCAGGCCAGCTGCTTTTGAACTTTTCCCACCCTTCCCAGGTAAAACACCTGAATATGTACAAAGGCTTGAAAGCCTAGAGGAAGGGCCGTGGAGCCACACCAGCGACAGCACGCAGGCCAACTTGGTGCCTGCAGGCCAGCCAGGATGGTCCTGGCCCTGGGCGCTCTTCTGGAAGCTTTCCATTGCCCTGCCTGAGATACCCCTCCTTTACCGGCCCGCACTGCTTTTCTCCTTCCTCACCTATTTCCCGAGAGAAATTCCAGCAGATGGTATGGGTGACACATCCTCTTCTTTACAGGTGGCAGCCTGGCAACTCCTGCAGAAAGTCCAGCAGAGACCCACTCACACCGGGCCACCCACAAAGCCATGGCCCCTCACTCCTTCCCACCAGCACAGCCCCGACACTGCTGACGGGGCAGAGAATATGGAGTCAGGCACAGCTTCAGGGGCTATTGCTGCCTGCAGCGCTGTTTATATTGACCTCAACCCAGGCACACCTGTGGAGGGCCGGCCGGCAGGGTCAGGCTACCCAGGTCAGCTAATCCTCAGCCCTCAGGGAATCACATTGTTGAAAATGGACCTCACTAAGGCAGAATAGAAGCCAAGGAATAAAAGGACACAATGCCATTTGCAGCACCGTAGGTGTGTCTAGATGTAATCACGTGACTTGTAGTAAGTCAGAAAGTGAAAGACACATATCATTTCATATCTCTTATAGGTGTGACCAAAAAATGGATACCAGGGCAGATATTTCCACGCAAAAGGGCAATCACAGATTCATTAAACAAACTTATGGTTCACCAATGGAAAGGTGTGATGATTGGTTTCATTGTGATATTGGGGTTAACAGACATATACAAACACAGGTGACATATATAATCACCAAAGACCTACAGAATACCAAGAGAAGACTACTCAACATTCTGTCATAAGGTACATGGGAAAAGGATCCCAGGAAGAACAGACATATGTATATGTGTAAAAGAACCACATCTTCCACACCTACAACAAGCCAAACATTGTAATCAAATTTGCTGTAATAAAAAATAAAAAATTAATTTAAAAACACGAACAAGAAGTAGTGAGACAAACTTGAGGGGCTTTCTCCTGGCACATTCCATTCTAAATTCCAATCTAGAACACGACTTCCACTGAGGCTCTGTTGCCCCAGTAACCAGATTTGGTAAGGGAGAACCGCTGCCACCTTGTGGCCGTTTCACAAAACAGCAGCTTAATCCCAGCGCTAATGGTCAGTTGATATTCAAAATCATTGCAGGCCTGTAAATGACACCTGCCCTGGAAACAAATCCTGGGTTCATATATCGACCAAAAATTTAAAAGGACGTCCATATTTCAAAACGAGAGTTTCAAAAGGCATATTTTACACACATTAGTGTTCTGCTTCTTTTTCTTTCTTTCTTTTTTTGTTAAAAAAACGGGAATGGCAAAAAGCATCCCTCAGAATGGGCGAAAATATTTGCAAACGAATCAATGGACAAAGGTTTAATCTCCAATATATATAAAGAGCTCATGCAGCTTAATATATATATATATATATATATATATATTTTTTTTTTTGCGGTATGCGGGCCTCTCACTGTTGTGGCCTCTCCCGTTGCGGATCACAGGCTCCGGACGCGCAGGCTCAGCGGCCATGGCTCACGGGCCCAGCCACTCCGCGGCATGTGGGATCTTCCCGGACCTGGGCTCGAACCCTTGTCCCCTGCATCGGCAGGCGGACTCTCAACCACTGCGCCACCAGGGAAGCCCCCATGCAGCTTAATATTAAAAAAACAAACAACCCAATAAAAAAATGGGCAGAAGATCTAAAGAGACGTTTCTTCAAAGAAGACACAGAGATGGCCAAGACGCACATGAAAAGCTGCTCAACATCACTAATTATTAGAGAAATGCAAATCAAAACTACAATGAGGTATCACCTCACACCTGTTAGAATCGGCATCATCAGAAAATCTACAAACAACGAATTCTGGGGAAGGTGTGGACAAAAGGATCCCTCTTCCACTATTGGTGGAAATGTAAATTGATACAGTCACTATGGAGAACAGTATGGAGTTTCCTTAAAAAAAGCTAGAAATAGAATTACCATGTGATCCAGCAATCCCACTTCTGGGCATATATCCAGAGAAAACCATAAATCAAAAAGGCACATTCACCACAATGCTCATTTCAGCACTATTTACGATAGCCAGGTGATGGAAGCAACCTAAATACCCACAGACAGACGAATGGATAAAGATGTGGTACATATATAAAATGGAATAATACTCAGCCATATGAAGGAATGAAACTGGGTCATTTGTAGCGACGTCGATGGATCTAGAGACTGTCATACAGAATGAAGTAAGTCAGAAAGAGAAAAAGAAATATTGTATATTAATGCATATATGTGGAACCTAGAGAAATGGTACAGATGAACTGGTTTGCAGGGAAGAAATAGAGACACAGAGGTAGAGATCACACGTATGGACACCAAGTGTGGGAAGCCATGGGGTGGTGGTGTTGGGATGAGTTGGGAGATTGGGATTGATCTGTATACATGTATATGCATAAAATACATAACTAATAATAACCTGCTGTATAAAAAATAAATAAAATTAAATTTCAAAATTTTAAGAAATAAAATTTAAAAATAAAACAGAAAAAAGTTCTTCCCTTCACACAGATGTATTTATATGAATGAATTATTTCCATGCTTATATCTATAAATACATAAAAGAGGAATAAAACCTAACTTGAACAAAAAAAGAAAAAAAAAACCTGAACCCTCCAGTTAGAAAGCGGAAAAGACTACCAGGGCACTTGCTCCAGCGGTAAACAATTCTGAAATTGGTCAGAGGAGGGGAATCATCTCCCATAGAGCCAGCAGCCCACTCCTACGCAAGGAACGTCCTCATTGCAATGCTGGGGGCCATGCCGAGGCATCAGTGAGTAACCCTGAGCTGAGCCCCAGGCCAGCTGCTGTTGAACTTTTCCCACCCTTCCCAGGTAAAACACCTGAATATTACAAGGGCTTGAAAGACTAGAGGAAGGGACGTGGAGCCACACCAGTGACAGCATGCAGGCCAACTTGATGCCTGCAGGCCATCCAGGATGGTCCTGGCCCTGGGCGCTCTTCTGGAAGATTTCCATTGCCCTGCCTGAGATACCCCTCCTGTCCCGGCCCCCACTGCTTTTTTCCTTCTTCACCTCTGTCCGGAGAGAAATTCCAGCAGAAGGTACATGTGACACATCCTCTTCTTTACAGGTGGCAGCCTGGCAACTCCTTTAGAAAGTCCAGCAAGACCCACTCACACCAGGCCACCCACAAAGCCATGGCCCCTCACTCCCTCCCACCAGCACAGCCCCGAGGCTGCTGACGGGACAGAGAATATGGAGTCAGGCACAGCTTCAGGGACTATTGCTGCCTGCAGTGCTGTTTATATTGACCTCAACCAAGGCACACCTGGGAAGGGCCGGCCGGCAGGGTCAGGCTACCCAGGTCAGCTAATCCTCAGCCCTCAGGGAATCACATTGTTGAAAATGGACCTCGCTAAGGCAGAATAGAAGCCAAGGAATAAAAGGACACAATGCCATTTGGAGCACCATAGGTGTGTCTAGATGTATTCCTGTGACTTGTAGTAAGTCAGAAAGTGAAAGACACATATCATATAATATCTCTTATAGGTGTGACCGAAAAATGGATCCCAGGCCAGATATTTCCACAGAGAAGGGCAATCACAGATTCATTTAACAAACTTATGGTTCACCAATGAAAAGGTGTGAGGATTGGTTTCATTATGATATTGGGGTTAACAGACATATACAAACACAGGTGACATATATAATCACCAAAGACCTACAGAATACCAAGAGAAGACTACTCAACATTCTGTCTTAAGGTACATGGGAAAAGGATCCCAGGAAGAACAGACATATGTATATGTGTAAAAGAACCACATCTTCCACACCTACAACAAGCCAAACATTGTAATCAAATTTGCTGTAATAAAAAATAAAAAAAATTTCATTAAAAACACGAACAAGAAGTAGTGAGACAAACTTGAGGGGCTTTCTCCTGGCACATTCCCTTCTAAATTCCAATCTAGAACACGACTTCCATTGAGGCTCTGTTGCCCTAGTAACCAGATTTGGTAAGGGAGAAGTGCTGCCACCTTGTGGCCGTTTCACAAAACAGCAGCTTTAATCCCAGCGCTAATGGTCAGTTGATATTCAAAATCATTGCAGGCCTGTAAATGACACCTGCCCTGAAAACAAATCCTGGGTTCATATATCGACCAAAAATCTCAAAGGACGTCCATATTTCAAAACGAGAGTTTCAAAAGGCATATTTTACACACATTAGTGTTCTGCTTCTTTTTCTTTCTTTCTTTTTTTGTTAAAAAACGGGAATGGCAAAAAGCATCCCTCAGAATGGGCGAAAATATTTGCAAACGAATCAATGGACAAAGGTTTAATCTCCAATATATATAAAGAGCTCATGCAGCTTAATATTAAAAAAAGAAACAACCCAATACAAAAATGGGCAGAAGATCTAAAGAGACGTTTCTTCAAAGAAGACACAGAGATGGCCAAGGCGCACATGAAAAGCTGCTCAACATCACTAATTTTTAGAGAATTGCAAATCAAAACTAAAATGAGGTATCACCTCACACTTGTTAGAATCGGCATCATCAGAAAATCTACAAACAACAAATTCTGGGGAGGGTGTGGACAAAAGGATCCCTCTTCCACTAGTGGTGGAAATGTATATTGATACAGTCACGATGGAGAACAGTATGGAGTTTCCTTTAAAAAACTAGAAAGAGAATTACCATATGATCCAGCAATCCCACTTCTGGGCATATACCCTGAGAAAACCATAAATCCAAAAGGCACATTCACCACAATGCTCATTTCAGCACTATTTACAATAGCCAGGTAATGGAAGCAACCTAAATACCCACAGACAGACAAACGGATAAAGATGTGGTACATATATAAAATAGAATATTACTCAGCCATAAGAAGGAATGAAACTGAGTCATTTGTAGAGATGTCGATGGATCTAGAGACTGTCATACAGAATGAAGAAAGTCAGAAAGAGAAAAACAAATATTGTGTATTAATGCATATATGTGGAAGCTAGAAAAATGGTACAGATGAACTGGTTTGCAGGGAAGAAATAGAGACACAGAGGTAGAGAACACACGTATGGACACCAAGTGTGGGAAGCCATGGGGAGGTGGTGGTGGGATGAGTTGGGAGATTGGGATTGACCTGCATACATTTATATGAATAAAATACATAACTAATAATAACCTGCTGTATAAAAAAATAAATAAAATTAAATTTCAAAATTTTAAGAAATAAAATTTAAAAATAAAACAGAAAAAATTTCTTCCCTTCACAGAGATGAATTTATATGAATGAATTATTTCCATGCTTATATCTATAAATACATAAAAGCGGAATAAAATCTAACTTGAACAAATAAAGAAAAAAAAACCTGAACCCACCAGTTTGACAGAGGAAAACCCTATCAGGGCACTTGCTCCACCGGTAAACAATTCTGAAATTGGTCAGAGGTGGGGAATGATCACCCATACAGCCAGCAGCCCATCCCCCAAGCAAGGAGGGTCCTCATTGCAAAGCTGGGGGACCAAGCCAAGGCATCTGTGAGTAAACGTGAGCTGAGCCCCAGTCCTCCTGTAGCTGAACTCTTCCCACCCTTTCCTTGTAAAACACCTGAATATGTACAAGAACTTGCAAGCCTAGAGGAAGGGCTGTGGAGCCACACCAGCGACAGCACAAAGGCCGACTTGGTGCCTGCAGGCCAGTCAGGATGGTCCTGTCCTCTGATGCTCTTCTGGAAGCTTTCCATTTCCCTGCCTGAGATACCCCTCCTGCCACGGCCCCCACTGCTTTTTTACTTCCTCACCTCTGCCTGGGGAGAAATTCCAGTGGCAGGTATGGGTGACACATCCTCTTCTTTAGCAGGTGGCAGCCTGGCAACTCCTGAAGAAAGTCCAGCAGAGCCCCACTCACACTGGGCCCCCCACAAAGCCACGGCCCCTCACTCCCTCCCACCAGCACAGCCCTGGCACTGCCTACGGGGCAGAGAATATGGCGTCAGTCACAGCTACAAGGGCTTTCGCTCACTGGAGTGCTGTTTATATTGCCCTCAACCCAGGCACACCTGTGGAGGGCTGGCAGGCAGTTTCAGGCTGCCAAAATCAGCCAATCCTCACCCCTCAGGGGCTCACAGTTGCAGAAAATGAAACTTGCTAAACGGGCCAGGCCCTAGGAACAGGTGTGGGCTCTTGAGAGTCAGGATAGACAAGGGGCTGCAGCTGCGGCTTGTTTTCTTATCATTTTATCTGGTCCATGAGTGGATAACAACTTCAAGAAGACCCTATCCTAATGAGAAGAACCCAGGAGTCAGGGAGAGGAGTGATGGTGGGTGGAGACAGAGGCCTGGTGCCCTGGCTGCAGTGGAAGTGTCTGGAAGACCAGGCAGAAAGAGCCTGCAGAGAGTGATAGCCATGGTCACAGACCTGTCAGAGCTGCTGTTTGTTAGTTCAAGTCCTGCTCTGAGGTGTTCTGTGTCAGCTGTGAGCGACAGGTGAGCTGGGGGTTCTCTGCAAGGTGGGCTATGTGCACAGTTCCTGTGTGTCCAGCCCTGCTGGGGTACCTGCCCAGGGGAGCTCCATATCCTGGGAAGGGCCTGAGTAGGAGAGCCCCATAGGCTGCTGGGTAGCTGCAGAGGTGAGCTCCATACCCTGGGAGGGACTTGACCACGAGAGCCCCGTGGGCTGTGGTGTAAGGGTGCAGCCCAGGTGAGCTCCATATCCTGGGATTGGCCTGACCACGAGAGCCCCATGGGCTGCTGGAGACCTGGTAAAGGATATCAGGACAGTCAGTGAAGCCACCGAGGATATACATCCAGTAGCTCCTATTTCCTACACCCTGCTGGTCATTCTACCATCCACCAGGCCATGGCATTCTGTATTAGACTTCAATGATGCCTTCTTCTATATTCCATTCATCTCGGAGTCACAAGAATTTTTGGCTTGTGAGTGGCAGGACACAACATGCAACAAAAGCAATAATGCTGGGCCGTCCTGCCCCAATGGTTCAAAAATCCCCACACCATCATTGGGGAAATGTCCTCTAAAGACCTAAAAGTTCAACCTCTGTAAAAGGGAACACTCCTTCAATATGCAGATGACATTCTGATCGCCAGGCCTACTAAAGACGCCTCTGAAATACCTAGCCAAGAAAGGAAAGAATGTGTCCAAGAAAAACGCTCAAATATCCCAGGCTAAGGTGACATGCCTGGGCTTCATTCTCACAGATATTCGGAGAAACGCATCCCAGGATAGGGAAGAAGCCATTGGCAGCCTTACCTCTTCTAAAACTAGAAGACAGCTTAGGGGTTCCTGGGGAGGCCAAGGATTTATGCATCTGGATCCCTAACTACAGTGTAATAGCTGGGCCTCTACATGAAACACTGACACGAAAAGATGATGATCCTTTTGAATAGAATCCAGAAGCAGCCTTTCAAGAATGGAAAGAGCAGTCAATACAGACCCTTGCCCAGGAACTCCCTAATTTAGCTAAACCCTTTGACCTTTACATACCCGGTCAAAGGTTAATCGCCCTTGGAGCCTTAGTGCAAAAACTGGGACCACTTGAAATGGAGCAACACAAGAATGCCCTTCAGGTATGACAAACTATGGTCACCAAGGGCTTTGCCCACCGACTCATCAGGCCAGGATACTGGGGTATCTAAAAAGCTGGAAATCAGCAGCCCGCAAGGCCAGCTCCCTCCTAAGGGAAAAGGACCCCACGTGGTGATCCTAACCACCCATCATGCCCTGAAGTTGCAGGGGTCGCTCTGTGGACACACTGACCTTGAGTGAGGAGGCCCTCCAACTCCAACCTCCAGAGAGACAAACGGGGTCAACGGGCCCCCAAGATGACTCGTGTGACCATCACTTGACCTGGAGTTTCTCTCAGAAAACGACAAGACTGTGCCCCGAAAGAGCAGACTACTGCTTGCAGGACTTACTGCACCCAGAGGGGAGCTAATAAGCTTGGCGGGGGAAATGTATATCACGCTTTCACCATAGAAAACCCTACAGACACCGCGGTGATGGTGGCCAATATGACCGGCTGGACTGCTGGCTACTTCTAAAGGCCGTTGACTCAGTGGACGTCATGGTCCTGGATCACCATTGACCCTGGACTGTCTGGGAGTTGGGCGGGCAGGGCTCTGACACATGGTGCTGTTTGTACATTAATTCAGGGACCTAATTAAAGAAAGCACAGACTACTGGTCAGAGCATCTAGTCTGACAAAAACTGTCAGCCTAAGGTCGCCGAACATATGTGGGGTGGGGTGAAACCTGCCACCGCAGCATCTCTGCGCCTCTCTTTCCTGGACCCTTAAAGGTCATTAGAATCTGTAACACTTCCAATGCTGGTGCTCAGGCGGACGAGAAGTGAGGCAGGAGGCCTTGGGACAATCAACCTCACCAGGAGGCTGGTGGGGAGACGTTTTGCCCCTCCCCCCATGTATCAGGGCTCCCACCACAGCATGAAGCAGTTACAAAAGAGGGGTCTGCACCCTCAACACCCCAAGTATAAGGAACGGAACAAAAAGCAGAGGAGGTGTTCGTCTCCGGCAACGTTCATTAAAAATTCCTGGGAGATAAAAAGAGAATCTGGGCAATAAAATAAAGTCTAACCTGTTTTTCCTTTGTGCTTTGTCTAATTTCACGTGCTCCTAGGGTTCCGCATGCAGAGGTCCCACACCCGGCACTTCAGACCCGATTTCCTAGTGCAGAGTGGCTGGGTCGACACCTCAGCTAGCGGGGTCCCATTCAGACTCCGCGGCATAGAGCCTGAGCTGCAGCCAACACAGCCCTCGAGAGCTCCATCCCCTCCCTCCCACTGACGCTGCCGGGGTCCCTACACAGCAGCCCAGCCCACAGCCCATGGGGGAGTGCACGCTTTCACCTCTCCATTCTGTTTTCAAAATAATGTTTCCTTTGCTTCTGAACCAAACTCAGTCTTGATCTGTTGGCTCCAATGACACTGGGCACGGGGACTCCTGTTGGGGTCCACTCTGGAGGATCAGTAACAGAAATTGAGAACATTGTAACTTCAATGAACAGATGTGTGAGCCAAACTGTAGTTAACATAGAGCAGTGTATAATGCTCGGGTAAAATAAGATGTTTCTAAGACTTACATTTGATATTTCCATCACTTTCCTATAAGCAAGTTCAGTGAAGACGTCTGTCTTATTTGTCAGGTCATCATTAGAGAAATGAAGTGATTTATTTCCATGGATGTACATCGAATACTCTTGGCTGAAGCTTCAATCTTGTTTTGAATGCTTTTCCATTGAAAATGATACCTCTCTTTCAGCTCCCCCATTTCTGAGAAGTATAAAATCTTATAATTTATTATTACCAAAGGGGAAAGGTAGGAGAAGGGATAAATTAACAGTTTGGGATTAACACATACACACTGCTATGTATAAAATAGATCATCAACAAGGAACTACTGTATAGCACAGGGAACTACACTGAATATTTTGCAATAACCTATAAGGGGAAATAATCTGAAAAAGAATAGATATTTTTATTGATATCATCTATCAATGACAGTTAAAATGTAACCTAAGCAAGGCCGATGGTGAGCGCTTCTGACCCTGAAGATTTCAGTCATCTAAAGTTTGGGCTCTGCCTATTTCCCAAGGCCCTTAAAGGACATACGTGTAGCCGTAGCTTAAAAATTCCCAGTTTGGGGTTCGGGGAGGCACTGATTTGGAAAAATCCCTGGTGTTCTCCTTACATGCACGGGACCCTTCCTACAGCTAAAACATGCCTGTCACACCTAGAGGATGGTACACCGTTTGATCGGAAAGAGTTTGGAAAAGGCACCTCATCTCCTCATCGCCTGGTGCTCGGGTTCAACCCTCCAGCATCTTTCCTAACAATCTCCTCACTTGGGGATATCAGCACCGTCAACATCCTGTTGCACACAGTTTGGAATTTGTCCAGAGGATGAAGCGGAAGGATGAGAAAAATTTAGAGACAAGTCTTAGGTGTTCGGACAGGCACATGCCACTCTAATTTCCAATCCAGAAGACAAATTCATCAAAGGCTAGAATTGCCCACGGAAACAGAATAGGGCTCGAGGAAATCCCGCTGTTTTGTGTCCAGTTTCCAAAAACACAAGTTGTAAAATGGAACTCAGGGGCACGAAAATTCATGAAACTGCAGAGTTGAAAATATCTATCATCGAAAAATGTCTTGAGGTAAGTCAAAGAAAAGGACTTTTAAGCAAGGGAGAGTGGCAGGAAACAGATTTGAAGAGGTAGAAAGGACTCCCCATTAAAGCACAAGAAAAGGGGCTGAACATCGCCAATGATGCAGTTGGCCAAAAAGGGTGTATGCATTTTTTCTGAATATATTCAAGTAAAGGCCATACACACTTTTTATCCAACCAAACAGGTGGGCACTGGAAATCAATATCACAAAATGTATCACTTCACATCAGTCAGAATGGCCATCCACATAAAGTGTAAACACCAGAAATGCAGGACAGGGCGAGGAGAAAAGGGAGCCCTGTGAGGCTGATAGTGGAAATGTAATTTGCCAACGGCCACTCTGGAGAAGTGTATTGTGTTTGCTAAAACATCTACAAAATGAGCTACAGAGCATAGGGCACTTGCACTCATGGGCGTGTACCTTGGGAAAAACAAAAATCGACAGAAAACAGGCACCCGAACGTTTACCACCTCTCTGTTAAAAAGGGCCTCAACTTGGATATAACCTAAATGTCCCTGGAAGGATAAAATGGATAAAAGAGATGGGGTACTTATGTAGAGTGGAATATTACTCATCCAGAAATCAATGAAATAAGGCCAGTTGTAACAACTCTGGAGGAGTTACATACGATCATTCTAAGTGACATATGTCAGAAAGAAAAAGACACATATCATAAGATGTCACTTAAAGGTGGAATCAAAAATGGCTACACATGAAATAAATTACAAAACAGAAACATAGTCAAATATGTAGAAAATAGACATAAGGCTGCTAAATGGGAAAGGTGGGGAATGGTGAGGTATTATCCAAGAGGTTAAAATTAGCAAAGATACCATTCCAAGTACCAAATTGAATAACTGACAAGGCCTACACGGTACCTCAAAGAACTGCACTCAGCCCACTCAAGTCACTGGAAAATAATACATATGACTGGTAAGCATCTGAAAAAGAAGTTATTGTTGTCTCACAGTACATGAATCAAGTGGATGTACAGCAGCAAAAAACAGAGCTTTGAAAATCAGCTGTAACCAATATAAAAATAAATTTAAAACTATTTATAAAAACAGTGAGACAGACAAAAATTCTTACAAATTTTGTTGAAGGGCTACGATGTAACATGGATTGAACACATGTAGACCCACAGCAGGATGATTATATAAGGCTGGAAGCTATGCACGCTAAGAGATGTTAGAGAGGCTGGGTGAGGAAATGCAGACCTTTTAAAGTAATACTGCCTGGTACCCATTCCATGGGTCCCAAATCTGCAGGTTCAAGGGTATCTTCTGACAGCGAAAACATGCCTGGGAAACCGAGATGAATGTACACCGTGTGCTCAGGAAAGGTGTCTAAAATGCACCTCAGTTTTGATCTCCTGGTGCTGGGGTTCGCCATTCCAGCCACATTACTAACAATCTCCCCACTTGGAGAATCAGCACCTTTAACCTCCTGTTTCACACAGTTTTCAATTTGTGCAGAGGATAAATGGGAAGAGGGGGAACCAATGAGAGATTAGCTGTAGGACTTTTGACAGGCACATGTCACTCTAATTTCCCATTAGGAAGAAGAATTAACCAAAGGCTCAGCCTGCCTCCCCAGAACCAGAATAGGGCCAGAAGTAATCCAATGGTTTGGCGGCCAGCTCACAAAAAAAGCGAGTTGCAAAATGGAGCTCAGGAGCAGACAATTCAAAGACCTGCAAAGATATAAATGATAACCAACGTCCAAAAATATATTCAGGTAAGGTAACGAAGAGGATCTGAATGAGAGGCAGAATTGCAGGAAACAGATTTCAAAAGGTAGATTGTACTCACATTTAAAGCATATGAAAAGCAGCAGAATTTCTAAAATGATGCGGTTGGGCAAAAGGGTGTATGCGTTTTTTTCGTGAATATCTTCAGGAAAAAAACACATGCAGAGTTTTTGGCCAACCAAGCAAGAGGGAAATGCAAATCCGCACAACAAAGAAGTCTCAATTTCCACTGCTCAGAAAGGCCATCCAAAAAATGTGTACAAACCAGAAATGCAGGAGAGGCCATGGAAAACAGGGAGCCTAGTCACGCTGATGGGTGGGGTATAAATATCCAAGAGCCACTCTGAAGAAGTGTATGCTGTTTTTAAAACATCTAAAATACAAAGCCCCGGAGCAAGGGGACTTCAACTCATGGACATATAACTTGGGAAGACTAAATGTCAATAAGACACAGGCACCCCAAAGTTTAGGGCTGCTCTGCATACAAGAACCTCAACTTTGGTACACCTAAAATATCACAGGAAAAAGAGAAATGCATAAAGAACTTGTGGTAATTTTGTACAACGGAATATCACTCAGACGTGAAATCAATGTATATAAGGCCAGTAGCAGCATAAAGAGTGGATTTCGGTATGATGATTTTAAGGGAAATTAGTCACACAGAAAAAGAATCTTATCATAAGATATGACTTATAGAGGGAATGTCAATATCACAACACATGAACTGAATTAGGAAAGAGAACAGAGTCTCACATTTAGCAAAATTCTCTTATGCCTGCTTCAGGGGAAAGGAGGGGTGGGGTGATGCATAAAACCAGAGTTTGATATTAGCACAGGTACCATTCCATAAACCAAATACAGAATAGACAAGACCTACACCTTCCTCAGTGAACGGGACTCAACACCCCTATGCCCCACAGAGGAATATATCTGACTACTAAGAATCTTAAAACCTATGTATTGATATGTCTCCGTAAGGGAATCAATTGTGTCTAGACTGGCATAAACACGTCAGTGAAAATCAGCTCAACCCCATTATAAAAATGAATTTCAAAAAACCCCCCAAAAACAGCGAAATTCTTACACAATTCCTTCAAGGGTTCTGATGAAACCTGGAATGACCCTATCTGCAAAGACAGCTGGATGAGACATAAGGCTGGACACTTGGGACTGAGAGGACTGGTGAGATTGGGAGAGAAAATGCAGACCTTTTAAAGTAGTAATGCATGCCACCATTCCATGTGTCCCAAATCTCCAGGTAGAAGGGAATATCACTACAATTATAACATGTATGGGAAACCTAGAAAATGGACACCCTGTGATGGCGAAAGGTTTCTAAAACTCTCCTAATTTTTCCTCTCCTTGTGCTCCACTTTGGCATTCCAACTGCTTTACTATCAATCTCCCAACTTAGGAGAGTCAGCCCCTATAACCTCCTGGTTCGCACAGTTTGCTAATTGTGCAGAGGATGAAAGGGAAGAGGGAGAACCAATCAGAGAGTAGATGTAGACATTTGGACGGGCACATGTCACTCTAATTTCCCGGCAGGAAGAAGAATTAACCGAAGCCTCAGCCACACACAGGGAACCAATATAGCCACCCCTGGAACCAGTATAGGTCCTGAAGCAAAATTGTGGACTTGCGGCCAGCTCACAAAGATGGGATTTGAAAATGGGAGCTCAGGGGCACAGCGTTTCACAAACCTGCAGACTTATAAAGGACTACTCTCTTCCAAAAATCTGTTGAGGGAAGGCAATGAAGCGGCCTTGAAAATGAGGCAGAATTGCACAAAACATATTTCAAGAGGTAAATTGGAATCGCCTTTAAAGCACAGGAAAAGCATCCCAACTTGGACAGAGATGCACTTGGCCAAAAAGGGCGTATGCCTTTTCTCCTGAATATATTCAGAAGAAAACGCATACACCCTTTTTGGCCAATCAAGCAAGCGCGCAATACAAATCCACACTACAAAGAATTGTCACTTACCACCGGTCAAAAGGGACATCCGAATATCTGTAAAAACCAGAAAGGCAAGAGAGAGATGCCAAGGGCATGAAGCAATGTGATCCCAATGGTCATGGAGGATTGTGATGACAAGCGCATGGAGAATTGTGATGACAAGATTATGTACCATTTTGTTGACAAAGGCAAGGAGCATTATGATGACAAGGTTCATGGAGCACTGTGATGACAAGCATCACGGAGCATAGTGATTACAGGGGTCATGGAGCATTGGGATGACAAGCGCATGGATCACTGTGATGACAATGGTCATGGAGCATTTTAATGACAAGAGTCCCGGATCATTGTGTTGTCAGGGTTCATGGAGCATTGTGATGACAGTGGTCATGGAGCATTGTGATGACAGGGGTCATGGCGCATTGTGATGAGAAGGTCATGGAGCATTGGGCTGAAAATGTCCATGGAGTACTGTGATGACAGGGGTCATGGAGCATTGTGATGACAAGGTACTGGAGCACTGTGATGAGAAGACCATGGAGCCTTGTGATGACAAGTCTCATGGAGCATTCTGATGAAAAGTGCCATGGAGCATTGTGATTACAGGGGTCTTGGAGCATTGTGATGACAAGGGCATGGAGCATTGGGATGAGAAGGCCATGGAGCGTTCTGATGACATGCATCATGGAGCTTTGTGATGACAAGGGCATGGAGCATTGTGATTACAGCGGTCTTGGAGCACTGTGATGAAAAGGGCATGGATCATTGTGATGAAAAAGGCATGGAGCCTTGTCATGACAGGGCTCAAGGAGCAAACTGACAACAAGTGTCAGGGAGCATTGTGATGACAAGGGTATTGAGTATTGTGATGACAGAGCTCATGGAGCATTGTGATGAGAAGACCATGGATAATTGTGATGACGAGCGTCATGGGGCGTTGTGATGATAAGTGTTATGGAACATATTGATCACAAGGATTTGGAGCATTGTGATGACAGAGGTCATGGAGCATTTTGGTTTCATTGTGATGACAATAGCCTGAAGCATTATGATGATGGGCATGGTGCATTGTGATGACAGGGTTCATGGAGCATTGAGATGAAAAGGGGCATGGAGCATTGCGATTACAGGAGTCTTGGAGCATTGTGATGACAAAGGCATGGAACATCGTGAATGAGAAGGCCATGGAGCATTCTGTTGACATGCGTCATGGAGCTTTGTGATGACAAGGGCATGGAGCATTGTGATTACAGGGGTCTTGGAGCATTGTGATGACAAGGGTCATGGAGCCTTGTGATGACAAGGCTGTGGAACATTGTGATGGCAGGGGTCATGGAGCATTGTTATGACAAGGGTAATGGAGCATTGTGATGACAAGGGCATGGAGCATTGGTCTGAAAAGTTTCATGGATTATTGTGATGAGAGGGGGCAAGGAGCATTGTGATGACAAGGGCATGGAACACTGTGATACATGGGTCATGGAGGATTGTAATGAGAAGCGCATGGAGCATTGTGATAAGAATGGCATCGAGCATTGTGATGAAAAGCATCATGGAGCCTGTGATGACAAGGGCATGGAACAATGTGATGAGAGGGTTCATGGAGCATTGTGATGACAATGGCATGCAGCATTGTGATGACAAGGGTCATTGAGCTTTGTGATGACAAAGGTCATGGAGCATTTTGATGACAAGGGTGTGGTGCATTCTGTTGTGAAGGGCAGGGAGCATTGTGATGACAGGGGATATGGAATATTGTGATTTCAGGGGAATGGAGCATTGTGATGATAAAGGCATGTAGCATTGTTGTGACAAGGGTCATGGAATATTGTGATGACAGGGGTGAGGGAGTATTGTGTTGACTAGTGATGGAACATTGTGATATCAGTGGTGAGAGAGCATTTTGATGAGAAGTGCATGGAGCAGTGTGATGCCAAGGTTTATGGAGCATTGTGATGACAAAGATGTGGAGCATTGTGATGACAAGCGCATGGCACATTGTGATGCCATGGGTCATGGAGTATTGTGCTAACAAAGGCATTGAGCATTGGGATGACAAGGGTCACCGAGCATTGTGATGAAATATTCACGGAGCGCTGTGGTGACAAAGGTCACAGAGCCTTGTGATGACGAGGGCATGGACCATTGTGATGACAAAGGTCATGAAGCATTGTGATGACTGGAGTCACGGAGCATTGTGATGACAGGGGTCATAGAGCATTGTGATGAAAGGGCATGGAGCATTGTGATGACAGGGGCATGTTGCATTGGTTTGACAAGTTTCAGGGATTATTGTGATGAGAGTGGGCATGGCACATTGTGATGACAAGGGCATGGAGCATTGTGATGAGAAGGTCATGGAGTATTGTGAAGAAGGGTGTCAGGGAGCATTGTGATGACATATGTCATGGTCCATTGCGATGACAATGGAATGGAGCATTGTGATGCCAAGTGTCATGGAGGATTGTGATGACAAAGGTAATGGAGCATTTTGATGACAAGCGCTTGGGGCATTGTGATGACAAGGGTCATGGAGCATTGTGATAACAAGGGCCATTGAGAATTTTGATGACATGTTCATGAAGCATTGTGATGACAATCACATGGAGCTTGCTGTGACAGGGATCATGGAGCATTGCGATGACAAGTGCATAGAGAATTGTGATGACAAAGCATGTAACACTGTGATGAAAAGCATCATGGAGCACAGTGATGCCAAGAACGTGGAGAATTGTGATGACAGGGGACATGGAGCATTGTGATGACCAGGGCATGGAGTATTGTGATGGCAAGACCGTGGAGCATTGTGATGAGAAGACCATGGATAATTGTGATGATGAGCGTCATGGAGCACTGTAATGACAAGGGGTATGTAGCATTGTAATAACAGGGGTCATGGAGCATTGTGATGACAAGGTTCATGGAGCATTCTGATGACAAGCTTGTGGAGTATTTTGATGACAATGACATGGAGCATTTTGAGGAAAATGGCATGGGGCATTGTGATGAAAAAGACATGGAGCGTTTTCATGACAGTTTTCAGGGAGCATTCTGACGACAAGTGTCAGGGAGCATTGTGATGACAAAGGTCATGGAGAATTGTGACGACAAGGGCAGGGAGTATTGTGATGACAAGCACATGGAGCTTGCTATGACGGGGTCATGGAGCATTGCGATGACAAGTGCATAGAGAATTGTGATGACAAAGCATGTAACACTGTAATGAGAAGTGTCATGGAGCATAGTGATGCCAAGATCGTGGAGAATTGTGATGACAGGGGACATGGAGCATTGTGATGCCCAGGGCATGGAGCATTGCGATGGCAAGATCGTGGAGCATTGTGATGAGAAGACCATGGATAATTGTGATGACGAGGGTCATGGAGCACTGTAATGACAAGGGGTATAGAGCACTGTGATGACAGTGGTCATGGAGCATTGTGATGACCGGGGACATGGAGCATTGTGATGCCCAAGGCATGGAGCACTGTGATGGCAAGACCGTGGAGCATTGTGATGAGAAGACCATGGATAATTGTGATGAGGAGCGTCATGGAGCACTGTAATGACAAGTGGTATGGAGCCTTGTGATGACAGGGGTCATGGAGCATTGTTATGACAGTGGTCATGGAGCATTGTGATGACAAGTGTCATGGAGCATTTTGATGACAAGGGCGTGCAGCATTGTGATGAGAAGACCATGGACAATTGTGATTACGAGTGTCATGGAGCACTGTAATGACAAGCAGTATGGAGCATTGTGATGACAGGGGTCATGGAGCATTGTGATGACTGGGGACATGGAGCATTGTGATGACCAGAGCATGGAGCATTGTGATGGCAAGACCGTGGAGCACTGTGATGAGAAGACCGTGGATAATTGTGATGACGAACATCATGGAGCACTGTAATGACAAGGGGCATGGAGCATTGTGATGACAGGTGTCATGGAGCATTGTGATGACAGGGGTCATGGACCATTGAGATGACAAGGGTCACGGAGCATTCTGATGACAAGCTTGTGGAGTATTGTGATGACAATCGCATGAAGCATTGTGATGAAAAGGGCATGGATCATTGTGATGAAAAAGGCATGGAGACTTGTCATGACAGGGTTCAATGAGCATACTGATGACAAGTGTCAGGGAGCATTGTGATGACAAGTGTATTGAGAATTGTGATGACAAAGGTCATGGAGCATTGTGATGAGAAGTCCATGGATAATTGTGATGACCAACGTCATGGGGCGTTGTGATGACAAGTGTTATGGAACATTGTGATCACAAGGGTTTGGAGCATTGTGATGAGAGAGGTCATGGAGAATTTTGATTTCATTGTGATGACAATAGCATGAAGCATTATGATGATGGGCATGGTGCATTGTGATGACAGGGTTCATGGAGCATTGAGATGAAAAGAGGCATGGATCATTGTAATAACAAGGGTCTTGGAGCATTGTGATGACAAGGGCATGGAGTATTGTGATGAGAAGGCCATGGAGCATTCTGATGACATGCGTCAGGGAGCTTTGTGATGACATGGGCATGGAGCATTGTGATTACAGGGGTCTTGGAGCATTGTGATGACAAGGGCCATGGAGTCTTGTGATGACAAGGCCGTAGAACATTGTGATGGCAGGGGTCATGGAGCATTGTTATGACAGGTGTAATGGAGCATTGTGATGACAAGGGCATGGAGCATTGGTCTGAAAAGTTTCATGGATTATTGTGATGAGAGTGAGCATGGAGCATTGTGATGACAAGGGCACGGAACACAGTGATACATGTGTCATGGAGGATTGCAATGACAAGGGCATGGAGCATTGTGATGACAAGCGTCATGGAGCTTTGTGATGACAGTGGCATGGAGCAATGTGATGAGAGGTTTCATGGAGGTTTGTGATGACAATGGCATGGAGCATTGTGATTCCAAGGGTCATGGAGCTTTGTGATGACATAGGCCATGGAGCATTTTGATGACAAGGGCGTGGTGCATTGTGATGAGAAGGGCAGGGAGCATTGTGATGACAGGGTCATGGAGCAATTGGATGAAAAGGGTCATGGAACATTTTGATGACAGTGTTTATGGAACATTGTGATGTTAGGGGTCATGGAGCATTGTGATGAAAAGGGTCATGGAGCATTGTGATGACAGGGGTTATGGAACATTGTGATGTCAGGGGTCATGGAGCATTGTGATGATAAGAGCATGTAGCATTGTTGTGACAAGGGTCATGGAACATTGGGATGACAGGGTGGAGGGAGTATTGTGTTGACTAGTGATGGAACATTGTGATATCAGTGGTGAGAGAGCATTTTGATGAGAGGTGCATGGAGCATTGTGATGACAAGGCTGTGGAGCATTGTGATGAGAAACGCAGGGCACATTGTGATGACATGGGTCATGGAACATTGTGCTGACAAAGGCATGGGGCATTGTGATGACAAGGTTTATGGAGCATTGTGATGACAACGATGTGGAGCATTGTGATGACAAGTGCATGGCACATTTGATGCCATGTGTCATGGAGTAATGTGCTGACAAAGGCATGGAGCATTGTGATGACAAGGGTCACCGAGCATTGTGATGAAATGTTCATGGAGTGTTGTGGTCACAAAAGTCACAGAGCCTTGTGATGACGAGGGCATGGACCATTGTGATGACAAAGGTCATGAAGCATTGTGATAACTGGAGTCACGGAGCATTGTGATGACAGGGGTCATAGAGCATTGTGATGAAAGGGCATGGAGCATTGTGATGACAGGGTCATGGATCATTTTTCTGACAAGTTTCATGGATTATTGGGATGACAGTGGGCATGGCGCATTGTGATGACAAGGGCATGGAGCATTGTGATGAGAAGGTCATGGAGTACTGTGAAGAAGGGTGTCAGGGAGCATAGTGATGACATATGTCATGGTCTATTGCAATGACAATGGAATGTAGCATTGTGATGCCAAGTGTCATGGAGGATTGTGATGACAAAGGTAATGGAGCATTTTGATGACAAGGGCTTGGAGCATTGTGATGACAAGGGTCATGGCGCATTGTGATAACAAGGGCCATTGAGAATTTTGATGACATGTTCATGAAGCATTGTGATGACAATCACATGGAGCTTGCTATGACAGGGGTCATGGAGCATTACGATGACAAGTGCATAGAGAATTGTGATGACAAAACATGTAACACTGTGATGAGAAGTATCATGGAGCATAGTGATGCCAAGAACGTGGAGAATTGTGATGACAGGGGACATGGAGCATTGTGATGACCAGGGCATAGAGCACTGTGATGGCAAGACCGTGGAGCATTGTGATGAGAAGACCATGGATAATTGTGATGACGAGCGTCATGGAGCACTGTAATGACAAGGGGTATGGAGCATTGTGATGACAGGGGTCATGGAGCATTGTGATGACTGAGGACATGGAGCATCGTGATGACCAAGGCATGGAGCATTGTGATGGCAAGACCGTGGAGCATTGTGATGAGAAGACCATGGATAATTGTGATGACGAGCGTCATGGAACAGTGTAATGACATGGGGTATGGAGCATTTTGATGACAGGGGTCATGGAGCATTCTGAAGACAATGATCAGGGAGCATTCTGATGACAAGCTTGTGGAGTATTGTGATGACAATGACATGGAGCGTTGTGATGAAAAGGGCATGGAGCATTCTTATGAAAAAGGCATGGAGCATTTTCATGACAGTGTTCAAGGAGTATTCTGACGACAAGTGTCAGGGAGCATTGTGATGACAAGTGTATTGAGAATTGTGATGACAAAGGTCATGGAGCATTGTGACGACAAGTGCATGGAGTATTGTCATGACAGTCATCATGGAGTGTTGTGATGACAAGTGTTATGGAACATTGTGATCACAAGGGGTTGGAGCATTGTGATGACAGAGGTCATGGACCATTTTGATTTCAAGGAGCATGGAGCATTGTGATGACAAGGGCATGGAGCAATGTGATCCCAAGGTTCATGGAGGATTGTGATGAAAATGGTAATGGAGTATTGTGATGACAAGCTCATGGAGCATTGTGATGACAAGGTCATGTAGGATTTTGATGACACAGGCATGGAGAATTGTGATGATAAGGGTCATGGAGCACTGTGATGATAAGCGTCATGGAGCATTGTGATTACAGGGGTCATGGAGCATTGGGATGACAAGGGCATGGATCATTGTGATGACAAGTGTCATGGAGCATTGGGCTGAAAATGTTCATGGAGCATTGTGATGACAAGGGAATGGAGCATTGTGATGACAAGAGTCCCGGATCATTGTGTTGTCAGGGGTCATGGAGTGTTGTGATGACAGTGGTCATGGAGGATTGTGATGATATGGGTCATGGAGCATTGTGATGAGAAGGTCATGAAGCATTGGGCTGAAAATGTTCATGGAGTATTGTGATGACAGGGGTCATGGAGCATTGTAATGAGAAGGGAATTGAGCACTGTGATGACAAGGTCCTGGAGCATTGTGATGGGAAGTCCATGGAGCCTTGTGATGACAATTCTCATAGAACATTCTGATGAAAAGGGGCATGGAGCATTGTGATTACAGGGGTCTTGGAGCATTGTGATGACAAGGGCATGGAGCATTGTGATGAGAAGGCCATGGAGCATTCTGATGACATGCATCATGGAGCTTTGTGCTGACAAGGGCATGGAGTATTGTGATGAAAATGGCATGGATCATTGTTATGAAAAAGGCATGGAGCCTTGTCATGACAGGGTTCTAGGAGCATACTGACGACAAGTGTCACGGAGCATTGTGATGACAAGTGTATTGAGCATTGTGATGACAAAGTTCATGGAGCATTGTGATGAGAAGACCATGGATAATTTTGATGATGAGCGTCATGGGGTGTTGTGATGATAAGTTTTATGGAACATTGTGATCACAAGGGTTTGGAGCATTGTGATGACAGAGGTCATGGAGCATTTTGATTTCATTGTGATCACAACAGCCTGAAGCATTATGGTGATGGGCATGGTGCATTGTGATGACAGCGTTCATGGAGCATTGAGATGAAAAGGGGCATGGAGCATTGTGATTACAGGGGTCTTGGAGCATTGTGATGACAAGGGCAAGGAGCATTGTGATGAGAAGGCCATGGAGCATTCTGATGACATGCGTCATTGAGCTTTGTGATGACAAGGGCATGGAGCATTGTGATTACAGGGGTCTTGGAGCATTGTGATGACAAGGGTCATGGAGCCTTGTGATGACAATGGTGTGGAACATTGTGATGGAAGGGGTCATGGAGCATTGTTATGACAGGGGTAATGGAGCATTGTGATGAGAAGGGCATGGAGCACTGGTCTGAAAAGTTTCATGGATTATTGTGATGAGAGTGGGCATGGAGCATTGTGATGACAAGGTCACGGAACACTGTGATCCATGGGTCATGGAGGATTGTAATGACAAGGGCATGGAGCATTGTGATGAGAAGGGCATCGTACATTGTTTTGACAAGCATCATGGAGCTTTGTGATGACAAGGGCATGGAACAATGTGATGAGAGGGTTCATGGAACATTGTGATTCCAAGGGTTATGGAGCTTTGTGATGCCAAAAGTCATGGAGCATTTTGATGTCAAGGGCGTGGTGCATTGTGATGAGAAGGGCAGGGAGCATTTTGATGACAGGGTCATGCAGCAATTTGATGAAAAGTGTAATGGAACATTTTGATGACAGGGGTTATAGAACATTGTGATGTCAGGGGTCATGGAGCTTTGGGATGAAAAAGGTCATGGAGCATTTTGATGACAGGGTCATGCAGCAATTTGATGAAAAGTGTAATGGAACATTTTGATGACAGGGGTTATAGAACATTGTGATGTCAGGGGTCATGGAGCTTTGGGATGAAAAGGGTCATGGAGCATTTTGATGACAGGGGTTATGGAACATTGTGATGTCAGGGGTCGTGGAACATTGTGATGATAAGGGGATGTAGCATTGTGATGACAGGGGTCATGGAACATTGTGATTACAGGGGTGAGGGAGTATTGTGATGACTAGTGATGGAACATTGTGATATCTCTTTTGAGAGAGCATTTTGATGAGAAGTGCATGGAGCATTGTGATTACAAGGTTTATGGAGCATTACGATGACAAGGTTGTGGACCGTTGTGATGAAAATCACGTGGCACATTGTGATGACAAGGGTCATGGAGCATTGTTCTGACAAAGGCATGGAGCATTGTGATGACAAGGGTCACGGAGCATTGTGATGAAAAGTTCATGGAGTATTGTGGTTACAAAGGTCACAGAGCCTTGTGATGATGTGGGCATGGACCACTGTGATGACAAATGTTATGAAGCATTGTGATGACTGGAGTCACAGAGCATTGTGATGACAGGAGTCATGGAGCATTGTGATGACAAGGGCTTGGAGCATTGTGATGACAGGGGCATGGAGCATTGGTCTGACAAGTTTAATAGATTATTGTGATGACAGTGGGCATGGGGCATTGTGATGACAAGGGCATGGGGCATTGTGATGAGAAGGTCATGGAGTATTGTGAAGACAGGTGTCAGGGAGCACTGTGATGACATATGTCATGGTCCATTGCGATGACAATGGCATGGAGCATTGTGATGCCAAATGTAATGGAGGATTGTGATGATAAATATAATGGAGCATTGTGATGACTAGGGCTTGGAGCATTATGATGACAAGGGCCATTGAAAATTTTCATGACAAGGTCGTGAAGCATTGTGATGACAAGGTGCTGGAGCATTGTGATGAGAAAACCACGGAGCCTTGTGAGACAAGTCTCATGGAGCATACTGATGAAAAGGGGCATGGAGCATTGTGATTAGAGTGTCTTGGAAAATTGTGATGACAAGGGCATGGAGCATTGTGATGAGAAGGCCAAGGAGCAGTCTGATGACATGCGTCATTGAGCTTTGTGATGACAAGGGCATGGAGCATTGTAATTACAGGCGTCTTGGAGCATTGTGATGAAAAAGGCATGGATCATTGTGATGAAAAAGGCATGGAGCCTTGTCATGACAGGGTTCAAGGAGCATACAGAGAACAAGTGTCAGGGAGCATTTTGATGACAAGTGTATTGAGCATTGTGATGACAAAGGTCATGGAGCATTGTGAAGAGAAGACCCTAGATAATTGTGATGACGAGCGTCATGGGGCATTGTGATGACAAGTGTTATGGAATATTGTGATCACAAGGGTTTGGAGCAGTGTTATGACAGAGGTCATGGAGCATTTTGATTTCATTGTGATGACAATAGCCTGAAGCATTATGATGATGGGCATGGTGCATTGTGATGACAGGGTTCATGGATCATTGAGATAAAAAGGGACATGGAGCATTGTGATTACAGGTGTCTTGGAGCATTGTGATGAGAAGGGTCATGTAGCCTTGTGATGACAAGGCCATGGAACATCGTGATGGCAGGGGTCATGGAGCATTGTTATCACAGGGGTAATGGAGCATTGTGATGGCAAGGGCATGGAGCATTCCGATGACATGCATCATGGAGCTTTGTGATGACAAGGGCATGGAGCACTGTGATTACAGGGGTCTTAGGAGCATTGTGATGACAAGGGTCATGGAGCCTTGTGATGACAAGGCCGTGGAACATTGTGATGGAAGGGGTCATGGAGCATTGTTATGACAGGGGTAATGGAGCATTGTGATGACAAGGGCATGGAACATTTGTCTGAAATGTTTCATGGATTATTGTGATGAGAGTGGGCATGGAGCATTATGATGACAAGGGCACGGAACACAGTGATACATGGGTCATGGAGGATTGTAATGACAAGGGCATGGAGCATTGTGATGAGAAGGGCATCGAGCAGTGTGATGACAAGCACCATGGAGCTTTTTGATGACAATTGCATGGAACAATGTGATGAGAGGTTTCATGGAGTATTGTGATGACAATGGCATGGAGCATTGTGATGCCAAGGGTCATGGAGCTTTGTGATGACAAAGGTCATGGAGCATTTTGATGACAAGGGCGTGGTGCATTGTGATGAGAAGGGCAGGGAGCATTGTGATGACATTGTCATGGACCAATTTGATGAAAAGGGTCATGGAACATTTTGATGAGAGGCGTTATGTAACATTGTGATGTCAGGGGTCATGGAGCATTTTGATGAAAAGGGTCATGGAGCATTTTGATGACAGGGGTTATGGAACATTGTGATGTCTGGGATCATCAAACATTGTGAAGATAAGTGCATGTAGCATTGTGATGACAGGAGTCATGGAACATTGTGATGACAGGGTTGAGGGAGTATTGTGATGAATAGTGATGTAACATTGTGATATCAGTGGTGAGAGAGCATTTTGATTTGTAGTGCAGGGAGCATTGTGATGACAAGGTTTATGGAGCATTGTGATGACAAGATTGTGGAGCACTGTGACGACCAGCGCATGGTGCATTTTGATGTCATGGGTCATGGAGCATTGTGCTGACGAGCGCATGGAGCATTGTGATGACAAGGGTCATGGAGCATTGTGCTGAGAAAGGCATAGAGCATTGTGATGACAAGGGTCAAAGAGCATTGTGATGAAAAGTTCATGAAGCATTGTGGTTAAAAAGGTCACAGAGACTGTTGATGACAAGGGCATGGACCATTGTGATGACAAAGGTCATGAAGCCTTGTGATGACTGGAGTCACAGAGCATTGTGATGACAGGGGTCATGGAGCATTGTGATAACAAGGGCATGGGGCATTGTGATGACAAGGGCATGGAGCATTGGTCTAATAAGTTTCATGGTTTATTGCGATGACAGTTGGAATGGCGCATTGTGATGACAAGGGCATGGAGCATTGTGATGACCAGGTCATTCATTATTGTGAAGCCAGGTGTCAGGGAGCATTGTGATGACATATGTAATGGCCCATTGTGATGACAATGCCATGGAGCATTGTGATGCCAAGTGTCATGGAGGATTCTGATGACAAAGGTAATGGAGCATTGTGATGACAATGGCTTGGAGCATTGTGATGACAAGGGTCAGGGAGCATTGTGCTGACAAGTTCATGGAAAATTGTGATGACAAGGGACATGGAGCATTCTGATGACAAGCTTGTGGAGTATTTTGATGACAATGGCATGGAGCATTGTGATGAAAACGGCATGGGGCATTTTGATGAAAAAGGCATGGAGCCTTTTTGTGACAGGGTTCAAGGAGCATTCTGACGACAAGTGTCAGGGAGCATTGTGATGACAAGTGTATTGAGAATTGTGATGACAAAGGTCATGGAGCATTGTGATGAAAAGGGCATGGAGTATTGTGATGACAGGCATCATGGAGCATTGTGATGACAAGTGTTATGGAACATTGTGATCACAAGGGTTTGGAGCATTGTGATGACAGAGGTCATTGATCATTTTGATTTCAAGGAGCATGGAGCATTGTGATGACAAGGGCATGGAGCAATGTGATCCCAAGGTTCATGGAGGATTGTGATGGCAATGGTAATGGAGTACTGTGATGACAAGTGCATAGAACATTGTAATGACAAGGTCATGTAGCATTTTGCTGACAAAGGCATGGAGCATTGTGATGACAGGTGTCATGGAGCACTGTGATGACAAGCGTCACGGAGCATTGTGATTACAGGGGTCATGGAGCATTGGGATGACAAGGGCATGCATCATTGTGATGACAAGTGTCATGGAGCATTGGGCTGAAAATGTTCATGGAGTATTGTGATGCCAGGGGTCATGGAGCATTGTGATGACTAGGGAATGGAGCATTGTGATGACAAGAGTCCCGGATCATTGTGTTGTCAGGTGATATTGAGCGTTGTGATGACTGTGGTCATGGAGCATTGTGATGATATTGGTCATGGAGCATTGTGATGAGAAGGTCATGGAGCATTGGGCTGAAAATGTTCATGGAGTATTGTGATGACAGGGGTCATGGAGCATTGTGATGATAAGGGAATGGGGCATTTTGATGAAAATGTCCTGGAGCATTGTGATGAGAAGACCATGGAGCCTTGTGATGACAAGTCTCATGGAGCATTCTGATGAAAAGGAGCATGGACCATTGTGATTACAGGGGTCTTGGAGCATTGTGATGACAAGGGCATGGAGCATTGTGATGAGAAGGCCATGGAGCATTCTGATGACATGCATCATGGAGCTTTGTGATGACAAGGGCATGGAGCATTGTGATTACAGGGGCCTTGGAGCATTGTGATGAAAATGGCATGGATCATTGTGATGAAAAAGGCATGGAGCCTTGTCATGAAAGGGTTCAGGGAGCATACTGATGGCAAGAGTCAGGGAGCATTGTGATGACATGTGTATTGCGCATTGTGATGACAAATGTCATGGGGCATTGTGATGAGAAGTCCATGAATAATTGTGATGAGTAGCGTCATGGGGTATTGTGATGACAAGTGTTATGGAACATTGTGATCACAAGGGTTTGGAGCATTGTGATGACAGAGGTCATGGAGCATTTTGATTTCATTGTGATAACAAGAGCATGAAGCATTATGATGATGGGCATGGTGCATTGTGATGACAGAGTTCATGGAGCATTGTGATGAAAGGTGGCATGGAGCTTTGGTCTGACAAGTTTCATGGATTATTTTGATGACAATGGGCATGGAACATTGTGATGACAAGGGCATGGAGCATTGTGATGACAAGGTCATGGAGTATTGTGAAGACAGGTGTCAGGGAGCATTGTGATGACATATGTCATGTTCCATTGTGATGACAATAGCACGGAGCATTGTGATGCCAAGTGTCATGGAGGATTGTTGTGACAAAGGTAAAGGAGCATTGTGATGATAAGCGCATGGAGCATTGAGATGACAAGGGCCATTGATAATTTTAATGTCCATGTCGTGAAACATTTTGATGACAAGCGCATGGAGCTTCCTATGACAGGGGTCATGGAGCATTGTGATGACAAGTGCATGGAGTATTGTTATGACAAGAGCATATAACATTGTGATGAGAAGTGCCATGGAGCATTGTGATGACAAAGACATGGAGAATTGTGAGGACAAGGGACATTGAGCTTTGAGATGACCAGGGCATGGAGCATTGTGATGGCAAAACCGTGGAGCATTGTGATGAGAAGACCTTGGGTAATTGTGATGACGAGCATCATGGAGCACTGTAATGACAAGGGGCATGAAGCATTGTGATGACAGGTGTCAGGGAGCATTGTGATGACAGGGGACATGGAGCATTGTGATGACAAGGGCATGGAGCATTGTGATGACAAGGATACGGAACATTGTGATGAAAAGTGCCATTGAGAATTTTGATGATAAAGTCATGAAGCATTGTGATGACAAACACTTGGAGCTTGCTATGACAGGGGTCATGGAACATTGCAATGACAAGTGCATGGAGAATTGTGATGAAACGAGCATGTAATTTTGTGATGAGAAGTGTCATGTAGCATTGTGATGACAAGTGCGTGGAGAATTGTTATGACAAGGGACATGGAGCATTGTGATAACCAGGGAATGGAGCATTGTGATGACAGGGGTCATGGAGCATTATTATGACAAGGGCCATGGTGCATTCTGATATAAGATATCACTTATGAAGGGAATGTAAACCTGGCTAGATATGAACTGAATTAGGAAAGAGAACCGAGTCTCAGATTTAGAACACACTCTTATGCTTGCTTAAGGGGGAAGGAGAGGTGGGGAGACACACAAAACCAGAGTTTGATATTAACAGAGGTACCGTTCCATAATCCAAATACAGAAGAGACAAGCCCGACTCCTTCCTCAGTGAATGGGACTCAACACCCCTATTCCCCACAGAGAAATATATCTGACTAGTAAGGATCTTAAAACCTATGTATTGATATGTCTCCATAAGGGAACCAAGTGTGTCTAGAATGACATAAACACGGCAGTGAGAATCAGCTCAAACCCACTATAAAAAGGAATTTCAAAACAAAACAAAGAAACAGTGAAATTCTTACACAATACCTTCAGGGGTTCTGATGAAACTTGGAATGACCCTATCTACAACAACAGCTGGATGTGGCATAAGGCTGTTCACTTGGGACTGAGAGGATTGGTGAGATTGGGTGTGAAAATGCAGACGCTTTAAAGCAATAATGCCTGCCACTGATTCCATGGTTCCCAACTCTCCAGGTAGAAGGGAATATCACTACAGTTATAAAATGTATGGGAAACCTAGAGAATGGACACCCTCTGATGGTGAAAGGTTTCTAAAACTCTACTAATTTTTTTCTCTCCAAGTGTTCCAGCTTGACATTCCAACTGCTTTAATATCAATCTCCCAACTTGGAGAGTCAGCCCCTATAACCTCCTGGTTCGCACAGTTGGCACATTGTGCAGAGGATATAAGGGAAGAGGGAGAACCAATGAGAGAGTAGTTGTAGGCATTTGGACGGCCGCATATCACTCTAATTTCCCGTCACGAAGAAGAATTAACCAAACTCTCAGCCTGCCCCACCCCCATAACAAGTATAGGTCCTGAAGCAAAATTGTGGGTTTGCGGTCAGCACACAAAAACACAAGATGAAAAATGGAGCTCAGGGGCACAGCAATTCACTAAGTTGCAGAGTTATACAGGACTACTCTGTTCCAAAAATCTGTTGAGGAAAAGCCATGAGGCAGACTTGAAAATGAGGGAGATTTGCACGAAACAGATTTCCAGAAGTACATTGGAATCGCCTTTAAACACAGGAAAAGCATCACAACTTCGACAATTATGGAATTGTCCATAAAGGGCGCATGCGTTTTCTCCTGAATATATTCAGGAGAAAACGCATACACCCATTTTGGCCAACCAAGCAACCGCACAATGCAAAACTGCACTACAAACAAGTATCACTTCCCACCAGTCAAAAGGGATATCCGTAAAATGTGTAAAAGCCAGAAAGGCAAGAGGGGCTCTGGAGAACAGGGAGCCTTGTTATGCTGATGGGTGGGATGTAGATTGCCAACAGCCACTCTGGAGGAGTGCATTGTGTTCCCTAAAA
Organism: Hyperoodon ampullatus; assembly: GCF_949752795.1. NCBI lineage: Eukaryota > Metazoa > Chordata > Mammalia > Artiodactyla > Ziphiidae > Hyperoodon > Hyperoodon ampullatus. Next base: position 1,397,784 of record NW_027641078.1, read on the forward strand.
GAATTAAACAACAGAGCTTCACAACCTAAGGCACTTCCAGTCATGGGAATATACCTTGGGAAAATTGAAAATCAATAAGACACAGCCAACCCAAAATATAGGGCATCACTGCTTACAGGAACCTCGACTTCGGGACACCTTAAATATCCCAGGAAAGACAAAAGTAGTAAAGAAATTGTGGTACATACGTATGATGGAATATCCCTCAGCCATGAAATCAATGTCATAAGGCCAGTAGCAGCATAATGAGTGGATTCATGTACGATGATTCTAACTGAAATAAGTCACACAGAAAAAGAAACTTATCATAAGATATCACTTATGAAGGTCTTGTAAACATGGCTACACATGAACTGAATTAGGAAAGAGAAGAGTCTCACATTTAGAAAACACTCTTATGCCTGCTCAAGAGGAAAGGAGAGGTGGGGTGATGCATAAAACCAGAGTTTGATATTAGCACAGGTACGGTTGCATAATCCAAATACAGAATAGACAAGACCAACTCTTTCCTCACTGAATGGGGCTCAACACCCCTATTCCCCGCAGAGTAGTATATCTGACTAGTAAGAATCTTAAAACATATGTATTGATATGTCTCCATAAGGTAACCAAGTGTGTCTAGAACGACATAAACACGGCAGTGAGAATCAGCTCAAACCCACTATAAAAAGGAATTTCAAAACAAAACAAAGAAACAGTGAAATTCTTACACAATACCTTCAGGGGTTCTGATGTAACTTAGAATGACCCTATCTACAACGACAGCTGGATGTGGCATAAGGCTGGTCACTTGGGACTGAGAGGATTGGTGAGATTGGGTGAGAAAATGCAGACCGTTTAAAGCAATAATACCTGGCACCCATTCCATGGTTCCCAACTCTCCAGGTAGAAGGGGATATCACTACAGTTATAACATGTATGGGAAACCTAGAGAATGGACACCATCTGATGGTGAAAGGTTTCTAAAACTCTACTAATTTTTTTCTCTCCTTGTGCACCAGTTTGACATTCCAACTGCTTTAGTATCAATCTCCCAAATTGGAGAGTCAGCACCTTTAACCTCCTGGTTCGCACAGTTGGCACGTTGTGCAGAGGATATAAGGGAAGAGGGAGAAACAATTAGAGAGTAGCTGTAGGCATTTGGATGGCCACATGTCACTCTAAATTCCCGTCACGAAGAAGAATTAACAAACTCTGAGCCAACCCCCCCAATGGAAGAAGTATAGGTCCTGAAGCAAAATTGTGGATTGGCAGTCAGCTCACAAAAACGCGAGTTGAAAAATGGAGCTCAGGGGCACAGAAATTCAGTAACTTGCAGAGTTATAAAGGACTACTCTCTTCCAAAAATCTGTTGAGACAAAGCCATGAGGCGGACTTGAAAGTGAGGCAGAAGTGCACGAAACAGATTTCAATAAGTATATTGGAATCGCCTTTAAACACAGGAAAAGCATCACAACTTCGAAAATTATGGAATTGTCCATAAAGGGCGCATGCGTTTTCTCCTGAATATATTCAGGAGAAAACGCATACGCCCATTTTGGCCAACCAAGCAACCGCACAATGCAAATCTGCACTACAAAGAAGTATCACTTCCAACCGGTCAAAAGGGACATCCATAAAATGTGTAAAAACAAGAAAGGCAAGACAGGATCTGGAGAAGAGGGAGCCTTGTTATGCGGATGGGTGGGATGTAAATTGCCAACAGCCACTCTGGAGGAGTACATTGTGTTCCCAAAAAGAAGTAAACAACAGTGCTTCACAACCTAAGGCACTTCCAGTCACGGGAATATACCTTGGGAAAATGGAAAATCAATAAGACACAGCCACCCCAAAATTTATGGCAGCACAGCTTACAAGAACCTCGAATTCGGGACACCTTATATATCCCAGGAAAGACAAAAATGGTAAAGAAATTGTGGTACATATGTATGACGGAATATCCCTCAGCCATGAAGTCAATGTCATAAGGCCAGTAGCAGCATAATGACGGGATTCATGTACGATGATTCTAACTGAAAAAAATCACACAGAAAAAGAAACTTATCATAAGATATCACTTATGAAGGGTATATAAACATGGCTACACATGGAATAAATTAGGAAAGTGAACAGAGTCTCATATTTAGAAAACACTCTTATGCATGCTTAATGGGAAAGCAGAGGTGGGGTGATGAATAAAACCAGAGTTTGATATTAGCACAGGTACGGTACCATATTCCAAATACAGAATACACAAGACCTACTACTTCCTCTGTGAATGGGACTCAAAACCCCATATTTCCCGCAGAGGAATATATCTTACTAGTAAGAATCATAAAACCTATGTATTGATATGTCTCTGTAAGGGAATCAAGTGTGTCTAGACTGGCATAAACATGGCAGCGAGAATCAGCTCAAACCCACTAGAAAAGGAAATTCAAAAACAAAACAAAAAACAGGGAAATTCTTTACCATTCCTTCAGGGTCTCTGATGAAACCTGGAATGACCCTATCAACAACGACAGCTGGATGTGGCATAAGGCTGGACACTTGGGACTGAGAGGATTGGTGAGATTGGATGAGCAAATGCAGACACTTTAAAACAAAAATATGTGGCACCCATTCCATGGGGCCCAACTCTCCAGGTTGAAGGAACTATTACTACAGCTATAACATGTACGGGAAACATAGAGAACGGACACACTGTGTATACAAAAGGTTTCTAAAACTCAAAGAATAGTCCCTCTCCTTGTGCTCCAGTTTGATTTTCCATCTGCTTTACTATCAATCTCCCAACTTGAAGAGACAGCCCCTTTAACCTCCTGGTTCGCACAGGTTTCCAATTTGGCAGAGGATGAAAGGGAAGAGGGAGAACCAATGAGAGAGTAGCTGTTAGGCATTTGGACAGGCACATTTCACTCTAATTTCTTGGCAGGAAGAAGAATTTACCAAATTCTCAGCCAGCCACCGGGAACCAGTGTAGGTCCTGAACCAAAATTTTGGACTTGCGGTCAGCTCACAAAAAACGAGTTGAAAAATGGAGCTCAGGGGCACAGCAATTCATAAACTGGCCGAGTAATAAAGGACAACTATCGTCCAAAAATCTGTTGAGGGAAGGCAGCGAGGCTGACTTGAAAGCGAGGCAGAATAGCAAGAAACAGATTTCAAGAGGTACGTTGGAATCACCTTTAAAGCACAGGAAGAGGGGCACAACTTCGACAATGATGCACTTGGCCAAAAAGGGCGTATGCGTTTTCTCCTGAATATATTCAGGAGAAAACGCATACGCCCATTTTGGCCAAGCAAGCAAGTGGGCAATGCAAATCTGCACTACAGAGAAGTAGCACTTCCCACCGGTGAAAAGGGACTTCCACAAAATGTGTAAAAACCAGAAAGGCAAGACAAGTCCTGGAGAACAGGGAGCCTTGTTATGCTGATGGGCGGGATGTAAATTGCCAACTGCCTCTCTGGAGGAGTGCATTGTGTTCCCTAAAATAAGTAAACAACAGATCTACAGAGCCAAGGGCACTTCCAGTCTAGGTAATATACATTGGGAAAACTGAAACTCAATAAGACAGAGCCCAAAATTTAGGGCTGCACTGCTTACAAGGACCTCAACTTGGGTACACATTAAATATCCCAGGAAATATAAAAATGGTTCAAAAAATTGTGGTCCTTATGTACGATGGAATATCCCTCAGCCATTAAATAAATGTCATAAGACCAGTAGCAGCAAAATGAGTGGATTCAGGTACGATGATTCTAAGTGAAATAATCACACAGAAAAAGAAACTTATCATAAGATATCACTCATGAAGATCCTGTAAACATGGCTACACTTGAACTGATTTAGGAAAAAGAACAGAGTCTCACATTTAGAAAACACTCTTATGCCTGCTTAAGGGTTAAGGAGAGGTGGGGAGATGCATAAAACCAGAGTTCGCTATAAGCACAGGTACCGTTCCAAAAACCAACAATGGAATAGACAAAACCTACACCTTCCTCAGTGAAAGGGACTCAAAACCACATATTTCCCACAGAGGAATATATCTGACTAGTAAGAATCTTAAAACCTATGTATTGATATATCTCCATAAGGGAATCAAGTGTGTCTAGACTGGCATAAACATGGCAGCGAGAATCAGCTCAAACCCACTATAAAAAGGAATTTCAAAAACAAAACAAAAAAACTGGGAAATTCTTTACAATTCCTTCAGGGTCTCTGATGAAACCTGGAATGACCCTATCTACAATGACAGCTGGATGTGGCATAAGGAGGGACACTTGGGACTGAGAGGATTTATGAGATAGGGTGAGCAGATGCAGACCCTTTAAAGCAATAATGCATGGCACCCATTCCATGGGTCCCAACTCTCCAGGTTGAAGGGAATGTTACTACAGTTATAACTTGTACGGGAAACCTAGAGAACGGACACACTGTGAATACGAAAGGTTTCTAAAACTCAACAAATAGTCCCTCTCCTGGTGCTCCGCTTTGAATTTCCATCTGCTTTACTATCAATCTCCCAACTTGGAGAGACAGCCCCTTTAACCTCCTGGTTCGCACAGGTTGCCAATTTGGCAGAGGATGAAAGGGAAGAGGGAGAACCAATGAGAGAGTAGCTGTTAGGCATTTGGACGGGCACATATCACTGTAATTTCCCGGCAGGAACAAGAATTAACCAAAGTCTCAGCCACCCACCGGGAACCAGTATAGGTCATGAACCAGAATTTTGGACTTGCGGGCCGGTCACCAAAAACGAGTTGAAAAATGGAGCTCAGGGGCACAGCAATTCACAAACTGGCCGAGTAATAAAGGACAACTATCGTCCAAAAATCTGTTGAGGGAAGGCAACGAGGTGGACTTGAAAGCGAGGCAGAATAGCAGGAAACAGATTTCAAGAGGTACGTTGGAATCGCCTTTAAAGCACAGGAAGAGGGGCACAACTTCGACAATGATGCACTTGGCCAAAAAGGGCGTATGCTATTCTCCTGAATATATTCAGGAGAAAACGCATACGCCCTTTTTGGCCAAGCAAGGAAGCGGGCAATGCAAATTGGCACTACAAAGAAGTATCACTTCCCACCGGTCAAAAGGGACATCCACAAAATGTGTGAAAACCAAAAAGGCAATACAGGCCCTGGAGAACAGGGAGCCTTGTTATGCTGATGGGCGGGATGTAAATTGCCAACTGACTCTCTGGAGGAGTGCATTGTGTTCCCTAAAACAAGTAAAGAACAGAGCTACAGAGCCAAGGGCACTTCCAGTCTACGGAATATACCTTGGGAAAACTGAAACTCAATAAGACAGAGCCACCCCAAAATTTAGGGCTGCACTGCTTACAAGGACCTCAACTTGGGTACACCTTAAATATCCCAGGAAATATAAAAATGGTTCAAAAAATTGAGGTACTTACGTACGATGGAATATCCCTCAGCCATGAAATCAATGTCATAAGACCAGTAGCAGCTAAATGGGTGGATTCAGGTACGATGATTCTAAGTGAAATAAGTCACAGAGAAATAGAAACTTATCATAAGATATCACTTATGAGGATCCTGTAAACATGCCTACACTTGAACTGAGTTAGGAAAGAGAACAGTGTCTCACATTTAGAAAACACTCTTATGCCTCCCTAAGGGGGAAGGAGAGGAGGGGTGATGCATAAAACCAGAGTTTGATATAAGCACAGGTACCGTTCCAAAAACCAACTATGGAATAGACAAGACCTACACCTTCCTCAGTGAAAGGGACTCAAAACCCCATATTTCCCGCAGAGGAATATATCTGACTAGTAAGAATCTTAAAACCTATGTATTGATATGTCTCTGTAAGGGAATCAAGAGTGTCTAGACTGGCATAAACATGGCAGCGAGAATCAGATCAAACCCACTATAAAAAGGAATTTCAAAAACAAAACAAAAAAACTGGGAAATTCTTTACCATTCCTTCAGGGTCTCTGATGAAACCTGGAATGACCCTATCTACAATGACAGCTGGATGTGGCATAAGGAGGGACACTTGGGACTGAGACGATTGGTGAGATTGGGTGAGCAAATGCAGACCCTTTAAAGGACAAATGCCTGACACCCATTCCATGGGTCCCAACTCTCCTGGTTGAAGGGAATATTACTACAGTTATAACATGTACGGGAAACCTAGAGAACGGACACACAGTGAATAGGAAAGGTTTCTAAAACTCAATGAATAGTCCCTCTCCTGGTGCTCCGGTTTGACTTTCCATCTGCTTTACTATCAATCTCCCAACTTGGAGAGACAGCCCCTTTAACCTGTTTCGCACAGGTTGCCTATTTGGCAGAGGATGAAAGGGAAGAGAGAGAACCAATGAGAGAGTAGCTGCTAGGCATTTGGACAGGCACATATTACTCTAACTTCCCGGCAGGAAGAAGAATTAACCAAAGTCTTAGCCACCCACCGGGAACCAGCATAGGTCCTGAACCAAAATTTTGGACTTGCGGTCAGCTCACCAAAAACGAGTTGAAAAATGGAGCTCAGGGGCACAGAAATTCACAAACTGGCTGAGTAATAAAGGACAACTATCGTCCAAAAATCAGTTGAGGGAAGGCATCGTGGCGGCCTTGAAAGCGAGGCAGAATAGCAGGAAACAGATTTCAAGAGGTACGTTGAAATCGCCTTTAAAGCACAGGAAGAGGGTCACAACTTCGACAATGATGCACTTGGCCAAAAAGGGCGTATGCGTTTTCTCCTGAATATATTCAGGAGAAGATGCATACGCCCTTTTAGGCCAAGCAAGCAAGCGGGCAATGCAAATCTGCACTACAAAGAAGTATCACTTCCCACCGATCAAAAGGGACATCCACAAAATGTGTAAAAACCAGAAAGGCAAGACAGGTCCTGGAGAACAGGGAGCTTTGTTATGCTGATGGGCGGGATGTAAATTGCCAACTGCCTCTCTGGAGGAGTGCATTGTGTTCCCTAAAACAAGTAAAGAACAGAGCTACAGAGCCAAGGGCACTTCCAGTCTAGGGAATATACCTTGGGAAAACTGAAAATCAATATGACAGAGCCACCCCAAAATTTAGGGCTGCACTGCTTACAAGGACCTCAACTTGGGTACACCTTAAATATCCCAGGAATTATAAAAATGGTTTAAAAAATTGTGGTACTTACGTACGATGGAATATCCCTCAGCCATGAAATCAATGTCATAAGACCAGTAGCAGCAAAATGGTTGGATTCAGGTATGATGATTCTAAGTGAAATAAGTCACAGAGAAAAAGAAACATATCATAAGATATCACTTATGAAGATCCTGTAAACATGGCTACACTTGAACTGAGTTAGGAAAGAGAACAGTGTCTCACATTTAGAAAACCCTGTTATGCCTGCTTAAGGGGGAAGGAGAGGTGGGGTGATGCATAAAACCAGAGTTTGATATAAGCACAGGTACCGTTCCAAAAACAAACTATGGAATAGACAAGACCTACACCTTCCTCAGTGAAAGGGACTCAAAACCCCATATTTCCCGCTGAGGAATATATCTGACTAGTAAGAATCTTAAAACCTATGTAATGATAAGTCTCCGTAAGGGAATCAAGTGTGTCTACACTGGCATAAACATGGCAGCGAGAATCAGCTCAAACCCACTATAAAAAGGAATTTCAAAAACAAAACAAAAAAACTGGGAAATTCTTTACAATTCCTTCAGGGTCTCTGATGAAACCTGGAATGACCCTATCTACAATGACAGCTGGATGTGGCATAAGGAGAGACACTTGGGACTGAGTCGATTGGTGAGATTGGGTGAGCAAATGCAGACCCATTAAATCACAAATGCCTGGCACCCATTCCATGGGTCCCAACTCTCCAGGTTGAAGGGAATATTACTACAGCTATAACATGTACGGGAAACCTAGAGAACCGACACACTGTGAATACGAAAGGTTTCTAAAACTCAACGAATAGTCCCTCTCCTGGTGCTCCGGTTTGACTTTCCATCTGCTTTACTATCAACCTCCCGACTTGTAGAGACAGCCCCTTTAACCTCCTGGTTCGCACAGGTTGCCAATTTGGCAGAGGATGAAAGGGAAGAGGGAGAACCAATGAGAGAGTAGCTGTTAGGCATTTGGACGGACACATATCACTGTAATTTCCCGGCAGGAAGAAGAATTAACCAAAGTCTCAGCCACCCCCGGGAACCAGTATAGGTCCTGAACCAAAATGTTGGACTTGCTGTCAGCTCACCAAAAACGAGTTGAAAAATGGAGCTCAGGGGCACAGCAATTCACAAACTGGCCGAGTAATAAAGGACAACTATCGTCCAAAAGTCTGTTGAGGGAAGGCAACGAGGCGGCCTTGAAAGCGAGGCAGAATAGCAGGAAACAGATTACAAGAGGTACGTTGGAATCGCCTTTAAAGCACAGGAAGAGGGGCACAACTTCGACAATGATGCACTTGGCCAAAAAGGGCGTATGCGTTTTCTCCTGAATATATTCAGGAGAAAACGCATACGCCCTTTTTGGCCAAGCAAGCAAGCGGGCAATGCAAATCTGCACTACAAAGAAGTATCACTTCCCACCGGTCAAAAGGGACATCCACAAAATGTGTAAAAACCAGAAAGGCAAGACAGGCCCTGGAGAACAGGGAGCCTTGTTATGCTGATGGGCGGGATGTAAATTGCCAACTGCCTCTCTGGAGGAGTGCATTGTGTTCCCTAAAACAAGTAAAGAACAGAGCTACAGAGCCAAGGGCACTTCCAGTCTAGGGAATATTCCTTGGGAAAACTGAAAATCAATAAGACAGAGCCACCCCAAAATTTAGGGCTGCACTGCTTACAAGGACCTCAACTTGGGTACACCTTAAATATCCCAGGAAATATAAAAATGGTTCAAAAAATTGTGGTACTTAGGTACGATGGAATATCCCTCAGCCATGAAATCAATGTCATAAGACCAGTAGCAGCAAAATGGGTTGATTCAGGTACGATGATTCTAAGTGAAATAAGTCACACAGAAAAATAAACTTATCATAAGATATCACTTATGAAGATCCTGTAAACATGGCTACACTTGAACTGAGTTAGGAAAGAGAACAGTGTCTCACATTTAGAAAACACTCTTATGCCTGCTTAAGGGGGAAGGAGAGGTGGGGTGATGCATAAAACCAGAGTTTGATATAAGCACAGGTACCGTTCCAAAAACCAACTATGGAATAGACAAGACCTACACCTTCATCAGTGAAAGGGACTCAAAACCCCATATTTCCCGCAGAGGAATATATCTGACTAGTAAGAATCTTAAAACCTATGGATTGATATGTCTCCGTAGGGAATCAAGTGTGTCTAGACTGGCATAAACATGGCAGCGAGAATCAGCTCAAACCCACTATAAAAAGGAATTTCAAAAACAAAACAAAAAACCTCTGAAATTCTTTACAATTCCTTCAGGGTCTCTGATGAAACCTGGAATGACCCTATTTACAACGACAGCTGGATGTGGCATAAGGCTGGACACTTGGGACTGAGAGGATTGGTGAGATTGCGTGAGCAAATGCAGACCCTTTAAAGCAATAATGCATGGCACCCATTCCATGGGGCCCAACTCTCCAGGTTGAAGGGAATATTACTACAGTTATAACATGTACCGGAATCCTAGAGAACGGACACACTGTGAATACGAAAGGTTTCTAAAACTCAACGAATAGTCCCTCTCCTGGTGCTCCGGTTTGACTTTCCATCTGCTTTACTATCAACCTCCCAACTTGGAGAGACAGCCCCTTTAATTTCCTGGTTCGAACATGTTTCCAATTTGGCAGAGGATGAAAGGGAAGAGGGAGAACCAATGAGAGAGTAGCTGTTAGGCATTTGGACGGGCACATATCACTCTAACTTCCCGACAGGAAGAAGAATTAAGCAAAGTCTCAGCCACCCACCGGGAACCAGTATAGGTCCTGAAGCAAAATTTTGGACTTGCGGTCAGCTCACTAAAAACGAGTTGAAAAATGGAGCTCAGGGGCACAGCAATTCACAAACTGGCCGAGTAATAAAGGACAACTATCGTCCAAAAATCTGTTGAGGGAAGGCAACGAGGCGGACTTGAAAGCGAGGCAGAATAGCAGGAAACAGATTTCAAGAGGTACGTTGGAATCGCCTTTAAAGCACAGGAAGAGGGGCCCAACTTCGAAAATGATGCACTTGGCCAAAAAGGGCGTATGTGTTTTCTCCTGAATATATTCAGGAGATAACGCATACGCCCTTTTTGGCAAAGCAAGCAAGCGGGCAATGCAAATCTGCACTACAAAGAAGTATCACTTCCCACTGGTCAAAAGGGCCATCCACAAAATGTGTAAAAACCAGAAAGGCAAGACAGGCCCTGGAGAACAGGGTGCCTTGTTATGCTGATGGGCGGGATGTAAATGGCCAACTGCCTCTCTGGAGGAGTGCATTGTGTTCCCTAAAACAAGTAAAGAACAGAGCTACAGAGCCAAGGGCACTTCCAGTCTAGGGAATATACCTTGGGAAAACTGAAAATCAATAAGACAGAGACACCCCAAAATTTAGGGCTGCACTGCTTACAAGGACCTCAACTTGGGTACACCTTAAATATCCCAGGAAATATAAAAATGGTTCAAAAAATTGTGGTACTTTCGTATGATGGAATATACCTCAGCCATGAAATCAATGTCATAAGACCAGTAGCAGCAAAATGGGTAGATTCAGGTACGATGATTCTAAGTGAAATAAGTCACACAGAAAAAGAAACTTATCATAAGATATCACTTATGAAGATCCTGTAAACATGGCTACACTTGAACTGAGTTAGGAAAGAGAACAGTGTCTCACATTTAGAAAACACTCTTATGCCTGCTTAAGGGGGAAGGAGAGGTGGGGTGATGCATAAAACCAGAGTTTGATATAAGCACAGGTACCGTTCCAAAAACCAACTATGGAATAGACAAGACCTACACCTTCCTCAGTGAAAGGGACACAAAACCCCATATTTCCCGCAGAGGAATATATCTGACTAGTAAGAATCTTAAAACCTATGGATTGATATGTCTCCGTAGGGAATCAAGTGTGTCTAGACTGGCATAAACATGGCAGCGAGAATCAGCTCAAACCCACTATAAAAAGGAATTTCAAAAACAAAACAAAAAACTGGGAAATTCTTTACAATTCCTTCAGGGTCTATGATGAAACCTGGAATGACCCTATTTACAACGACAGCTGGATGTGGAATAAGGCTGGAAACTTGGGACTGAGAGGATTGGTGAGATTGGGTGAGCAAATGCAGACCCTTTAAAGCAATAATGCATGGCACCCATTCCATGGGTCCCAACTCTCCAGGTTGAAGGGAATATTACTACAGCTATAACATGTACCGGAAACCTAGAGAACGGACACACTGTGAATACGAAAGGTTTCTAAAACTCAACGAATAGTCCCTCTCCTGGTGCTCCGGTTTGACTTTCCATCTGCTTTACTATCAACCTCCCAACATGGAGAGACAGCCCCTTTAACCTCCTTGTTCGCACAGGTTTCCAATTTGGCAGAGGATGAAAGGGAAGAGGGAGAACCAATGAGAGAGTAGCTGTTAGGCATTTGGACGGGCACATATCATTGTAATTTCCCGGCAGGAAGAAGAATTAACCAAAGTCTCAGCCACCCCCGGGAACCAGTATAGGTCCTGAACCAAAATTTTGGACTTGCGGTCAGCTCACCAAAAACGAGTTGAAAAATGGAGCTCAGGGGCACAGCAATTCACAAACTGGCCGAGTAATAAAGGACAACTATCATCCAAAAACCTGTTGAGGGAAGGCAACGAGGTGGACTTGAAAGCGAGGCAGAATAGCAGGAAACAGATTTCAAGAGGTACGTTGGAATTGCTTTTAAAGCACAGGAAGAGGGGCACAACTTCGGCAATGATGCACTTGGCCAAAAAGGGCATATGCGTTTTCTGCTGAATATATTCAGGAGAAAACGCATACGTCCTTTTTGGCCAAGCAAGCAAGCGGGCAATGCAAATCTGCACTACAAAGGAGTATCACTTCCCACCGGTCAAAAGGGACATCCACAAAATGTGTAAAAACCAGAAAGGCAAGACAGGCCCTGGAGAACAGGGAGCCTTGTTATGCTGATGGGCGGGATGTAAATTGCCAACTGCCTCTCTGGAGGAGTGCATGTGTTCCCTAAAACAAGTAAAGAACAGAGCTACAGAGCCAAGGGCACTTCCAGTCTAGGGAATATTCCTTGGGAAAACTGAAAATCAATAAGACAGAGCCACCCCAAAATTTAGGGCTGCACTGCTTACAAGGACCTCAACTTGGGTACACCTTAAATATCCCAGGAAATATAAAAATGGTTCAAAAAATTGTGGTACTTACGTACGATGGAATATCCCTCAGCCATGAAATCAATGTCATAAGACCAGTAGCAGCAAAATGGGTAGATTCAGGTACGATTATTCTAAGTGAAATAAGTCACAGAGAAAAAGAAACTTATCATAAGATATCACTTATGAAGATCCTGTAAACATGGCTACACTTGAACTGAGTTAGGAAAGAGAACAGTGTCTCACATTTAGAAAACACTCTTATGCCTGCTTAAGGGGGAAGGAGAGGTGGGGTGATGCATAAAACCAGAGTTTGATATAAGCACAGGTACCGTTCCAAAAACCAACTATGGAATAGACAAGACCTACACCTTCCTCAGTGAAAGGGAATCAAAACCCCATATTTCCCGCAGAGGAATATATCTGACTAGTAAGAATCTTAAAACCTATGGATTGATATGTCTCCGTAAGGGAATCAAGTGTGTCTAGACTGGCATAAACATGGCAGCGAGAATCAGCTCAAACCCACTATAAAAAGGAATTTCAAAAACAAAACAAAAAAACTGGGAAATTCTTTACAATTCCTTCAGGGTCTCTGATGAAACCTGGAATGACCCTATCTAAAACGACAGCTGGATGTGGCATAAGGCTGGACACTTGGGACTGAGAGGATTGGTGCGATTTGGTGAGCAAATGCAGACCCTTTAAAGCAATAATGCATGGCACCCATTCCATGGGTCCCAACTCTCCAGGTTGAAGGGAATATTACTACAGTTATAACATGTACCGGAATCCTAGAGAACGGACACACTGTGAATACGAAAGGTTTCTAAAACTCAACGAATAGTCCCTCTCCTGGTGCTCCGGTTTGACTTTCCATCTGCTTTACTATCAACCTCCCAACTTGGAGAGACAGCCCCTTTAATTACCTGGTTCGAACAGGTTTCCAATTTGGCAGAGGATGAAAGGGAAGAGGGAGAACCAATGAGAGAGTAGCTGTTAGGCATTTGGACGGGCACATATCACTGTAATGTCCCGGCAGGAAGAAGAATTAACCAAAGTCTCAGCCACCCACCGGGAACCAGTATAGGTCCTGAAGCAAAATTTTGGACTTGCGGTCAGCTCACCAAAAACGAGTTGAAAAATGGAGCTCAGGGGCACAGCAATTCACAAACTGGCTGAGTAATAAAGGACAACTATCGTCCAAAAATCTGTTGAGGGAAGGCAACGAGGCGGACTTGAAAGCGAGGCAGAATAGCAGGAAACAGATTTCAAGAGGTACGTTGGAATCGCATTTAAAGCACAGGATGAGGGGCCCAACTTCGACAATGATGCACTTGGCCAAAAAGGGCGTATGTGTTTTCTCCTGAATATATTCAGGAGATAACGCATACGCCCTTTTTGGCAAAGCAAGCAAGCGGGCAATGCAAATCTGCACTACAAAGAAGTATCACTTCCCACCGGTCAAAAGGGCCATCCACAAAATGTGTAAAAACCAGAAAGGCAAGACAGGCCCTGGAGAACAGGGTGCCTTGTTATGCTGATGGGCGGGATGTAAATTGCCAACTGCCTCTCTGGAGGAGTGCATTGTGTTCCCTAAAACAAGTAAAGAACAGAGCTACAGAGCCAAGGGCACTTCCAGTCTAGGGAATATACCTTGGGAAAACTGAAAATCAATAAGACAGAGACACCCCAAAATTTAGGGCTGCACTGCTTACAAGGACCTCAACTTGGGTACACCTTAAATATCCCAGGAAATATAAAAATGGTTCAAAAAATTGTGGTACTTACGTATGATGGAATATACCTCAGCCATGAAATCAATGTCATAAGACCAGTAGCAGCAAAATGGGTAGATTCAGGTACGATGATTCTAAGTGAAATAAGTCACACAGAAAAAGAAACTTATCATAAGATATCACTTATGAAGATCCTGTAAACATGGCTACACTTGAACTGAGTTAGGAAAGAGAACAGTGTCTCACATTTAGAAAACACTCTTATGCCTGCTTAAGGGGGAAGGAGAGGTGGGGTGATGCATAAAACCAGAGTTTGATATAAGCACAGGTACCGTTCCAAAAACCAACTATGGAATAGACAAGACCTACACCTTCCTCAGTGAAAGGGACACAAAACCCCATATTTCCCGCAGAGGAATATATCTGACTAGTAAGAATCTTAAAACCTATGGATTGATATGTCTCCGTAAGGGAATCAAGTGTGTCTAGACTGGCATAAACATGGCAGCGAGAATCAGCTCAAACCCACTATAAAAAGGAATTTCAAAAACAAAACAAAAAACTGGGAAATTCTTTACAATTCCTTCAGGGTCTATGATGAAACCTGGAATGACCCTATTTACAACGACAGCTGGATGTGGAATAAGGCTGGAAACTTGGGACTGAGAGGATTGGTGAGATTGGGTGAGCAAATGCAGACCCTTTAAAGCAATAATGCATGGCAACCATTCCATGGGTCCCAACTCTCCAGGTTGAAGGGAATATTACTACAGTTATAACATGTACCGGAAACCTAGAGAACGGACACACTGTGAATACGAAAGGTTTCTAAAACTCAACGAATAGTCCCTCTCCTGGTGCTCCAGTTTGACTTTCCATCTGCTTTACTATCAACCTCCCAACTTGGAGAGACAGCCCCTTTAACCTCCTTGTTCGCACAGGTTTCCAATTTGGCAGAGGATGAAAGGGAAGAGGGAGAACCAATGAGAGAGTAGCTGTTAGGCATTTGGACGGGCACATATCATTGTAATTTCCCGGCAGGAAGAAGAATTAACCAAAGTCTCAGCCACCCACCGGGAACCAGTATAGGTCCTGAACCAAAATTTTGGACTTGCGGTCAGCTCACCAAAAACGAGTTGAAAAATGGAGCTCAGGGGCACAGCAATTCACAAACTGGCCGAGTAATAAAGGACAACTATCATCCAAAAACCTGTTGAGGGAAGGCAACGAGGTGGACTTGAAAGCGAGGCAGAATAGCAGGAAACAGATTTCAAGAGGTACGTTGGAATTGCTTTTAAAGCACAGGAAGAGGGGCACAACTTCGGCAATGATGCACTTGGCCAAAAAGGGCATATGCGTTTTCTGCTGAATATATTCAGGAGAAAACGCATACGTCCTTTTTGGCCAAGCAAGCAAGCGGGCAATGCAAATCTGCACTACAAAGGAGTATCACTTCCCACCGGTCAAAAGGGACATCCACAAAATGTGTAAAAACCAGAAAGGCAAGACAGGCCCTGGAGAACAGGGAGCCTTGTTATGCTGATGGGCGGGATGTAAATTGCCAACTGCCTCTCTGGAGGAGTGCATTGTGTTCCATAAAAGAAGTAAACAACAGAGCTACAGAGCCAAGGGCACTTCCAGTCTAGGGAATATTCCTTGGGAAAACTGAAAATGAATAAGACAGAGCCACCCCAAAATTTAGGGCTGCACTGCTTACAAAGACCTCAACTTGGGTACACCTTAAATATCCCAGGAAATATAAAAATGGTTCAAAAAATTGTGGTACTTACGTACGATGGAATATCCCTCAGCCATGAAATCAATGTCATAAGACCAGTAGCAGCAAAATGGGTGGATTCAGGTACGATGATTCTAAGTGAAATAAGTCACAGAGAAAAAGAAACTTATCATAAGATATCACTTATGAAGATCCTGTAAACATGGCTACACTTGAACTGAGATAGGAAAGAGAACAGTGTCTCACATTTAGAAAACACTCTTATGCCTGCTTAAGGGGGAAGGAGAGGTGGGGTGATGCATAAAACCAGAGTTTGATATAAGCACAGGTACCGTTCCAAAAACCAACTATGGAATAGACAAGACCTACACCTTCCTCAGTGAAAGGGAATCAAAACCCCATATTTCCCGCAGAGGAATATATCTGACTAGTAAGAATCTTAAAACCTATGGATTGATATGTCTCCGTAAGGGAATCAAGTGTGTCTAGACTGGCATAAACATGGCAGCGAGAATCAGCTCAAACCCACTATAAAAATGAATTTCAAAAACAAAACAAAAAAACTGGGAAATTCTTTACAATTCCTTCAGGGTCTCTGATGAAACCTGGAATGACCCTATCTAAAACGACAGCTGGATGAGGCATAAGGCTGGACACTTGGGACTGAGAGGATTGGTGCGATTTGGTGAGCAAATGCAGACCCTTTAAAGCAATAATGCATGGCACCCATTCCATGGTTCGAAACTCTCCAGGATGAAGGGAATATTACTACAGTTATAACATGTACGGGAAACCTAGAGAACGGACACACTGTGAATACGAAAGGTTTCTAAAACTCAACGAATAGTCCCTCTCCTTGTGCTCCGGTTTGACTTTCCATCTGCTTTACTATCAATCTCCCAACTTGGAGAGACAGCCCCTTTAACCTCCTGGTTCGCACAGGTTTCCAATTTGGCAGAGGATGAAAGGGAAGAGGGAGAAACAATGAGAGAGTAGCTGTTAGGCATTTGGACGGGCACATATCTCTCTAACTTCCCGACAGGAAGAAGAATTAACCAAAGTCTCAGCCACCCACCGGGAACCAGTATAGGTCCTGAACCAAAATTTTGGACTTGCGGTCAGCTCACCAAAAACGAGTTGAAAAATGGAGCTCAGGGGCACAGCAATTCACAAACTGGCCGAGTAATAAAGGACAACTATCGTCCAAAAATCTGTTGAGGGAAGGCAACCAGGCGGACTTGAAAGCGAGGCAGAATAGCAGGAAACAGATTTCAAGAGGTACGTTGGAATCACCTTTAAAGCACAGGAAGAGGGGCACTACTTCGACAATGATGCCCTTGGCCAAAAAGGGTGTATGCGTTTTCTCCTGAATATATTCAGGAGAAAACGCATACGCCCTTTTTGGCCAAGCAAGCAAGCGGGCAATGCAAATCTGCACTACAAAGAAGTATCACTTCCCACCGGTCAAAAGGGACATCCACAAAATGTGTAAAAACCAGAAAGGCAAGACAGGCCCTGGAGAACAGGGAACCTTGTTATGCTGATGGGCGGGATGTAATTTGCCAACTGCCTCTCTGGAGGAGTGCATTGTGTTCCCTAAAACAAGTAAAGAACAGAGCTACAGAGCCAAGGGCACTTCCAGTCTAGGGAATATACCTTGGAAAAACTGAAAATCAATAAGACAGAGCCACCCCAAAATTTAGGGCTGCACTGCTTACAAGGACCTCAACTTGGGTACACCTTAAATATCCCAGGAAATATAAAAATGGTTCAAAAAATTGTGGTACTTACGTACGATGGAATATCCCTCAGCCATGAAATCAATGTCATAAGACCAGTAGCAGCAAAATGGGTAGATTCAGGTACGATTATTCTAAGTGAAATAAGTCACTGAGAAAAAGAAACTTATCATAAGATATCACTTATGAAGATCCTGTAAACATGGCTACACTTGAACTGAGTTAGGAAAGAGAACAGTGTCTCACATTTAGAAAACACTCTTATGCCTGCTTAAGGGGGAAGGAGAGGTGGGGTGATGCATAAAACCAGAGTTTGATATAAGCACAGGTACCGTTCCAAAAACCAACTATGGAATAGACAAGACCTACACCTTCCCCAGTGAAAGGGAATCAAAACCCCATATTTCCCGCAGAGGAATATATCTGACTAGTAAGAATCTTAAAACCTATGGATTGATATGTCTCCATAAGGGAATCAAGTGTGTCTAGTCTGGCATAAACATGGCAGCGAGAATCAGCTCAAACCCACTATAAAAAGGAATTTCAAAAACAAAACAAAAAAACTGGGAAATTCTTTACAATTCCTTCAGGGTCTCTGATGAAACCTGGAATGACCCTATCTACAACGACAGCTGGATGTGGCATAAGGCTGGACACTTGGGACTGAGAGGATTGGTGCGATTTGGTGAGCAAATGCAGACCGTTTAAAGCAATAATGCATGGCACCCATTCCATGGTTCCCAACTCTCCAGGTTGAAGGGAATATTACTACAGTTATAACATGTACGGGAAACCTAGAGAACGGACACACTGTGAATACGAAAGGTTTCTAAAACTCAACGAATAGTCCCTCTCCTGGTGCTCCGGTTTGACTTCCCATCTGCTTTAATATCAACCTCCCAACTTGGAGAGACAGCCCCTTTAACCTCCTGGTTCGCACAGGTTTCCAATTTGGCAGAGGATGAAAGGGAAGAGGGAGAACCAATGAGAGAGTAGCTGTTAGGCATTTGGACGGGCACATATCACTCTAACTTCCCAGCAGGAAGAAGAATTAACCAAAGTCTCAGCCACCCACCGGCAACCAGTATAGGTCCTGAACCAAAATTTTGGACTTGCGGTCAGCTCACCAAAAACGAGTTGAAAAATGGAGCTCAGGGGCACAGCAATTCACAAACTGGCTGAGTAATAAAGGACAACTATCGTCCAAAAATCTGTTGAGGGAAGGCAACGAGGCGGACTTGAAAGCGAGGCAGAATAGCAGGAAACAGATTTCAAGAGGTACGTTGGAATCGCCTTTAAAGCACAGGAAGAGGGGCCCAACTTCGACAATGATGCACTTGGCCAAAAAGGGCGTATGCGTTTTCTCCTGAATATATTCAGGAGAAAACGCATACGCCCTTTTTGGCCTAGCAAGCAAGCGGGCAATGCAAATCTGCACTACAAAGAAGTATCACTTCCCACCGGTCAAAAGGGACATCCACAAAATGTGTAAAAACCAGAAAGGCAAGACAGGCCCTGGAGAACAGGGAGCCTTGTTATGCTGATGGGCGGGATGTAAATTGCCAACTGCCTCTCTGGAGGAGTGCATTGTGTTCCCTAAAACAAGTAAAGAACAGAGCTACAGAGCCAAGGGCACTTCCAGTCTAGGGAATATACCTTGGAAAAACTGATAATCAATAAGATAGAGCCACCCCAAAATTTAGGGCTGCACTGCTTACAAGGACCTCAACTTGGGTACACCTTAAATATCCCAGGAAATATAAAAATGGTTCAAAAAATGGTGGTACTTACGTACGATGGAATATCCCTCAGCCATGAAATCAATGTCATAAGACCAGTAGCAGCAAAATGGGTGGATTCAGGTACGATGATTCTAAGTGAAATAAGTCACAGAGAAAAAGAAACTTATCATAAGATATCACTTATGAAGATCCTGTAAACATGGCTACACTTGAACTGAGTTAGGAAAGAGAACAGTGTCTCACATTTAGAAAACCCTCTTATGCCTGCTTAAGGGGGAAGGAGAGGTGGGGTGATGCATAAAACCAGAGTTTGATATAAGCACAGGTACCGTTCCAAAAACCAACTATGGAATAGACAAGACCTACACCTTCCTCAGTGAAAGGGACTCAAAACCCCATATTTCCCGCAGTGGAATATATCTGACTAGTAAGAATCTTAAAACCTATGTAATGATATGTCTCCGTAAGGGAATCAAGTGTGTCTACACTGGCATAAACATGGCAGCGAGAATCAGCTCAAACCCACTATAAAAAGGAATTTCAAAAACAAAACAAAAAAACTGGGAAATTCTTTACAATTCCTTCAGGGTCTCTGATGAAACCTGGAATGACCCTATCTACAATGACAGCTGGATGTGGCATAAGGAGAGACACTTGGGACTGAATCGATTGGTGAGATTGGGTGAGCAAATGCAGACCCATTAAAGCACAAATGCCTGGCACCCATTCCATGGGTCCCAACTCTCCAGGTTGAAGGGAATATTACTACAGCTATAACATGTACGGGAAACCTAGAGAACGGACACACTGTGAATACGAAATGTTTCTAAAACTCAACGAATAGTCCCTCTCCTGGTGCTCCGGTTTGACTTTCCATCTGCTTTACTATCAACCTCCCGACTTGGAGAGACAGCCCCTTTAACCTCCTGGTTCGCACAGGTTGCCAATTTGGCAGAGGATGAAAGGGAAGAGGGAGAACCAATGAGAGAGTAGCTGTTAGGCATTTGGACGGACACATATCACTGTAATTTCCTGGCAGGAAGAAGAATTAACCAAAGTCTCAGCCACCCACCTGGAACCAGCATAGGTCCTGAACCAAAATGTTGGACTTGCTGTCAGCTCACCAAAAACGAGTTGAAAAATGGAGCTCAGGGGCACAGCAATTCACAAACTGGCCGAGTAATAAAGGACAACTATCGTCCAAAAGTCTGTTGAGGGAAGGCAACGAGGCGGACTTGAAAGCGAGGCAGAATAGCAGGAACGAGATTACAAGAGGTACGTTGGAATCGCCTTTAAAGCACAGGAAGAGGGGCACAACTTCGACAATGATGCACTTTGCCAAAAAGGGCGTATGCGTTTTCTCCTGAATATATTCAGGAGAAAACGCATACGCTCTTTTTGGCCAAGCAAGCAAGCGGGCAATGCAAATCTGCACTACAAAGAAGTATCACTTCCCACCGGTCAAAAGGGACATCCACAAAATGTGTAAAAACCAGAAAGGAAAGACAGGCCCTGGTGAACAGGGAGCCTTGTTATGCTGATGGGCGGGATGTAAATTGCCAACTGCCTCTCTGGAGGAGTGCATTGTGTTCCCTAAAACAAGTAAAGAACAGAGCTACAGAGCCAAGGGCACTTCCAGTCTAGGGAATATTCCTTGGGAAAACTGAAAATCAATAAGACAGAGCCACCCCAAAATTTAGGGCTGCACTGCTTACAAGGACCTCAACTTGGGTACACCTTAAATATCCCAGGAAATATAAAAATGGTTCAAAAAATTGTGGTACTTACGTACGATGGAATATCCCTCAGCCATGAAATCAATGTCATAAGACCAGTAGCAGCATAATGGGTGGATTCAGGTACGATGATTCTAAGTGAAATAAGTCACACAGAAAAATAAACTTATCATAAGATATCACTTATGAAGATCCTGTAAACATGGCTACCCTTGAACTGGGTTAGGAAAGAGAACAATGTCTCACATTTAGAAAACACTCTTATGCCTGCTTAAGGGGGAAGGAGAGGTGGGGTGATGCATAAAACCAGAGTTTGATATAAGCACAGGTACCGTTCCAAAAACCAACTATGGAATAGACAAGACCTACACCTTCATCAGTGAAAGGGACTCAAAACCCCATATTTCCCGCAGAGGAATATATCTGACTATTAAGAATCTTAAAACCTATGTAATGATATGTCTCCGTAGGGAATCAAGTGTGTCTAGACTGGCATAAACATGGCAGCGAGAATCAGATCAAACCCACTATAAAAAGGAATTTCAAAAACAAAACAAAAAAACTGGGAAATTCTTTACAATTCCTTCAGGGTCTCTGATGAAACCTGGAATGACCCTATTTACAACGACAGCTGGATGTGGCATAAGGCTGGACACTTGGGACTGAGAGGATTGGTGAGATTGGGTGAGCAAATGCAGACCCTTTAAAGCAATAATGCATGGCACCCATTCCATGGGTCCCAACTCTCCAGGTTGAAGGGAATATTACTACAGTTATAACATGTACCGGAATCCTAGAGAACGGACACACTGTGAATACGAAAGGTTTCTAAAACTCAACGAATAGTCCCTCTCCTGGTGCTCCGGTTTGACTTTCCATCTGCTTTACTATCAACCTCCCAACTTGGAGAGACAGCCCCTTTAATTACCTGGTTCGAACAGGTTTCCAATTTGGCAGAGGATGAAAGGGAAGAGGGAGAACCAATGAGAGAGTAGCTGTTAGGCATTTGGACGGGCACATATCACTGTAATGTCCCGGCAGGAAGAAGAATTAACCAAAGTCTCAGCCACCCACGGGGAACCAGTATAGGTCCTGAACCAAAATTTTGGACTTGCGGTCAGCTCACCAAAAACGAGTTGAAAAATGGAGCTCAGGGGCACAGCAATTCACAAACTGGCCGAGTAATAAAGGACAACTATCGTCCAAAAATCTGTTGAGGGAAGGCAACGAGGCGGACTTGAAAGTGAGGCAGAATAGCAGGAAACAGATTTCAAGAGGTACGTTGGAATCGCATTTAAAGCACAGGAAGAGGGGCCCAACTTCGACAATGATGCACTTGGCCAAAAAGGGCGTATGTGTTTTCTCCTGAATATATTCAGGAGATAACGCATACGCCCTTTTTGGCAAAGCAAGCAAGCGGGCAATGCAAATCTGCACTACAAAGAAGTATCACTTCCCACCGGTCAAAAGGGACATCCACAAAATGTGTAAAAACCAGAAAGGCAAGACAGGCCCTGGAGAACAGGGAGCCTTGTTATGCTGATGGGCGGGATGTAAATTGCCAACTGCCTCTCTGGAGGAGTGCATTGTGTTCCCTAAAACAAGTAAAGAACAGAGCTACAGAGCCAAGGGCACTTCCAGTCTAGGGAATATACCTTGGGAAAACTGAAAATCAATAAGACAGAGCCACCCCAAAATTTAGGGCTGCACTGCTTACAAGGACCTCAACTTGGGTACACCTTAAATATCCCAGGAAATATAAAAATGGTTCAAAAAATTGTGGTACTTACGTATGATGGAATATACCTCAGCCATGAAATCAATGTCATAAGACCAGTAGCAGCAAAATGGGTAGATTCAGGTACGATGATTCTAAGTGAAATAAGTCACACAGAAAAAGAAACTTATCATAAGATATCACTTATGAAGATCCTGTAAACATGGCTACACTTGAACTGAGTTAGGAAAGAGAACAGTGTCTCACATTTAGAAAACACTCTTATGCCTGCTTAAGGGGGAAGGAGAGGTGGGGTGATGCATAAAACCAGAGTTTGATATAAGCACAGGTACCGTTCCAAAAACCAACTATGGAATAGACAAGACCTACACCTTCCTCAGTGAAAGGGACACAAAACCCCATATTTCCCGCAGAGGAATATATCTGACTAGTAAGAATCTTAAAACCTATGGATTGATATGTCTCCGTAAGGGAATCAAGTGTGTCTAGACTGGCATAAACATGGCAGCGAGAATCAGCTCAAACCCACTATAAAAAGGAATTTCCAAAACAAAACAAAAAACTGGGAAATTCTTTACAATTCCTTCAGGGTCTATGATGAAACCTGGAATGACCCTATTTACAACGACAGCTGGATGTGGAATAAGGCTGGAAACTTGGGACTGAGAGGATTGGTGAGATTGGGTGAGCAAATGCAGACCCTTTAAAGCAATAATGCATGGCAACCATTCCATGGGTCCCAACTCTCCAGGTTGAAGGGAATATTACTACAGTTATAACATGTACCGGAAACCTAGAGAACGGACACACTGTGAATACGAAAGGTTTCTAAAACTCAACGAATAGTCCCTCTCCTGGTGCTCTGGGTTGACTTTCCATCTGCTTTACTATCAACCTCCCAACTTGGAGAGACAGCCCCTTTAACCTCCTGGTTCGCACAGGTTGCCAATTTGGCAGAGGATGAAAGGGAGGAGGGAGAACCAATGAGAGAGTAGCTGTTAGGCATTTGGATGGGCAAATATCACTGTAATTTCCCGAAAGGAAGAAGAATTAACCCAAGTCTCAGCCAACCCCGGGAACCAGTAAAGGTCCTGAACCAAAATTTTGGACTTGCGGTCACCTCACCAAAAACGAGTTGAAAAATGGAGCTCAGGGGCACAGCAATTCACAAACTGGCTGAGTAATAAAGGACAACTATCGTCCAAAAATCTGTTGAGGGAAGGCAACGATGCGGACTTGAAAGCGAGGCAGAATAGCAGGAAACAGATTTCAAGAGGTACATTGGAATCGCCTTTAAAGCACAGGAAGTGGGGCCCAACTTCGACAATGATGCACTTGGCCAAAAAGGGCGTATGCGTTTTCTCCTGAATATATTCAGGAGGAAACGCATACGCCCTTTTTGGCCAAGCAAGCAAGTGGGCAATGCAAATCTGCACTACAAAGAAGTATCACTTCCCACCGGTCAAAAGGGATATCCACAAAATGTGTAAAAACCAGAAAGGCAAGACAGGCCCTGGAGAACAGGGAGCCTTGTTATGCTGATGGGCGGGATGTAAATTGCCAACTGCCTCTCTGGAGGAGTGCATTGTGTTCCCTAAAACAAGTAAAGAACAGAGCTACAGAGCCAAGGGCACTTCCAGTCTAGGGAATATACCTTGGGAAAACTGAAAATCAATAAGACAGAGCCACCCCAATATTTAGGGCTGCACTGCTTACAAGGACCTCAACTTGGGTACACCTTAAATATCCCAGGAAATATAAAAATGGTTCAAAAATTTGTGGTACTTACGTACGATGGAATATCCCTCAGCCATGAAATCAATGTCATAAGACCAGTAGCAGCAAAATGGGTAGATTCAGGTACGATGATTCTAAGTGAAATAAGTCACAGAGAAAAAGAAACTTATCATAAGATATCACTTATGAAGATCCTGTAAACATGGCTACACTTGAACTGAGTTAGGAAAGAGAACAGTGTCTCACATTTAGAAAACACTCTTATGCCTGCTTAAGGGGGAAGGAGAGGTGGGGTGATGCATAAAACCAGAGTTTGATATAAGCACAGGTACCGTTCCAAAAACCAACTATGGAATAGACAAGACCTACACCTTCCTCAGTGAAAGGGAATCAAAACCCCATATTTCCCGCAGAGGAATATATCTGACTAGTAATAATCTTAAAACCTATGGATTGATATGTCTCCGTAAGGGAATCAAGTGTGTCTAGACTGGCATAAACATGGCAGCGAGAATCAGCTCAAACCCACTATAAAAAGGAATTTCAAAAACAAAACAAAAAAACTGGGAAATTCTTTACAATTCCTTCAGGGTCTCTGATGAAACCTGGAATGACCCTATCTACAACGAGAGCTGGATGTGGCATAAGGCTGGACACTTGGGACTGAGAGGATTGGTGAGATTTGGTGAGCAAATGCAGACCGTTTAAAGCAATAATGCATGGCACCCATTCCATGGTTCCCAACTCTCCAGGTTGAAGGGAATATTACTACATTTATAACATGTACGGGAAACCTAGAGAACAGACACACTGTGAATACGAAAGGTTTCTAAAACTCAACGAATAGTCCCTCTCCTGGTGCTCCGGTTTTACTTTCCATCTGCTTTACTATCAATCTCCCAACTTGGAGAGACAGCCCCTTTAACCTCCTGGTTGGCACAGGTTTCCAATTTGGCAGAGGATGAAAGGGAAGAGGGAGAACCAATGAGAGAGTAGCTGTTAGGCATTTGGACGGGCACATATCACTCTAACTTCCCGGCAGGAAGAAGAATTAACCAAAGTCTCAGCCACCCACCAGGAACCAGTATAGGTCCTGAGCCAAAATTTTGGACTTGCGGTCAGCTCACCAAAAACGAGTAGAAAAATGGAGCTCAGGGGCACAGCAATTCACAAACTGGCTGAGTAATAAAGGACAACTATCGTCCAAAAATCTGTTGAGGGAAGGCAACGAGGCGGACTTGAAAGCGAGGCAGAATAGCAGGAAACAGATTTCAAAGGTACGTTGGAATCACCTTTAAAGCACAGGAAGAGGGGGACAACTTCCACAATGATGCACTTGGCCAAAAAGGGCGTATGTGTTTTCTCCTGAATATATTCAGGAGAAAACGCATACGCCCTTTTTGGCCAAGCAAGCAAGCGGGCAATGCAAATCTGCACTACAAAGAAGTATCACTTCCCACCGGTCAAAAGGGACATCCACAAAATGTGTAAAAACCAGAAAGGCAAGACAGGCCCTGGAGAACAGGGAGCCTTGTTATGCTGATGGGCGGGATGTAAATTGCCAACTGCCTCTCTGGAGGAGTGCATTGTGTTCCCTAAAACAAGTAAAGAACAGAGCTACAGAGCCAAGGGCACTTCCAGTCTAGGGAATAAACCTTGGGAAAACTGAAAATCAATAAGACAGAGCCACCCCAAAATTTAGGGCTGCACTGCTTACAAGGACCTCAACTTGGGTACACCTTAAATATCCCAGGAAATATAAAAATGGTTCAAAAAATTGTGGTACTTACGTACGATGGAATATCCCTCAGCCATGAAATCAATGTCATAAGACCAGTAGCAGCAAAATGGGTAGATTCAGGTACGATGATTCTAAGTGAAATAAGTCACAGAGAAAAAGAAACTTTTCATAAGATATCACTTATGAAGATCCTGTAAACATGGCTACACTTGAACTGATTTAGGAAAGAGAACAGTGTCTCACATGTAGAAAACACTCTTATGCCTGCTTAAGGGGGAAGGAGAGGTGGGGTGATGCATAAAACCAGAGTTGGATATAAGCACAGGTACCGTTCCAAAAACCAACTATGGAATAGACAAGACCTACACCTTCCTCAGTGAAAGGGACTCAAAACCCCATATTTCCCGCAGAGGAATTTATCTGACTAGTAAGAATCTTAAAACCTATGGATTGATATGTCTCCGTAAGGGAATCAAGTGTGTCTAGACTGGCATAAACATGGCAGCGAGAATCAGCTCAAACCCACTATAAAAAGGAATTTCAAAAACAAAACAAAAAAACTGGGAAATTCTTTACAATTCCTTCAGGGTCTCTGATGAAACCTGG
Organism: Hyperoodon ampullatus; assembly: GCF_949752795.1. Taxonomy (NCBI): domain Eukaryota; kingdom Metazoa; phylum Chordata; class Mammalia; order Artiodactyla; family Ziphiidae; genus Hyperoodon; species Hyperoodon ampullatus. The sequence continues at coordinate 1,424,591 of NW_027641078.1, forward strand.
AATGACCCTATCTACAACGACAGCTGGATGTGGCATAAGGCTGGACACTTGGGACTGAGAGGATTGGTGCGATTTGGTGAGCAAATGCAGACCCTTTAAAGCAATAATGCATGGCACCCATTCCATGGTTCCCAACTCTCCAGGTTGAAGGGAATATTACTACAGTTATAACATGTACGGGAAACCTAGAGAACGGACACACTGTGAATACGAAAGGTTTCTAAAACTCAACGAATAGTCCCTCTCCTGGTGATCCGGTTTGACTTTCCATCTGCTTTACTATCAATCTCCCAACTTGGAGAGACAGCCCCTTTAACCTCCTGGTTCGCACAGGTTTCCAATTTGGCAGAGGATGAAAGGGAAGAGGGAGAACCAATGAGAGAGTAGCTGTTAGGCATTTGGACGGGCACATATCACTCTAACTTCCCGGCAGGAAGAAGAATTAACCAAAGTCTCAGCCACCCACCGGGAACCAGTATAGGTCCTGAACCAAAATTTTGGACTTGCAGTCAGCTCACCAAAAACGAGTTGAAAAATGGAGCTCAGGGGCACAGCAATTCACAAACTGGCCGAGTAATAAAGGACAACTATCGTCCAAAAATCTGTTGAGGGAAGGCAACGAGGCGGACTTGAAATCGAGGCAGAATAGCAGGAAACAGATTTCAAGAGGTACGTTGGAATCGCCTTTAAAGCACAGGAAGAGGGGCACATCTTCGACAATGATGCACTTGGCCAAAAAGGGCGTATGCGTTTTCTCCTGAATATATTCAGGAGGAAACGCATACGCCCTTTTTGGCCAAGCAAGCAAGTGGGCAATGCAAATCTGCACTACAAAGAAGTATCATTTCCCACCGGTCAAAAGGGACATCCACAAAATGTGTAAAAACCAGAAAGGCAAGACAGGCCCTGTAGAACAGGGAGCCTTCTAATGCTGATGGGCGGGATGTAAATTGCCAACTGCCTCTCTGGAGGAGTGCATTGTGTTCCCTAAAACAAGTAAACAACAAAGCTACAGAGCCAAGGGCACTTCCAGTCTAGGGAATATACCTTGGAAAAACTGAAAATCAATAAGACAGAGCCACCCCAAAATTTAGGGCTGCACTGCTTAGAAGGACCTCAACTTGGGTACACCTTAAATATCCCAGGAAATATAAAAATGGTTCAAAAAATTGTGGTACTTACGTACGATGGAATATCCCTCAGCCATGAAATCAATGTCATAAGACCAGTAGCAGCAAAATGGGTAGATTCAGGTACGATGATTCTAAGTGAAATAAGACACAGAGAAAAAGAAACTTATCATAAGATATCACTTATGAAGATCCTGTAAACATGGCTACACTTGAACTGAGTTAGGAAAGAGAACAGTGTCTCACATTTAGAAAACACTCTTATGCCTGCTTAAGGGGGAAGGAGAGGTGGGGTGATGCATAAAAGCAGAGTTTGATATAAGCACAGGTACCGTTCAAAAAACCAACTATGGAATAGACAAGACTTACACCTTCCTCAGTGAAAGGGAATCAAAACCCCATATTTCCCGCAGAGGAATATATCTGACTAGTAAGAATCTTAAAACCTATGGATTGATATGTTTCCGTAAGGGAATCAAGTGTGTCTAGACTGGCATAAACATGGCAGCGAGAATCAGCTCAAACCCACTATAAAAAGGAATTTCAAAAACAAAACAAAAAAACTGGGAAATTCTTTACAATTCCTTCAGGGTCTCTGATGAAACCTGGAATGACCCTATCTACAACGAGAGCTGGATGTGGCATAAGGCTGGACACTTGGGACTGAGAGGATTGGTGCGATTTGGTGAGCAAATGCAGACCCTTTAAAGCAATAATGCATGGCACCCATTCCATGGTTCCCAACTCTCCAGGTTGAAGGGAATATTACTACAGTTATAACATGTACGGGAAACCTAGAGAACGGACACACTGTGAATACGAAAGGTTTCTAAAACTCAACGAATAGTCCCTCTCCTGGTGCTCCGGTTTGACTTTCCATCTGCTTTACTATCAATCTCCCAACTTGGATAGACAGCCCCTTTAACCTCCTGGTTCGCACAGGTTTCCAATTTGGCAGAGGATGAAAGGGAAGAGGGAGAACCAATGAGAGAGTAGCTCTTAGGCATTTGGACGGGCACATATCACTCTACCTTCCAGGCAGGAAGAAGAATTAACCAAAGTCTCAGCCACCCACCGGGAACCAGTATAGGTCCTGAACCAAAATTTTGGACTTGCGGTCAGCTCACCAAAAACGAGTTGAAAAATGGAGCTCAGGGGCACAGCAATTCACAAACTGGCCGAGTAATAAAGGACAACTATCGTCCAAAAATCTATTGAGGGAAGGCAACGAGGCGGACTTGAAAGCGAGGCAGAATAGCAGGAAACAGATTTCAAGAGGTACGTTGGAATCGCCTTTAAAGCACAGGAAGAGGGGCCCAACTTCGACAATGATGCACTTGGCCAAAAAGGGCGTATGCGTTTTCTCCTGAATATATTCAGGAGAAAACGCATACGCCCTTTTTGGCCAAGCAAGCAAGCGGGCAATGCAAATCTGCACTACAAAGAAGTATCACTTCCCACCGGTCAAAAGGGACATCCACAAAATGTGAAAAAACCAGAAAGGCAAGACAGGCCCTGGAGAACAGGGAGCCTTGTTATGCTGATGGGCGGGATGTAAATTGCCAACTGCCTCTCTGGAGGAGTGCATTGTGTTCCCTAAAACAAGTAAAGAACAGAGCTACAGAGCCAATGGCACTTCCAGTCTAGGGAATATACCTTGGGAAAACTGAAAATCAATAAGACAGAGACACCCCAAAATTTAGGGCTGCAATGCTTACAAGGACCTCAACTTGGGTACACCTTAAATATCCCAGGAAATATAAAAATGGTTCAAAAAATTGTGGTACTTACGTACGATGGAATATCCCTCAGCCATGAAATCAATGTCATAAGACCAGTAGCAGCAAAATGGGTAGATTCAGATACGATGATTCTAAGTGAAATAAGTCACAGAGAAAAAGAAACTTATCATAAGATATCACTTATGAAGATCCTGTAAACATGGCTACACTTGAAATGAGTTAGGAAAGAGAACAGTGTCTCACATGTAGAAAACACTCTTATGCCTGCTTAAGGGGGAAGGAGAGGTGGGGTGATGCATAAAACCAGAGTTTGATATAAGCACAGGTACCGTTCCAAAAACCAACTATGGAATAGACAAGACCTACACCTTCCTCAGTGAAAGGGACTCAAAACCCCATATTTCCCGCAGAGGAATATATCTGACTAGTAAGAATCTTAAAACCTATGGATTGATATGTCTCCGTAAGGGAATCAAGTGTGTCTAGACTGGCATAAACATGGCAGCGAGAATCAGCTCAAACCCACTATAAAAAGGAATTTCAAAAACAAAACAAAAAAACTGGGAAATTCTTTACAATTCCTTCAGGGTCTCTGATGAAACCTGGAATGACCCTATCTACAACGACAGCTGGATGTGGCATAAGGCTGGACACTTGGGACTGAGAGGATTGGTGCGATTTGGTGAGCAATTGCAGACCCTTTAAAGCAATAATGCATGGCACCCATTCCATGGTTCCCAACTCTCCAGGTTGAAGGGAATATTACTACAGTTATAACATGTACGGGAAACCTAGAGAACGGACACACTGTGAATACGAAAGGTTTCTAAAACTCAACGAATAGTCCCTCTCCTGGTGCTCCGGTTTGACTTTCCATCTGCTTTACTATCAATTTCCCAACTTGGAGAGACAGCCCCTTTAACCTCCTGGTTTGCACAGGTTTCCAATTTGGCAGAGGATGAAAGGGAAGAGGGAGAACCAATGAGAGAGTAGCTGTTAGGCATTTGGACGGGCACATATCACTCTAACTTCCCGGCAGGAAGAAGAATTAACCAAAGTCTCAGCCACCCACCAGGAACCAGTATAGGTGCTGAACCAAAATTTTGGACTTGCGGTCAGCTCACCAAAAACGAGTTGAAAAATGGAGCTCAGGGGCACAGCAATTCACAAACTGGCTGAGTATTAAAGGACAACTATCGTCCAAAAATCTGTTGAGGGAAGGCAACGAGGCGGACTTGAAAACGAGGCAGAATAGCAGGAAACAGATTTCAAGAGGTACGTTGGAATCGCCTTTAAAGCATAGGAAGAGGGGCACAACTTCCACAATGATGCACTTGGCCAAAAAGGGTGTATGCGTTTTCTCCTGAATATATTCAGGAGAAAACGCATACGCCCTTTTTGGCCAAGCAAGCAAGCGGGCAATGCAAATCTGCACTACAAAGAAGTATCACTTCCCACCGGTCAAAAGGGACATCCACAAAATGTGTAAAAATCAGAAAGGCAAGACAGGCCCTGGAGAACAGGGAGCCTTGTTATGCTGATGGGCGGGATGTAAATTGCCAACTGCCTCTCTGGAGGAGTGCATTGTGTTCCCTAAAAGAAGTAAAGAACAGAGCTACAGAGCCAAGGGCACTTCCAGTCTAGGGAATATACCTTGGAAAAACTGATAATCAATAAGATAGAGCCACCCCAAAATTTAGGGCTGCACTGCTTACAAGGACCTCAACTTGGGTACACCTTAAATATCCCAGGAAATATAAAAATGGTTCAAAAAATTGTGGTACTTACGTACGATGGAATATCCCTCAGCCAGGAAATCAATGTCATAAGACCAGTAGCAGCAAAATGGGTAGATTCAGGTACGATGATTCTAAGTGAAATACGTCACAAAGAAAAAGAAACTTATCATAAGATATCACTTATGAAGATCCTGTAAACATGGCTACACTTGAACTGAGTTAGGAAAGAGAACAGTGTCTCACATTTAGAAAACACTCTTATGCCTGCTTAAGGGGGAAGGAGAGGTGGGGTGATGCATAAAACCAGAGTTTGATATAAGCACAGGTACCGTTCCAAAAACCAACTATGGAATAGACAAGACCTACACCTTCCTCAGTGAAAGGGACTCAAAATCCCATATTTCCCGCAGAGGAATGTATCTGACTAGTAAGAATCTTAAAACCTATGGATTGATATGTCTCCGTAAGGGAATCAAGTGTGTCTAGACTGGCATAAACATGGCAGCGAGAATCAGCTCAAACCCACTATAAAAAGGAATTTCAAAAACAAAACAAAAAAACTGGGAAATTCTTTACAATTCCTTCAGGGTCTCTGATGAAACCTGGAAGGACCCTATCTACAACGAAAGCTGGATGTGGCATAAGGCTGCACACTTGGGACTGAGAGGATTGGTGTGATTTGGTGAGCAAATGCAGACCCTTTAAAGCAATAATGCATGGCACCCATTCCATGGTTCCCAACTCTCCAGGTTGAAGGGAATATTACTACAGTTATAACATGTACGGGAAACCTAGAGAACGGACACACTGTGAATACGAAAGGTTTCTAAAACTCAACGAATAGTCCCTCTCCTGGTGCTCCGGTTTGACTTTCCATCTGCTTTACTATCAATCTCCCAACTTGGAGAGACAGCCCCTTTAACCTCCTGTTTCGCACAGGTTGCCAATTTGGCAGAGGATGAAAGGGAGGAGGGAGAACCAATGAGAGAGTAGCTGTTAGGCATTTGGACGGGCAAATATCACTGTAATTTCCCGGCAGGAAGAAGAATTAACCCAAGTCTCAGCCAACCCCGGGAACCAGTAAAGGTACTGAACCAAAATTTTGGACTTGCGGTCAGCTCACCAAAACGAGTTGAAAAATGGAGCTCAGGGGCACAGCAATTAACAAACTGGCCGAGAAATAAAGGACAACTATCATCCAAAAATCAGTTGAGGGAAGGCAATGAGGCGGACTTGAAAGCGAGGCAGAATAGCAGGAAACAGATTTCAAGAGGTACGTTGGAATCGCCTTTAAAGCACAGGAAGAGGGGCACAACTTCGACAATGATGCACTTGGCCAAAAAGGGCGTATGTGTTTTCTCCTGAATATATTCAGGAGGAAACGCATACGCCCTTTTTGGCCAAGCAAGCAAGCGGGCAATGCAAATCTGCACTACAAAGAAGTATCACTTCCCACCGGTCAAAAGGGACATCCAGAAAATGTGTAAAATCCAGAAAGGCAAGACAGGCCCTGGAGAACAGGGAGCCTTGTTATGCTGATGGGCTGGATGTAAATTGCCAACTGCCTCTCTGGAGGAGTGCATTGTGTTCCCTAAAACAAGTAAACAACAGAGCTACAGAGCCAAGGGCACTTCCAGTCTAGGGAATATTCCTTGGGAAAACTGAAAATCAATACGACAGAGCCACCCAAAAATTTAGGGCTGCACTGCTTACAAGGACCTCAACTTGGGTACACCTTAAATATCCCAGGAAATATAAAAATGGTTCAAAAAATTGTGGTACTTACGTACGATGGAATATCCCTCAGCCATGAAATCAATGTCATAAGACCAGTAACAGCAAAATGGGTAGATTCAGGTACGATGATTCTAAGTGAAATAAGTCACAGAGAAAAAGAAACTTATCATAAGATATCACTTATGAAGATCCTGTAAACATGGCTACACTTGAACTGAGTTATGAAAGAGAACAGTGTCTCACATTTAGAAAACACTCTTAAGCCTGCTTAAGGGGGAAGGAGAGGTGGGGTGATGCATAAAACCAGAGTTTGATATAAGCACAGGTACCGTTCCAAAAACCAACTATGGAATAGACAAGACCTACACCTTCCTCAGTGAACGGGACTCAAAACCCCATATTTCCCGCAGAGGAATATATCTGACTAGTAAGTATCTTAAAACCTATGGATTGATATGTCTCCGTAAGGGAATCAAGTGTGTCTAGACTGGCATAAACATGGCAGCGAGAATCAGCTCAAACCCACTATAAAAAGGAATTTCAAAAACAAAACAAAAAAACTGGGAAATTCTTTACAATTCCTTCAGGGTCTCTGATGAAACCTGGAATGACCCTATCTACAATGACAGTTGGATGTGGCATAAGGCTGGACACTTGGGACTGAGAGGATTGGTCCGATTTGGTGAGCAAATGCAGACCCTTAAAGCAATAATGCATGGCACCCATTCCATGGTTCCCAACTCTCCAGGTTGAAGGGAATATTACTACAGTTATAACATGTACGGGAAACCTAGAGAACGGACACACTGTGAATATGAAAGGTTTCTAAAACTCAACGAATAGTCCCTCTCCTGGTACTCCGGTTTGACTTTCCATCTGCTTTACTATCAATCTCCCAACTTAGAGAGACAGCCCCTTTAACCTCCTGGTTCGCACAGGTTTCCAATTTGGCAGAGGATGAAAGGGAAGAGGGAGAACCAATGAGAGAGTAGCTGTTAGGCATTTGGACGGGCACATATCACTCTAACTTCCCGGCAGGAAGAAGAATTAACCAAAGTCTCAGCCACCCGCCGGGAACCAGTAAAGTTCCTGAACCAAAATTTTGGACTTGCGGTCAGCTCACCAAAAACGAGTTGAAAAATGGAGCTCAGGGGCACAGCAATTCACAAACTGGCCGAGTAATAAAGGACAACTATCGTACAAAAATCTGTTGAGGGAAGGCAACGAGGCGGACTTGAAAGCGAGGCAGAATAGCAGGAAACAGATTTCAAGAGGTACGTTGGAATCGCCTTTAAAGCACAGGAAGAGGGGCCCAACTTCGACAATGATGCACTTGGCCAAAAAGGGCGTATGCGTTTTCTCCTGAATATATTCAGGAGAAAACGCATACGCCCTTTTTGGCAAGCAAGCAAGCGGGCAATGCAAATCTGCACTACAAAGAAGTATCACTTCCCACCGGGCAAAAGGGACATCCACAAAATGTGTAAAAACCAGAAAGGCAAGACAGGCCCTGGAGAACAGGGAGCCTTGTTATGCTGATGGGCGGGATGTAAATTGCCAACTGCCTCTCTGGGGAGTGCATTGTGTTCCCTAAAACAAGTAAACAACAGAGCTACAGAGCCAAGGGCACTTCCAGTCTAGGGAATATTCCTTGGGAAAACTGAAAATCAATAACACAGAGCCACCCCAAAATTTAGGGCTGCACTGCTTACAAGGACCTCAACTTGGGTACACCTTAAATATCCCAGGAAATATAAAAATGGTTCAAAAAATTGTGGTACTTACGTACGATGGAATATCCCTCAGCCATGAAATCAATGTCATAAGACCAGTAGCAGCAAAATGGGTAGATTCAGGTACGATGATTCTAAGTTAAATAAGTAACACAGAAAAAGAAACTTATCATAAGATATCACTTATGAAAATCCTCTAAACATGGCTACACTTGAACTGAGTTAGGAAAGAGAACAGTGTCTCACATTTAGAAAACACTCTTATGCCTGCTTAAGGGGGAAGGAGAGGTGGGGTGATGCATAAAACCAGAGTTTGATATAAGCACAGGTACCGTTCCAAAAACCAACTATGGAATAGACAAGACCTACACCTTCCTCAGTGAAAGGGACTCAAAACCCCATATTTCCCGCAGAGGAATATATCTGACAAGTAAGAATCATAAAACCTATGGATTGATATGTCTCCGTAAGGGAATCAAGTGCGTCTAGACTGGCATAAACATGGCAGCGAGAATCAGCTCAAACCCACCATAAAAAGGAATTTGAAAAAGAAAAGAAAAAAAACTGGGAAATTCTTTACAATTCCTTCAGGGTCTCTGATGAAACCTGGAATGACCCTATCTACAACGACAGCTGGATGTGGCATAAGGCTGGACACTTGGGACTGAGAGGATTGGTGAGATTGGGTGAGCAAATGCAGACCCTTTAAGCAATAATGCATGGCACCCATTCCATGGGTCCCAACTCTCCAGGTTGAAGGGAATATTACTACAGTTATAACATGTACGGGAAACCTAGAGAACGGACACACTGTGAATACGAAAGGTTTCTAAAACTCAACGAATAGTCCCTCTCCTGGTGCTCCGGTTTGACTTTCCATCTGCTTTACTATCAATCTCCCAACTTGGAGAGACAGCCCCTTTAACCTCCTGGTTTGCAAAGGTTTCCAATTTGGCAGAGGATGAAAGGGAAGAGGGAGGACCAATGAGAGAGTAGCTTTTAGGCATTTGGACGGGCACATATCACTCTAACTTCCCGGCAGGAAGAAGAATTAACCAAAGTCTCAGCCACCCACTGGGAACCAGTATAGGTCCTGAACCAAAATTTTGGACTTGCGGTCAGCTCACCAAAAACGAGTTGAAAAATGGAGCTCAGGGGCACAGCAATACACAAACTGGCCGAGTAATAAAGGACAACTATCGTCCAAAAATCAGTTGAGGGAAGGCAACGAGGCGGACTTGAAAGCGAGGCAGAATAGCAGGAAACAGATTTCAAGAGGTACGTTGGAATCGCCTTTAAAGCACAGGAAGAGGGGCACAACTTCGACAATGATGCACTTGGCCAAAAAGGGTGTATGCGTTTTATCCTGAATATATTCAGGAGAAAACGCATACGCCCTTTTTGGCAAGCAAGCAAGCGGGCAATGCAAATCTGCAATACAAAGAAGTATCACTTCCCACCGGTCAAAAGGGACATCCACAAAATGTGTAAAAACCAGAAAGGCAAGACAGGCCCTGGAGAACAGGGAGCCTTGTTATGCTGATGGGTGGGATGTAAATTGCCAACTGCCTCTCTGGAGGAGTGCATTGTTTTCCCTAAAACAAGTAAAGAACAGAGCTACAGAGCCAAGGGCACTTCCAGTCTAGGGAATATTCCTTGGGAAAATTGAAAATCAATAAGACAGAGCCACCCAAAAATTTAGGGCTGCACTGCTTACAAGGACCTCAACTTGGGTACACCTTAAATATCCCAGGAAATATAAAAATGGTTCAAAAAATTGTGGTACTTACGTACGATGGAATATCCCTCAGCCATGAAATCAATGTCATAAGACCAGTAGCAGCAAAATGGGTAGATTCAGGTACGATGATTCTAAGTGAAATAAGTCACAGAGAAAAAGAAACTTATCATAAGATATCACTTATGAAGATCCTGTAAACATGGCTACACTTGAACTGAGTTATGAAAGAGAACAGTGTCTCACATATAGAAAACACTCTTATGCCTGCTTAAGGGGGAAGGAGAGGTGGGGTGATGCATAAAACCAGAGTTTGATATAAGCACAGGTACCGTTCCAAAAACCAACTATGGAATAGACAAGACCTACACCTTCCTCAGTGAAAGGGACTCAAAACCCCATATTTCCCGCAGAGGAATATATCTGACAAGTAAGAATCATAAAACCTATGGATTGATATGTCTCCGTAAGGGAATCAAGTGCGTCTAGACTGGCATAAACATGGCAGCGAGAATCAGCTCAAACCCACCATAAAAAGGAATTTGAAAAAGAAAAGAAAAAAAACTGGGAAATTCTTTACAATTCCTTCAGGGTCTCTGATGAAACCTGGAATGACCCTATCTACAACGACAGCTGGATGTGGCATAAGGCTGGACACTTGGGACTGAGAGGATTGGTGAGATTGGGTGAGCAAATGCAGACCCTTTAAGCAATAATGCATGGCACCCATTCCATGGGTCCCAACTCTCCAGGTTGAAGGGAATATTACTACAGTTATAACATGTACGGGAAACCTAGAGAACGGACACACTGTGAATACGAAAGGTTTCTAAAACTCAACGAATAGTCCCTCTCCTGGTGCTCCGGTTTGACTTTCCATCTGCTTTACTATCAATCTCCCAACTTGGAGAGACAGCCCCTTTAACCTCCTGGTTTGCACAGGTTTCCAATTTGGCAGAGGATGAAAGGGAAGAGGGAGGACCAATGAGAGAGTAGCTTTTAGGCATTTGGACGGGCACATATCACTCTAACTTCCCGGCAGGAAGAAGAATTAACCAAAGTCTCAGCCACCCACTGGGAACCAGTATAGGTCCTGAACCAAAATTTTGGACTTGCGGTCAGCTCACCAAAAACGAGTTGAAAAATGGAGCTCAGGGGCACAGCAATACACAAACTGGCCGAGTAATAAAGGACAACTATCGTCCAAAAATCAGTTGAGGGAAGGCAACGAGGCGGACTTGAAAGCGAGGCAGAATAGCAGGAAACAGATTTCAAGAGGTACGTTGGAATCGCCTTTAAAGCACAGGAAGAGGGGCACAACTTCGACAATGATGCACTTGGCCAAAAAGGGCGTATGTGTTTTATCCTGAATATATTCAGGAGAAAACGCATACGCCCTTTTTGGCCAAGCAAGCAAGCGGGCAATGCAAATCTGCAATACAAAGAAGTATCACTTCCCACCGGTCAAAAGGGACATCCACAAAATGTGTAAAAACCAGAAAGGCAAGACAGGCCCTGGAGAACAGGGAGCCTTGTTATGCTGATGGGTGGGATGTAAATTGCCAACTGCCTCTCTGGAGGAGTGCATTGTTTTCCCTAAAACAAGTAAAGAACAGAGCTACAGAGCCAAGGGCACTTCCAGTCTAGGGAATATTCCTTGGGAAAATTGAAAATCAATAAGACAGAGCCACCCAAAAATTTAGGGCTGCACTGCTTACAAGGACCTCAACTTGGGTACACCTTAAATATCCCAGGAAATATAAAAATGGTTCAAAAAATTGTGGTACTTACGTACGATGGAATATCCCTCAGCCATGAAATCAATGTCATAAGACCAGTAGCAGCAAAATGGGTAGATTCAGGTACGATGATTCTAAGTGAAATAAGTCACAGAGAAAAAGAAACTTATCATATGATATCACTTATGAAGATCCTGTAAACATGGCTACACTTGAACTGAGTTATGAAAGAGAACAGTGTCTCACATATAGAAAACACTCTTATGCCTGCTTAAGGGGGAAGGAGAGGTGGGGTGATGCATAAAACCAGAGTTTGATATAAGCACAGGTACCGTTCCAAAAACCAACTATGGAATAGACAAGACCTACACCTTCCTCAGTGAAAGGGACTCAAAACCCCATATTTCCCGCAGAGGAATATATCTGACAAGTAAGAATCATAAAACCTATGGATTGATATGTCTCCGTAAGGGAATCAAGTGCGTCTAGACTGGCATAAACATGGCAGCGAGAATCAGCTCAAACCCACTATAAAAAGGAATTTGAAAAAGAAAAGAAAAAAAACTGGGAAATTCTTTACAATTCCTTCAGGGTCTCTGATGAAACCTGGAATGACCCTATCTACAACGACAGCTGGATGTGGCATAAGGCTGGACACTTGGGACTGAGAGGATTGGTGAGATTGGGTGAGCAAATGCAGACCCTTTAAGCAATAATGCATGGCACCCATTCCATGGGTCCCAACTCTCCAGGTTGAAGGGAATATTACTACAGTTATAACATGTACCGGAAACCTAGAGAACGGACACACTGTGAATACGAAACGTTTCTAAAACTCAACGAATAATCCCTCTCCTGGTGCTCCGGTTTGACTTTCCATCTGCTTTACTATCAACCTCCCAACTTGGAGAGACAGCCCCTTTAAACTCCTGGTTTGCACAGGTTGCCAATTTGGCAGAGGATGAAAGGGAGGAGGGAGAACCAATGAGAGAGTAGCTGTTAGGCATTTGGACGGGCACATATCACTGTAATTTCCCGGCAGGAAGAAGAATTAACCAAAGTCTCAGCCACCCCCGCGAACCAGTAAAGGTCCTGAACCAAAATTTTGGACTTGCGGTCAGCTCACCAAAAACGAGTTGAAAAATGGAGCTCAGGGGCACAGCAATTCACAAACTGGCCGAGTAATAAAGGACAACTATCGTCCAAAAATCTGTTGAGGGAACGCAATGAGGCGGACTTGAAAGCGAGGCAGAATAGCAGGAAACAGATTTCAAGAGGTACGTTGCAATCGCCTTTAAAGCACAGGAAGAGGGGCCCAACTTCGACAATGATGCACTTGGCAAAAAAGGGCGTATGCGTTTTCTCCTGAATATATTCAGGAGAAAACGCATACGCCCTTTTTGGCCAAGCAAGCAAGCGGGCAATGCAAATCTGCACTACAAAGAAGTATCACTTCCCACCGGTCAAAATGTACATCCACAAAATGTGTAAAAACCAGAAAGGCAAGACAGGCACTGGAGAACAGGGAGCCTAGTTATGCTGATGGGCGGGATGTAAATTGCCAACTGCCTCTCTGGAGGAGTGCATTGTGTTCCCGAAAACAAGTAAACAACAGAGCTACAGAGCCAAGGCCACTTCCAGTCTAGGGAATATTCCTTGGGATAACTGAAAATCAATAAGACAGAGCCACCCCAAAATTTAGGGCTGCACTGCTTACAAGGACCTCAACTTGGGTACACCTTAAATATCCCAGGATATATAAAAATGGTTCAAAAAATTGTGGTACTTACGTACGATGGAATATCCCTCAGCCATGAAATCAATGTCATAAGACCAGTAGCAACAAAATGGGTAGATTCAGGTACGATGATTCTAAGTGAAATAAGTCACAGAGAAAAAGAAACTTATCATAAGATATCACTTATGAAGATCCTGTAAACATGGCTACACTTGAACTGAGTTAGGAAAGAGAAGAGTGTCTCACATTTAGAAAACACTCTTATGCCTGCTTAAGGGGGAAGGAGAGGTGGGGTGATGCATAAACCAGAGTTTGATATAAGCAGAGGTACCGTTCCAAAAACCAACTATGGAATAGACAAGACCTACACCTTCCTCAGTGAAAGGGACTCAAAACCCCATATTTCCCGCAGAGGAATATATCTGACTAGTAAGAATCTTAAAACCTATGGATTGATATGTCTCCGTAAGGGAATCAAGTGTGTCTAGACTGGCATAAACATGGCAGCGAGAATCAGCTCAAACCCACTATAAAAAGGAATTTCAAAAACAAAACAAAAAAACTGGGAAATTCTTTACAATTCTTTCAGGGTCTCTGATGAAACCTGGAATGACCCTATCGACAACGACAGCTGGATGTGGCATAAGGCTGGACACTTGGGACTGAGAGGATTGGTGAGATTTGGTGAGCAAATGCAGACCCTTTAAGCAATAATGCATGGCACCCATTCCATGGTTCCCAAATCTCCAGGTTGAAGGGAATATTACTACAGTTATAACATGTACGGGAAACCTAGAGAACGGACACACTGTGAATACGAAAGGTTTCTAAAACTCAACGAATAGTCCCTCTCCTGGTGCTCCGGTTTGACTTTCCATCTGCTTTACTATCAATCTCCCAACTTGGAGAGACAGCCCCTTTAACCTCCTGGTTTGCACATGTTTCCAATTTGGCAGAGGTTGAAAGGGAAGAGGGAGAACCAATGAGAGAGTAGCTGTTAGGCATTTGGACGGGCACATATCACTCTAACTTCCCGGCAGGAAGAAGAATTAACCAAAATCTCAGCCACCCACTGGGAACCAGTATAGGTCCTGAACCAAAATTTTGGACTTACGGTCAGCTCACCAAAAACGAGTTGAAAAATGGAGCTCAGGGGCACAGCAATTCACGAACTGGCCGAGAAATAAAGGACAACTATCGTCCAAAAATCAGTTGAGGGAAGGCCACGCGGCAGACTTGAAAGCGAGGCAGAATAGCAGGAAACAGATTTCAAGAGGTACGTTGGAATCGCCTTTAAAGCACAGGAAGTGGGGCCCAACTTCGACAATGATGCACTTGGCCAAAAAGGGCGTATGCGTTTTCTCCTGAATATATTCAGGAGGAAACGCATACGCCCTTTTTGGCCAAGCAAGCAAGTGGGCAATGCAAATCTGCACTACAAAGAAGTATCACTTCCCACCGGTCAAAAGGGACATCCACAAAATGTGTAAAAACCAGAAAGGCAAGACAGGCCCTGGAGAACAGGGAGCCTTGTTATGCTGATGGGCGGGATGTAAATTGCCAACTGCCTCTCTGGAGGAGTGCATTGTGTTCCCTAAAACAAGTAAAGAACAGAGCTACAGAGCCAAGGGCACTTCCAGTCTAGGGAATATACCTTGGGAAAACTGAAAATCAATAAGACAGAGCCACCCCAAAATTTAGGGCTGCACTGCTTACAAGGACCTCAACTTGGGTACACCTTAAATATCCCAGGAAATATAAAAATGGTTCAAAAAATTGTGGTACTTACGTACGATGGAATATCCCTCAGCCATGAAATCAATGTCATAAGACCAGTAGCAGCAAAATGGGTAGATTCAGGTACGATGATTCTAAGTGAAATAAGTCACAGAGAAAAAGAAACTTATCATAAGATATCACTTATGAAGATCCTGTAAACATGGCTACACTTGAACTGAGTTAGGAAAGAGAACAGTGTCTCACATATAGAAAACACTCTTATGCCTGCTTAAGGGGGAAGGAGAGGTGGGGTGATGCATAAAACCAGAGTTTGATATAAGCACAGGTACCGTTCCAAAAACCAACTATGGAATAGACAAGACCTACACCTTCCTCAGTGAAAGGGACTCAAAACCCCATATTTCCCGCAGAGGAATATATCTGACAAGTAAGAATCATAAAACCTATGGATTGATATGTCTCTGTAAGGGAATCAAGTGCGTCTAGACTGGCATAAACATGGCAGCGAGAATCAGCTCAAACCCACTATAAAAAGGAATTTGAAAAAGAAAAGAAAAAAAACTGGGAAATTCTTTACAATTCCTTCAGGGTCTCTGATGAAACCTGGAATGACCCTATCTACAACGACAGCTGGATGTGGCATAAGGCTGGACACTTGGGACTGAGAGGATTGGTGAGATTGGGTGAGCAAATGCAGACCCTTTAAGCAATAATGCATGGCACCCATTCCATGGGTCCCAACTCTCCAGGTTGAAGGGAATATTACTACAGTTATAACATGTACGGGAAACCTAGAGAACGGACACACTGTGAATACGAAAGGTTTCTAAAACTCAACGAATAGTCCCTCTCCTGGTGCTCCGGTTTGACTTTCCATCTGCTTTACTATCAATCTCCCAACTTGGAGAGACAGCCCCTTTAACCTCCTGGTTTGCACAGGTTTCCAATTTGGCAGAGGATGAAAGGGAAGAGGGAGGACCAATGAGAGAGTAGCTTTTAGGCATTTGGACGGGCACATATCACTCTAACTTCCCGGCAGGAAGAAGAATTAACCAAAGTCTCAGCAACCCACTGGGAACCAGTATAGGTCCTGAACCAAAATTTTGGACTTGCGGTCAGCTCACCAAAAACGAGTTGAAAAATGGAGCTCAGGGGCACAGTAATACACAAACTGGCCGAGTAATAAAGGACAACTATCGTCCAAAAATCAGTTGAGGGAAGGCAACGAGGCGGACTTGAAAGCGAGGCAGAATAGCAGGAAACAGATTTCAAGAGGTACGTTGGAATCGCCTTTAAAGCACAGGAAGAGGGGCACAACTTCGACAATGATGCACTTGGCCAAAAAGGGCGTATGCGTTTTATCCTGAATATATTCAGGAGAAAACGCATACGCCCTTTTTGGCAAGCAAGCATGCGGGCAATGCAAATCTGCAATACAAAGAAGTATCACTTCCCACCGGTCAAAAGGGACATCCACAAAATATGTAAAAACCAGAAAGGCAAGACAGGCCCTGGAGAACAGGGAGCCTTGTTATGCTGATGGGTGGGATGTAAATTGCCAACTGCCTCTCTGGAGGAGTGCATTGTTTTCCCTAAAACAAGTAAAGAACAGAGCTACAGAGCCAAGGGCACTTCCAGTCTAGGGAATATTCCTTGGGAAAACTGAAAATCAATAAGACAGAGCCACCCAAAAATTTAGGGCTGCACTGCTTACAAGGACCTCAACTTGGGTACACCTTAAATATCCCAGGAAATATAAAAATGGTTCAAAAAATTGTGGTACTTACGTACGATGGAATATCCCTCAGCCATGAAATCAATGTCATAAGACCAGTAGCAGCAAAATGGGTAGATTCAGGTACGATGATTCTAAGTGAAATAAGTCACAGAGAAAAAGAAACTTATCATAAGATATCACTTATGAAGATCCTGTAAACATGGCTACACTTGAACTGAGTTAGGAAAGAGAACAGTGTCTCACATTTAGAAAACACTCTTATGCCTGCTTAAGGGGGAAGGAGAGGTGGGGTGATGCATAAAACCAGAGTTTGATATAAGCACAGGTACCGTTCCAAAAACCAACTATGGAATAGACAAGACCTACACCTTCCTCAGTGAAAGGGACTCAAAACCCCATATTTCCCGCAGAGGAATATATCTGACTAGTAAGTATCTTAAAACCTATGTATTGATATGTCTCCGTAAGGGAATCAAGTGTGTCTAGACTGGCATAAACATGGCAGCGAGAATCAGCTCAAACCCACTATAAAAAGGAATTTCAAAAACAAAACAAAAAAACTGGGAAATTCTTTACAATTCCTTCAGGGTCTCTGATGAAACCTGGAATGACCCTATTTACAACGACAGCTGGATGTGGCATAAGGCTGGAAACTTGGGACTGAGAGGATTGGTGAGATTGGGTGAGCAAATGCAGACCCTTTAAAGCAATAATGCATGGCACCCATTCCATGGGTCCCAACTCTCCAGGTTGAAGGGAATATTACTACAGTTATAACATGTACCGGAAACCTAGAGAACGGACACACTGTGAATACGAAACGTTTCTAAAACTCAACGAATAATCCCTCTCCTGGTGCTCCGGTTTGACTTTCGATCTGCTTTACTATCAACCTCCCAACTTGGAGAGACAGCCCCTTTAAACTCCTGGTTCGCACAGGTTGCCAATTTGGCAGAGGATGAAAGGGAGGAGGGAGAACCAATGAGAGAGTAGCTGTTCGGCATTTGGACGGGCACATATCACTCTAACTTCCCGGCAGGAAGAAGAATTAACCAAAGTCTCAGCCACCCACCGGGAACCAGTATAGGTCCTGAACCAAAATTTTGGACTTGTGGTCAGCTCACCAAAAACGAGTTGAAAAATGGAGCTCAGGGGCACAGCAATTCACAAACTGGCTGCGTAATAAAGGACAACTATCGTCCAAAAATCTGTTGAGGGAAGGCAACGAGGCAGACTTGAAAGCGAGGCAGAATAGCAGGAAACAGATTTCAAGAGGTACGTTGGTATCGCCTTTAAAGCACAGGAAGAGGGGCACAACTTCGACAATGATGCACTTGGCCAAAAAGGGCGTATGCGTTTTCTCCTGAATATATTCAGGAGAAAACGCATACGCCCTTTTTGGCCAAGCAAGCAAGCGGGCAATGCAAATCTGCACTACAAAGAAGTATCACTTCCCACCGGTCAAAAGGGACATCCACAAAATGTGTAAAAACCAGAAAGGCAAGACAGGCCCTGGAGAACAGGGAGCCTTGTTATGCTGATGGGCGGGATGTAAATTGCCAACTGCCTCTCTGGAGGAGTGCATTGTGTTCCCTAAAACAAGTAAAGAACAGAGCTACAGAGCCAAGGGCACTCCCAGTCTAGGGAATATACCTTGGAAAAACTGAAAATCAATAAGACAGAGCCACACCAAAATTTAGGGCTGCACTGCTTACAAGGACCTCAACTTGGGTACACCTTAAATATCCCAGGAAATATAAAAATGGTTCAAAAAATTGTGGTACTTATGTACGATGGAATATCCCTCAGCCATGAAATCAATGTCATAAGACCAGTAGCAGCAAAATGGGTAGATTCAGGTACGATGATTCTAAGTGAAATAAGTCACAGAGAAAAAGAAACTTATCATAAGATATCACTTATGAAGATCCTGTAAACATGGCTACACTTGAACTGAGTTAGGAAAGAGAACAGTGTCTCACATTTACAAAACACTCTTATGCCTGCTTAAGGGGGAAGGAGAGGTGGGGTGATGCATAAAACCAGAGTTTTATATAAGCACAGGTACTGTTCCAAAAACCAACTAAGCAATAGACAAGACCTAGACCTTCCTCAGTGAAAGGGACTCAAAACCCCATATTTCCCATAGAGGAATATATCTGACTAGTAAGAATCTTAAAACCTATGTATTGATATGTCTCCGTAAGGGAATCAAGTGTGTCTAGACTGGCATAAACATGTCACCGAGAATCATATCAAACCCACTATGAAAAGGAATTTCAAAAACAAAACAAAAAAAAACAGGAAAATTCTTTACAATTCCTTCAGGGTCTCTGATGAAACCTGGAATGACCCTTTCTACAATGACAGCTGGATGTGGCATATGGCTGGACACTTGGGACTGAGAGGATTGGTGAGATTTGGTGAGCAAATGCAGACACTTTAAAGCAAAAATGCATGACACCCATTTTATGGGTCCCAACTCTCCAGGTTGAAGGGAATATTACTATAGCTATAACATGTATAGGAAACCAAGAGAATGGACACACTGTGAATATGAAAGGTTTCTAAAACTCAACAAATAGTCCCTCTCATGGTGCTCTGGTTTGATTTTCCACTGCTTTAGTGTAAATCTCTCACCTTGGAGAGACAGCCCCTTTAACCTCCTGGTTCGCACAGGTTGCCAATTTGGCAGAGGATGAAAGGGAAGAGGGAGAACCAATGAGAGAGTAGCTCTTAGGCATTTGGACGGGCACATGACACTCTAATTTCCCGGCAGGAAGAAGAATTAACCAAAGCCTCAGCCACCCACCGGGAACCAGTATAGGTCCTGAACCAAACATTTGGACTTGCGGTCAGCTCAGAAAAAATGAGTTGAATAATGGAGCTCAGGGGCACAGCAATTAACAAACTGGCAGAGTAATAAAAAACAACTATCATCCAAAAAACTGTTGAGGGAAGGCAACGAGGCGGACTTGAAAGCCAGGCAAAATAGCAGGAAACAGATTTCGAGAGGTACGTTGG
Organism: Hyperoodon ampullatus; assembly: GCF_949752795.1. NCBI lineage: Eukaryota > Metazoa > Chordata > Mammalia > Artiodactyla > Ziphiidae > Hyperoodon > Hyperoodon ampullatus. The sequence continues at coordinate 1,444,389 of NW_027641078.1, forward strand.
AATCGCCTTTAAAGCACAGGAAGAGGGGCACAACTTCAACAATGATGCACTTGGCCAAAAAGGGCGTATGCGTTTTCTCCTGAATATATTCAGGAGAAAACGCATACGCCCTTTTTGGCCAAGCAAGCAAGCGGGCAATGCAAATCTGCACTACAAAGAAGTATCACTTCCCACTGGTCAAAAGGGACATCCACAAAATGTGTAAAAACCAGAAAGGCAAGACAGGCCCTGCAGAACAGGGAGCCTTGTTTTGCTGAAGGGCGGGATGTAAATTGCCAACTGCCTCTCTGGAGGAGTTCATTGTGTTCCCTAAAACAAGTAAACAACAGAGCTACAGAGCCAAGGGCACTTCCAGTCTAGGGAATATACATTGGGAAAACTGAAAATCAATAAGACACAGCCACCCCAATATGTAGTGCTGCACTGCTTACAAGAACCTCAACTTGGGTACACCATAAATATCCCAGGAAAGATAAAAATGGTTCAAAAAATTGTGGTACTTACATACGATGGAATATCCCTCAGCCATACAATCAATGTCACAAGACCAGTAGCAGCAAAATGAGTGGATTCAGGTACGATGATTCTAAGTGAAATAAGTCACAGAGAAAAAGAAACTTATCATAAGATATCACTTATGAAGATCCTGTTAACATGGCTACACTTGAACTGAGTTAGGAATGAGAACAGAGTCTCACATTTGGAAAACACTCTTATGCCTGCTTAAGGGGGAAGGAGAGGTGGGGTGATGCATAAAACCAGAGTTTGATATAAGCACAGGTACCGTTCCAAAAACCAACTAAGGAATAGACAAGACCTATACCTTCCTCAGAGAAAGGGACTCAAAACCCCATATTTCCCACAGAGGAATATATCTGACTAGTAAGAATCTTAAAACCTATGTATTGATATCTCTCCATAAGGGAATCACGTGTGTCTAGACTGGCATAAATCTGGCAGCGAGAATCAGCTCAAACCCACTATGAAAAAGAATTACAAAAACAAAACAAAACAAAAAAGGAAATTCTTCACAATTCCTTCAAGGTCTCTGGTGAAACCTGGAATGACCCTATCAGCAGTGACAGCTGGATGTGGCATAAGGCTGGACACTTGGGAATGAGAAGATTGGTGAGATTGGGTGAGCAAATGCAGACCCTTTAAAGCAATAATGCATGGCACCCATTCCATGGGTCCCAATTCTACAGGTTGAAGGGAATATTACTACAGCTATAACATGTACGGGAAACCTAGAGAACGGACACACTGTGAATACGAAAGGTTTCTAAAACTCAACGAATAGTCCCTCTTCTGGTGCTCCCGTTTGACTTTCCAACTGCTTTACTATCAATCTCCCAACTTGGAGAGACAGCCCCTTTAACCTACTGGTTAGCACAGGATGCCAGTTTGGCTGAGGATGAAAGTGAAGAGGGAGAACAAATGAGAGAGTAGCTGTTAGGCATTTGGACGGGCACATTTCTATCTAATTTCCCAGCAGGAAGAAGAATTAACCAAAGTCTCAGCCCCCCATCGGAAACCAGTAAAGGTCCTGAACCAAAATTTTGGACTTGCGGTCAGCTCACAAAAAACGAGTAGAATAATGGAGCTCAGGGGCACAGCAATTCACAAACTGGCAGAGTAATAAAAGACAACTATCGTCCAAAAATCTGGTGAGGGAAGGCAACGAGGCGGACATGAAAGCGAGGCAGAATAGCAGGAAACAGGTTTCAAGATGTACGTTGGAATCGCGTTTAAAGCACAGAAAGAGGGGCAAAATTTCAAAAATGATGAACTTGGCCAAATTGAGCGTATGCGTTTTCTCATGAATATATTCAGGAGAAAACGCATACGCCCTTTTTGGCCAAGCAAGCAGGCGGGCAATGAAAATCTGCACTACAAAGAAGTATCACTTTCCACAGGTCTAAAAGGGACATCCACGAAATGTGTAAAAACCAGAAAGGCAAGACAGGCCCTGGAGAACAGGGAGTCTTGTTATGCTGATGGGCGGGATGTAAATTGCCACCTGGATCTCTGGAGGAGTGCATTGTGTACCCAAAAACAAGTAAACAACAGAATTACGGAGCCAAGGGCACTTCCAGTCTACGGAATATTCCTTGGAGGAACTGAAAATCAATAAGACAGAGCCACCCCAAAATTTAGGGCTGCACTGATTAAAAGAACCTCAACTTGGGTACACCTGAAATATTCCAGGAAATATGAAAATGGTTCAAAAAATTGTGGTACTTACGTACGATGGCATATCCCTCAGCCATGAAGTCAATGTCATAAGACCAGTAGCAGCAAAATGAGTAGATACAAGTACGATGATTCTAAGTGAAATAAGTCACACAGAAAAAGAAACATATCATAAAATATCACTTATGAAGGTCCTGTAACCATGGCTACACTTGAACTGAGTTAGGAAAGAGAACAGAGTCTCACATTTAGAAAGAACTCTTATGCCTGCTTAAGGGGGAAGGAGAGGTGGGGTGATGCATAAAATCGGAGTTTGATATAAGCTCAGGTACTGTTCCAATAACTAACTATGGAATAGACAAGACCTACACCTTCCTCAGTGAAAGGGACTCAAAACCCCATATTTCACGCAGAGGAATATATCTGACTAGTAAGAATTTTAAAACCTATTTATTGATATGTCTGCGTAAGGGAATCAAGTGTGTCTAGCCTGGCATAAGCATGGCAGCGAGAATCAGCTCAAACCCACTATAAAAAGGAATTTCAAAAACAAAACAAAACAAAAATGGAAATTCTTCACAATTCCTTCAGGGTCTCTGATGATACCTGGACTGACCCAATCTACAACAACAGCTGGATGTGGCATAAGGCTGGACACTTGGGACTGAGAGGAGTGGTGAGATTCGGTGAGCAAATTCAGACCTTTAAAGCAATAATGAATGGCACGCATTCCATGGTTCCCAACTCTCCAGCTTGAAGGGACTATTACTACAGATATAACATGTAAGGGAAAAATAGAGAATGGACACACGGTGAATATTAAAGCTTTCTAAAACTCAACGAGTAGTCCCTCTCCTGGTGCTCCGGTTTGATTTTCCAGCTGCTTTTCTATCAATCTCCCAACTTGGAGAAACAGCCCCTTTAACCTCCTGGTTCGCACAGGTTGCCAATTTGGCAGAGGATGAAAGGGAAGAGGGAGAACCAGTGAGAAAGTAGCTCTCAGGCATTTGGACGGGCACATGTCACTCTAATTTCCCGGCAGGAAGAAGAATTAACCAAAGTCTCAGCTCCCCACCGGGAAGCAGTATAGGTCCTGAACCACAATTTTGGACTTTCGGTCAGCTCACAAAAAAGAAGTTGAAAAATGGAGCTCAGGGGCACAGCAATTCACAAACTGGCAGAGTAATAAACACAACTATTGTCCAAAAATCTGTTGAGGGAAGGCAACGAGGTGGACTTGAATGCTAGGCAGAATAGCAGGAAACAGATTTCAAGTGGTACGTTGGAATTGACTTTAAAGCACAGGATGAGGGGCACAACTTCAACAATGATGCACTTGAGCAAAAAGGGCATATGCGTTTTCTCCTGAATATATTCAGGAGAAAACGCATACGCCCTTTTTGGCCAAGCAAGCAAGCGGGCAATGCAAATCTGAACTACAAAGAAGTATCACTTCCCACTGTTCAAAAGGGACATCCACAAAATGTGTAAAATCCAGAAAGGCAAGACCGGCCCCAGAGAACAGGGAGGCTTGTTTTGCTGATGGGCGGGATGTAATCTGCCAACTGCATCTCTGGAGGAGTGCATTGTGTTCCCGAAAACAAGTAAACAACAGAGCTACAGAGCCAAGGGCACTTCCAGTCTAGGGAATATACCTCGGGAAAACTGAAAATCAATAAGCCAGAGCCACCCCAAAATTTAGGGCTGCACTGCTTACAAGAACCTCAACTTGGGTACACCGTAAATATCCCAGGAAATATAAAAATGGTTCAAAAAATTGTGGTACTTCCGTACGCTGGAATATCCCTCAGCCATGCAATCAATGGCATAAGACCAGTAGCAGCCAAATGAGTGGATATAGGTATGATGCTTCTAAGTGAAATAAGTCACAGAGAAAAAGAAACTTATATTAAGATATCACTTATGAAGATCCTGTAAACATGGCTACACTTGAACTCAGTTAAGAAAGAGAACAGAGTCTCACCTTTGGAAAACACTCTGATGCCTGCTTAAGGGGGAATGAGAGGTGGGGTGATGCATAAAACCAGAGTTTGATATAAGCACAGGTACCGTTCCAAACACAAACTATGGAATAGACAAGACGTACACCTTCGTCAGTGAAAGGGAACCGAGGCATCTGTGAGTAACCATGAGCTGAGCCCCAGGCCAGCTGCTGCTGAACTTTTCCCACCCTTCCCAGGTAAAACACCTGAATATGTACAAGGGCTTGAAAGTCTAGAGGAGGGGCCGTGGAGCCACACCAGCGACAGCACGCAGGCCAACTTTTTGCCTACAGGCCAGCCAGGATGGTCCTGGACCTGGGCGCTCTTCTGCAAGCTTTCCATTGCCCTGCCTGAGATACCCCTCCTGTCCCTGCCCCCACTGCTTTTTTCCTTCCTCACCTCTCTCCGGAGAGAAATTCCAATGGAAGGTGTGGGTGATACATCCTCTTATTTACACGTGGCATCCTGGCAACTCCTGCAGAAAGTCCAGCAGAGACCCACTCACACCGGGCCACCCACAAAGCCGTGGCCCCTCACTCCCCCCAACCAGCACAGCCCAGAGACTGCTGACGGGGTAGAGAATATGGAGTCAGGCAGAGCTTCAGGGGCTATTGCTGCCTGCAGCGCTGTTTATATTAACCTCATCCCAGGCACACCTGGGGAGGGCCGGCCGGCAGGGTCAGGCTACCCAGGTCAGCTAATCCTCAGCCCTCAGGGAATCACATTGTTGAAAATGGACCTCGCTAAGGCAGAATAGAAGCCAAGGAATAAAAGGACACAATGCCATTTGCAGCACCGTAGGTGTGTCTAGAGGTAATCACGTGACTTGAAGTAAGTCAGAAAGTGAAAGACACATATGATATCTTATCTCTTATAGGTGTGACCGAAAAATGGATACCAGGACAGATATTTCCACGGAGAAGAGCAATCACAGATTCATTCAACAAACTTATGGTTCACCAATGGAAACGTATGAGGGTTGGTTTCATTATGATATTGGGGTTAACAGACATATACAAACACAGGTGACATATATAATCACCAAAGACCTACAGAATACCAAGAGAAGACTACTCAACATTCTGTCATAAGGTACATGGGAAAAGGATCCCAGGAAGAACAGACATATGTATATGTGTAAAAGAACCACATCTTCCACACCTACAACAAGCCAAACATTGTAATCAAATTTGCTGTAATAAAAAATAAAAAATTAAATTAAAAACACGAACAAGAAGTTGTGAGGCAAACTTGAGGGGCTTTCTCCTGGCACATTCCATTCTAAATTCCAATCTAGAACACGACTTCCATTGAGGCTCTGTTGCCCTAGTAACCAGATTTGGTAAGGGAGAACTGCTGCCACCTTGTGGCCGTTTCACACAACAGCAGGTTTAATTCCAGCGCTAATGGTCTGTTGATATTCAAAATCATTGCAGGCCTGTAAATGACACCTGCCCTGAAAACAAATCCTGGGGTCATATATCGACCAAAAAATTCAAAGGATGTCCATATTTCAAAACGACAGTTTCAAAAGGCATATTTTACACACATTAGTGTTCTGCTTCTTTTTCTTTCTTTCTTTTTTTGTTAAAAAAACAGGAATGGAATAAGGCATCCCTCAGAATGGGCGAAAATATTTGCAAACGAATCAATGGACAAAGGTTTAATCTCCAATATATATAAAGAGCTCATGCAGCTTAATATTAAAAAAACAAACAACCCAATACAAAAATGGGCAGAAGATCTAAAGAGACGTTTCTTCAAAGAAGACACAGAGATGGCCAAGACGCACATGAAAAGCTGCTCAACATCACTAATTATTAGAGAAATGCAAATCAAAACTACAATGAGGTATCACCTCACACCTGTTAGAATCGGCATCATCAGAAAATCTACAAACAACGAATTCTGGGGAGGGTGTGGACAAAAGGATCCCTCTTCCACTAGTGGTGGAAATGTAAATTGATACAGTCACGATGGAGAACAGTATGGAGTTTCCTTAAAAAAACTAGAAATAGAATTACCATATGATCCAGCAATCCCACTTCTGGGCATATACCCAGAGAAAACCATAAATCAAAAAGGCACATTCACCACAATGCTCATTTCAGCACTATTTACGATAGCCAGGTAATGGAAGCAACCTAAATACCCACAGACAGACGAATGGATAAAGATGTGGTACATATATAAAATGGAATATTACTCAGCCATAAGAAGGAATGAAACTGGGTCATTTGTAGAGACGTCGATGGATCTAGAGACTGTCATACAGAATGAAGTAAGTCAGAAAGAGAAAAACAATTATTGTACATTAACGCATATATGTGGAACCTAGAAAAATGGTACAGATGAACTGGTTTGCAGGGAAGAAATAGAGACACAGAGGTAGAGAACACACGTATGGACACCAAGTGTGGGAAGTCATGGGGAGGTGGTGTTGGGATGAGTTGGGAGATTGGGATTGACCTGCATACATGTATATGCATAAAATACATAACTAATAATAACCTGCTGTATAAAAAAATAAATAAAATTAAATTTCAAAATTTTAAAAAATAAAATTTAAAAATAAAACAGAAAAAAGTTCTTCCCTTCACACAGATGTATTTATATGAATGAATTATTTCCATGCTTATATCTATAAATACATAAAAGAGGAATAAAACCTAACTTGAACGAAAAAAGAAAAAAAAACCTGAACCCACGAGTTAGACAGAGGAAAACACAATCAGGTCACTTGCTCCATCGGTAAACAATTCTGAAATTGGTCAGAGGTGGGAAATCATCTCCCATAGAGCCAGCAGCCCACTCCTACGCAAGGAGCGTCCTCATTGCAAAGCGGGGGGCCATGCCGAGGCATCTGTGAGTAACCGTGAGCTGAGCCCCAGGCCAGCTGCTGTTGAACTTTTCCCACCCTTCCCAGGTAAAACACCTGAATATGTACAAGGGCTTGAAAGCCTAGAGGAAGTGCCGTGGAGCCACACCAGCGACAACACGCAGGCCAACTTGGTGCCTGCAGGCCAACCAGGATGGTCCTGGCCCTGGGAGCACTTCTAGAAGCTTTCCATTGCCCTGCCTGAGATACCCCTCCTGTCCCGGCACCCACTGCTTTTTTCCTTCCTCACCTCTGTCCAGAGAAAAATTCCAGCGGAAGGGATGGGTGACATATCCTCTTCTTTACAGGTGGCAGCCTGGCAACTCCTGCAGAAAGTCCAGCAGAGACCCACTCACACCGGGCCACCCACAAAGCCGTGGCCCCTCACTCCATCCCACCAGCACAGCCCCGACACTGCTGACGGGGCAGAGAATATGGAGTCAGGCACAGCTTCAGGGGCTATTGCTGCCTGCAGCGCTGTTTATATAGACCTCAACCCAGGCACACCTGGAGAGGGCCGGCCGGCAGGGTCAGGCTACCAGGTCAGCTAATCCTCAGCCCTCAGGGAATCACATTGTTGAAAATGGACCTCGCTAAGGCAGAATAGAAGCCAAGGAATAAAAGGACACAATGCCATTTGCAGCACCGTAGGTGTGTCTAGAGGTAATCACGTGACTTGTAGTAAGTCAGAAAGTGAAAGACACATATCATATCATATCTCTTATAGGTGTGACCGAAAAATGGATACCAGGGCAGATATTTCAACGGAGAAGGGCAATCACAGATTCATTCAACAAACTTATGGTTCACCAATGGAAAGAGTTGAGGGTTGGTTTCATTATGATATTGGGGTTAACAGACATATACAAACACAGGTGACATATATAATCACCAAAGACCTACAGAATACCAAGAGAAGACTACTCAACATTCTGTCATAAGGTACATGGGAAAAGCATCCCAGGAAGAATGACATCTGTATATGTGTAAAAGAACCACATCTTCCACACCTACAACAAGCCAAACATTGTAATCAAATTTGCTGTAATAAAAAATAAAAAATTAAACTAAAAACACGAACAAGAAGTAGTGAGACAAACTTGAGGGGCTTTCTCCTGGCACATTCCGTTCTAAATTCCAATCTAGAACACGACTTCCTTTGAGGCTCTGTTGCCCCAGTAACCAGATTTGGTAAAGGAGACCTGCTGCCACCTTGTGGCCGTTTCACACAACAGCAGCTTTAATCCCAGCGCTAATGGTCAGTTGATATTCAAAATCATTGCAGGCCTGTAAATGACACCTGCCCTGAAAACAAATCCTGGGGTCATATATCGACCAAAAAATTCAAAGGACGTCCATATTTCAAAACGACAGTTTCAAAAGGCATATTTTACACACATTAGTGTTCTGCTTCTTTTTCTGTCTTTCTTTTGTTGTTAAAAAAACGGGAATGGCAAAAAGCGTCCCTCAGAATGGGCGAAATATTTGCAAACGAATCAATGGACAAAGGTTTAATCTCCAATATATATAAAGAGCTCATGCAGCTTAATATTAAAAAAACAAACAACCCAATACAAAATTGGGCAGAAGATCTAAAGAGATGTTTCTTCAAAGAAGACACAGAGATGGCCAAGACCAACATGAAAATCTGCTCAACATCACTAATTATTAGAGAAATGCAAATCAAAACTACAATGAGGTATCACCTCACACCTGTTAGAATCGGCATCATCAGAAAATCTACAAAAAACAAATTCTGGGGAGGGTGTGGACAAAAGGATCCCTCTTCCACTAGTGGTGGAAATGTAAATTTATACAGTCATGATGGAGAACAGTATGGAGTTTCCTTAAAAAAACTAGAAATAGAATTACCATATGATCCAGCAATCCCACTTCTGGGCATATACCCAGAGAAAACCATAAATCAAAAAGGCACATTCACCACAATGCTCATTTCAGCACTATTTACAATAGCCAGGCAATGGAAGCAACCTAAATACCCACAGACAGACGAATGGATAAAGATGTGGTACATATATAAAATGGAATATTACTCAGCCATAAGAAGGAATGAAACTGGGTCATTTGTAGAGACGTCGATGGATCTAGAGACTGTCATACAGAATGAAGTAAGTCAGAAAGAGAAAAACAAATATTGTATATTAATGCATATATGTGGAACCTAGAAAAATGGTACAGATGAACTGCTTTGAAGGGAAGAAATAGAGACACAGAGGTAGAGAACACACGTATGGACACCAAGTGTGGGAAGCCATGGGGTGGTGGTGGTGGCATATGTTGGGAGATTGGGATTGACCTGTATACATGTATATGCATAAAATACATAACTAATAATAACCTGCTGTATAAAAATATAAATAAAATTAAATTTTAATATTTTAAAAAATAAAATTTAAAAATAAAACAGAAAAAAGTTCTTCCCTTCACACAGATGTATTTATATGAATGAATTATTTCCATGCTTATATCAATAAATACATAAAAGAGGAATAAAATCTAACTTGAACCAAAAAAGGAAAAAAAACCTGAACCCACAAGTTATACAGAGGAAATCCCTATCAGGGCACTTGCTCCAGCGGTAAATAATTCTGAAATTGGTCAGAGGTGGGGAATCATCTCCCATACAGCCAGCAGCCCACACCCCAAGCAAGGAGGGTCCTCATTGCAAAGCTGGGGGACCAAGCCAAGGCATCTGTGAGTAAACGTGAGCTGAGCCCCAGTCCTGCTGCAGCTGAACTCTTCCCACCCTTTCCAGTTAAAACACCTGAATATGTACAAGAACTTGCAAGCCTAGAGGAAGGGCTGTGGAGCCACACCAGCGACAGCACACAGGCCGACTTGGTGCCTGCAGGCCTGTCAGGGTGGTCCTGGCCCCAGATGCTCTTCTGGAAGCTTTCCATTTCCCTGCCTGAGATACCCCTCCTGCCACGGCCCCCACTGCTTTTTTACTTCCTCACCTCTGCCTGGGGAGAAATTCCAGCGGCAGGTATCGGTGACACATCCTCTTCTTTAGCAGGTGGCAGCCTGGCAACTCCTGCAGAAAGTCCAGCAGAGCCCCTCTCACACTCGGCCACCCACAAAGCCACGGCCCCTCACTCCCTCCCACCAGCACAGCCCCGGCACTGCCTACGGGGCAGAGAATATGGCGTCAGTCACAGTTACAAGGGCTGTCGCTCACTGGAGAGCTGTTTATATTGCCCTCAAACCAGGCACACCTGTGGAGGGCTGGCAGGCAGTTTCAGGCTGCCAAAATCAGCCAATCCTCACCCCTCAGGGGCTCACAGTTGCAGAAAATGAAACTTGCTAAACGGGCCAGGCCCTAGGAACAGGTGTGGGCTCTTGAGAGTCAGGATAGACAAGGGGCTGCAGCTGCGGCTTGTTTTCTTATCATTTTATCTGGTCCATGAGTGGAAAACAACTTCAAGAAGACACTCTCCTAATGAGAGGAACCCAGGAGTCAGGGAGAGGAGTGATGGTGGGTGGAGACAGAGGCCTGGTGCCCTGGCTGCAGTGGAAGTGTCTGGAAGACCAGGCAGAAAGAGCCTGCAGAGAGTGATAGCCATGGTCACAGACCTGTCAGAGCTGCTGTTTGTTAGTTCAAGTCCTGCTCTGAGGTATTCTGTGTCAGTTGTGAGCGACAGGTGAGCTGGGGGTTCTCTGCAAGGTGGGCCATGTGCACAGTTCCTGTGTGTCCAGCCCTGCTGGGGTACCTGCCCAGGGGAGCTCCGTATCCTGGGAAGGGCCTGAGTAGGAGAGCCCCATGGGCTGCTGGGTAGCTGCAGAGGTGAGCTCCATACCCTGGGAGGGACTTGACCATGAGAGCCCCGTGGGCTGTGGGGTAGGGGTGCAGCCCAGGTGAGCTCCATATCCTGGGATTGGCCTGACCACGAGAGCCCCATGGGCTGCTGGAGACCTGGTAAAGGATATCAGGACAGTCAGTGAAGCCACCGAGGATATACATCCAGTAGCTCCTATTTCCTACTCCCTGCTGGTCATTCTACCTTCCACCAGGCCATGGCATTCTGTATTAGACTTCAATGATGCCTTCTTCTGTATTCCATTCATCTCAGAGACACAATAATTTTTGGCTTGTGAGTGGCAGGACACAACATGCAACAAAAGCAATAATGCTGGGCCGTCCTGCCCCAATGGTTCAAAAATCCCCACACCATCATTGGGGAAATGTCCTCTAAAGACCTAAAAGTTCAACCTCTGTAAAAGGGAACCCTCCTTCAATATGCAGATGACATTCTGATCGCCAGGCCTACTAAAGACGCCTCTGAACTACCTAGCCAAGAAAGGATAGAAGGTGTCCAAGAAAAACGCTCAAATATCCCAGGCTAAGGTGACATGCCTGGGCTTCATTCTCACAGATATTCGGAGAAACGCATCCCAGGATAGGGAAGAAGCCATTTGCAGCCTTACCTCTTCTAAAACTAGAAGACAGCTTAGGGGTTCCTGGGGAGGCCAAGGTTTTCTGCATCTGGATCCCTAACTACAGTGTAATAGCTGGGCCTCTACATGAAACACTGACACGAAAAGATGATGATCCTTTTGAATAGAATCCAGAAGCAGCCTTTCAAGAATGGAAAGAGCAGTCAATACAGACCCTTGCCCAGGAACTCCCTAATTTAGCTAAACCCTTTGACCTTTACATACCCGGTCAAAGGTTAATCGCCCTTGGAGCCTTAGTGCAAAAACTGGGACCACTTGAAATGGAGCAACACAAGAATGCCCTTCAGGTATGATAAACTATGGTCACCACGGGCTTTGCCCACCGACTCATCAGGCCAGGATACTGGGGTATCTAAAAAGCTGGAAATCAGCAGCCCGCAAGGCCAGCTCCCTCCTAAGGGAAAAGGACCCCACGTGGTGATCCTAACCACCCATCATGCCCTGAAGTTGCAGGGGTCGCTCTGTGGACACACTGACCTCGAGTGAGGAGGCCCTCCAACTCCAACCTCCAGAGAGATAAACGGGGGCAACGGGCCCCCAAGATGACTCGTGTGACCATCACTTGACCTGGAGTTTCTCTCAGAAAACGACAAGACTGTGCCCCGAAAGAGCAGACTATTGCTTGCAGGACTTACTGCACCCAGAGGGGAGCTAATAAGCTTGGCGGGGGAAATGTATATCACGCTTTCACCATAGAAAACCCTACAGACACCGCGGTGATGGTGGCCAATATGACCAGCTGGACTGCTGGCTACTTCTAAAGGCCGTTGACTCAGTGGACGTCATGGTCCTGGATCACCACTGACCCTGGACTGTCTGGGAGTTGTGCGGGCATGGCTCTGACACATGGTGCTGTTTGTACATTAATTCAGGGACCTAATTAAAGAAAGCACAGACTACTGGTCAGAGCATCTAGTCTGGCAAAAACTGTCAGCCTAAGGTCGCCGAACATATGTGGGGTGGGGTGAAACCTGCCACCACAGCATCTCTGCACCTCTCTTTCCTGGACCCTTAAAGGTCATTAGAATCTGTAACACTTCCAATGCTGGTGCTCAGGCGGACGAGAAGTGAGGCAGGAGGCCTTGGGACAATCAACCTCACCAGGAGGCTGGTGGGGAGACGTTTTGCCCCTCCCCCCATGTATCAGGGCTCCCACCACAGCATGAAGCAGTTACAAAAGAGGGGTCTGCACCCTCAACACCCAAAGAATAAGGAACGGAACAAAAAGCAGAGGAGGTGTTCGCCTCCGGCAACGTTCATTAAAAATTCCTGGGAGATAAAAAGAGAATCTGGGCAATTAAATAAAGTCTAACCTGTTTTTCCTTTGTGCTTTGTCTAATTTCACGTGCTCCTAGGGTTCCGCATGCAGAGGTCCCACACCCGGCACTTCAGACCCGATTTCCTAGTGCAGAATGGCTGGGTCGACACCTCAGCTAGCGGGGTCCCATGCAGACTCCGCGGCATAGAGCCTGAGCTGCAGCCAACGCAGCCCTCGAGAGCTCCATCCCCTCCCTCCCACTGACGCTGCCGGGGACCCTACACAGCAGCCCAGCCCACAGTCCATGGGGGAGTGCACGCTCTCACCTCTCCATTCTGTTTTCAAAATAATGTTTCCTTTGCTTCTGAACCAAACTCAGTCTTGATCTGTTGGCTCCAATGACACTGGGCACGGGGACTCCTGTTGGGGTCCACTCTGGAGGATCAGTAACAGAAATTGAGAACATTGTAACTTCAATGAACAGATGTGTGAGCCAAACTGTAGTTAACATAGAGCAGTGTATAATGCTAGGGTAAAATAAGATGTTTCTAAGACTTACATTTGATATTTCCATCACTTTCCTATAAGCAAGTTAAGTGAAGACGTCTGTCTTATTTGTCAGGTCAACATTAGAGAAATGAAGTGATTTATTTCCATGCATGTACATCGAATACTCTTGGCTGAAGCTTCAATCTTGTTTTGAATGCTTTTCCATTGAAAATGATACCTCTCTTTCAGCTCCCCCATTTCTGAGAAGTATAAAATCTTATAATTTATTATTACCAAAGGGGAAAGGTAGGAGAAGGGATTAATTAACAGTTTGGGATTAACACATACACACTGCTATGTATAAAATAGATCATCAACAAGGAACTACTGTATAGCACAGGGAACTACACTGAGTATTTTGCAATAACCTATAAGGGGAAATAATCTGAAAAACAATAGATATTTTTATTGACATCATCTATCAATGACAGATAAAATGTAACCTAAGCAAGGCCGATGGTGAGCGCTTCTGACCCTGAAGATTTCAGTCATCTAAAGTTTGGGCTCTGCCTATTTCCGAAGGCCCTTAAAGGACATACGTGTAACCGTAGCTTAAAAATTCCCCAGTTTGGGGTTCGGGGAGGCACTGATTTGGAAAAATCCCTGGTGTTCTCCTTACATGCACGGGACCCTTCCTACAGCTAAAACATGCCTGTCACACCTAGAGGATGGTACACCGTTTGATCGGAAAGAGTTTGGAAAAGGCACCTCATCTCCTCATCGCCTGGTGCTCGGGTTCAACCCTATAGCATCTTTCCTAACAATCTCCTCACTTGGGGATATCAGCACCGTCAACATCCTGTTGCACACAGTTTGGAATTTGTCCAGAGGATGAAGCGGAAGGATGAGAAAAATTTAGAGACAAGTCTTAGGTGTTCGGGCAGGCACATGCCACTCTAATTTCCAATCCAGAAGACAAATTCATCAAAGGCTAGAATTGCCCATGGAAACAGAATAGGGCTAGAGGAAATCCCGCTGTTTTGTGTCCAGTTTCCAAAAACACAAGTTGAAAAATGGAACTCAGGGGCACTAAAATTCATGAAACTGCAGAGTTGAAAATATCTATCCTCAAGAAATGTCTTGAGGTAAGTCACAGAAAAGGACTTGTAAGCAAGGGAGAGTGGCAGGAAACAGATTTGAAGAGGTAGAAAGGACTCCCCATTAAAGCACAAGAAAAGGGGCTGAACATCGCCAATGATGCAGTTGGCCAAAAAGGGTGTATACATTTTTTCTGAATATATTCAAGTAAAGGCCATACACACTTTTTATCCAACCAAACAGGTGGGCACTGGAAATCAATATCACAAAATGTATCACTTCACATCAGTCAGAAGGGCCATCCACATAAAGTGTAAACACCAGAAATGCAGGACAGGGCGAGGAGAAAAGGGAGCCCTGTGAGGCTGATAGTGGAAATGTAATTTGCCAACGGCCACTCTGGAGAAGTGTATTGTGTTTGCTAAAACATCTAAAAAATGAGCTACAGAGCATAGGGCACTTGCACTCATGGGCGTGTACCTTGGCAAAAACAAAAATCGACAGAAAACAGGCACCCGAACGTTTACCACCTCTCTGTTAAAAAGGGCCTCAACTTGGATATAACCTAAATGTCCCTGGAAGGATAAAATGGATAAAAGAGATGGGGTACTTATGTAGAGTGGAATATTACTTATCCAGAAATCAATGAAATAAGGCCAGTTGTAACAACTCTGGAGGAGTTACATACGATCATTCTAAGTGACATATGTCAGAAAGAAAAAGACACATATCATAAGATGTCACTTAAAGGTGGAATCAAAAATGGCTACACATGAAATAAATTACAAAACAGAAACATAGTCAAATATGTAGAAAATAGACATAAGGCTGCTAAATGGGAAAGGTGGGAATGGTGAGGTGTTATCCAGGAGGTTGAAATTAGCAAAGGTACCATTCCAAGTACCAAATTGAATAACTGACAAGGCCTACACGGTACCTCAAAGAACTGCACTCAGCCCACTCAAGTCACTGGAAAATAATACATATGACTGGTAAGCATCTGAAAAAGAAGTTATTGTTGTCTCACAGTACATGAATCAAGTGGATGTACAGCAGCAAAAAACAGAGCTTTGAAAATCAGCTGTAACCAATATAAAAATAAATTTAAAACTATTTATAAAAACAGTGAGACAGACAAAAATTCTTACAACTTTTGTTGAAGGGCTACGATGTAACATGGATTGAACACATGTAGACCCACAGCAGGATGATTATATAAGGCTGGAAGCTATGCACGCTAAGAGATGTTAGAGAGGCTGGGTGAGGAAATGCAGACCTTTTAAAGTAATACTGCCTGGTACCCATTCCATGGGTCCCAAATCTGCAGGTTCAAGGGAATCTTCTGACAGCGAAAACATGCCTGGGAAACCGAGATGAATGTACACCGTGTGCTCAGGAAAGGTGTCTAAAATGCACCTCATTTTTGATCTCCTGGTGCTGGGGTTCGCCATTCCAGCCACATTACTAACAATCTCCCCACTTGGAGAATCAGCACCTTTAACCTCCTGTTTCACACAGTTTGCAATTTGTGCAGAGGATAAATGGGAAGAGGGGGAACCAATGAGAGATTAGCTGTAGGACTTTTGACAGGCACATGTCACTCTAATTTCCCATTAGGAAGAAGAATTAACCAAAGGCTCAGCCTGCCTCCCCAGAACCAGAATAGGGCCAGAAGTAATCCAATGGTTTGGCGGCCAGCTCACAAAAAACGCGAGTTGCAAAATGGAGCTCAGGAGCAGACAATTCAAAGACCTGCAAAGATATAAATGATAACCAACGTCCAAAAATATATTCAGGTAAGGTAACGAAGAGGATCTGAATGAGAGGCAGAATTGCAGGAAACAGATTTCAAAAGGTAGATTGTACTCACATTTAAAGCATATGAAAAGCAGCAGAATTTCTAAAATGATGTGGTTGGGCAAAAGGGTGTATGCGTTTTTTTCGTGAATATCTTCAGGAAAAAAACACATGCAGAGTTTTTGGCCAACCAAGCAAGAGGGAAATGCAAATCCACACAACAAAGAAGTCTCAATTTCCACTGCTCAGAAAGGCCATCCAAAAAATGTGTACAAACCAGAAATGCAGGAGAGGCCATGGAAAACAGGGAGCCTAGTCACGCTGATGGGTGGGGTATAAATATCCAAGAGCCACTCTGAAGAAGTGTATGCTGTTTTTAAAACATCTAAAATACAAAGCCCCAGAGCAAGGGGATTTCAACTCATGGACATATAACTTGGGAAGACTAAATGTCAATAAGACACAGGCACCCCAAAGTTTAGGGCTGCTCTGCATACAAGAACCTCAACTTTGGTACACCTAAGATATCCCAGGAAAAAGAGAAATGCATAAAGAACTTGTAATTTTGCACAACGGAATATCACTCAGACGTGAAATCAATGTATATAAGGCCAGTAGCAGCATAATGAGTGGATTTACGTATGATGATTTTAAGGGAAATTAGTCACACAGAAAAAGAATCTTATCATAAGATATCACTTATAGAGGGAATGTCAATATCACAACACATGAACTGAATTAGGAAAGAGAACAGAGTCTCACATTTAGCAAAAATCTCTTATGCCTGCTTCAGGGGAAAGGAGAGGTGGGGTGATGCATAAAACCAGAGTTTGATATTAGCACAGGTACCATTCCATAAACCAAATACAGAATAGACAAGACCTACACCTTCCTCAGTGAACGGGACTCAACACCCCTATGCCCCACAGAGGAATATATCTGACTACTAAGAATCTTATAACTTATGTATTGTTATGTCTCTGTAAGGGAATCAATTGTGTCTAGACTGGCATAAACACGTCAGTGAAAATCAGCTCAACCCCATTATAAAAATGAATTTCAAAAAAAACCCCAAAAAACAGCGAAATTCTTACACAATTCCTTCAGGGGTTCTGATGAAACCTGGAATGACCCTATCTGCAAAGACAGCTGGATGAGACATAAGGCTGGACACTTGGGACTGAGAGGACTGGTGAGATTGGGAGAGAAAATGCAGACCTTTTAAAGTAGTAATGCATGCCACCATTCCATGTGTCCCAAATCTCCAGGTAGAAGGGAATATCACTACAATTATAACATGTATGGGAAACCTAGAAAATGGACACCCTGTGATGGCGAAAGGTTTCTAAAACTCTCCTAATTTTTCCTCTCCTTGTGCTCCACTTTGGCATTCCAACTGCTTTACTATCAATCTCCCATCTTAGGAGAGTCAGCCCCTATAACCTCCTGGTTCGCACAGTTTGCTAATTGTGCAGAGGATGAAAGGGAAGAGGGAGAACCAATCAGAGAGTAGATGTAGGCATTTGGACGGGCACATGTCACTCTAATTTCCCGGCAGGAAGAAGAATTAACCAAAGACTCAGCCACCCACAGGGAACCAATATAGCCACCCCTGGAACCAGTATAGGTCCTGAAGCAAAATTGTGGATTTGCGGCCAGCTCACAAAGATGGGATTTGAAAATTGGAGCTCAGGGGCACAGCAATTCACAAACCTGCAGACTTATAAAGTACTACTCTCTTCCAAAAATCTGTTGAGGGAAGGCAATGAAGCGGCCTTGAAAATGAGGCAGAATTGCACAAAATATATTTCAAGAGGTAAATTGGAATCGCCTTTAAAGCACAGGAAAAGCATCCCAACTTGGACAGTGATGCACTTGGCCAAAAAGGGCGTATGCCTTTTCTCCTGAATATATTCAGAAGAAAACGCATACACCCTTTTTGGCCAATCAAGCAAGCGCGCAATACAAATCCACGCTACAAAGAATTGTCACTTACCACTGGTCAAAAGGGACATCCGAATATCTGTAAAAACCAGAAAGGTTGGGCTTCCCTGGTGGCGCAGTGGTTGCGAGTCTGCCTGCCGATGCAGGGACACGGGTTCGTGCCCCGGTCTGGGAGGATTTCACGTGCCGCGGAGCGGCTGTTCCCGTGAGCCATGGCAACTGGGCCTGCGCGTCCGGAGCCTGTGCCCCGCAATGGGAGAGGCCACAGCAGTGAGAGGCCCGCATACAGCAAAAAAAAAAAAAAAAAAAAAAAAAAAAAAACAGAAAGGCAAGAGAGAGATGGCAAGGGCATGAAGCAATGTGATCCCAATGGTCATGGAGGATTGTGATGACAAGCGCATGGAGAATTGTGATGACAAGATTATGTACCATTTTGTTGACAAAGGCAAGGAGCATTATGATGACAAGGTTCATGGAGCACTGTGATGACAAGCATCACGGAGCATAGTGATTACAGGGGTCATGGAGCATTGGGATGACAAGCGCATGGATCATTGTGATGACAATGGTCATGGAGCATTTTAATGACAAGAGTCCCGGATCATTGTGTTGTCAGGGTTCATGCAGCGTTGTGATGACAGTGGTCATGGAGCATTGTGATGACAGGGGTCATGGCGCATTGTGATGAGAAGGTCATGGAGCATTGGGCTGAAAATGTCCATGGAGTACCGTGATGACAGGGGTCATGGAGCATTGTGATGACAAGGTACTGGAGCACTGTGATGAGAAGACCATGGAGCCTTGTGATGACAAGTCTCATGGAGCATTCTGATGAAAAGTGCCATGGAGCATTGTGATTACAGGGGTCTTGGAGCATTGTGATGACAAGGGCATGGAGCATTGGGATGAGAAGGCCATGGAGCGTTCTGATGACATGCATCATGGAGCTTTGTGATGACAAGGGCATGGAGCATTGTGATTACAGCGGTCTTGGAGCACTGTGATGAAAAGGGCATGGATCATTGTGATGAAAAAGGCATGGAGCCTTGTCATGACAGGGTTCAAGGAGCAAACTGACAACAAGTGTCAGGGAGCATTGTGATGACAAGGGTATTGATTATTGTGATGACAAAGGTCATGGAGCACTGTGATGAGAAGACCATGGATACTTGTGATGACGAGCGTCATGGGGCGTTGTGATGATAAGTGTTATGGAACATATTGATCACAAGGATTTGGAGCATTTTGATGACAGAGGTCATGGAGCATTTTGGTTTCATTGTGATGACAATAGCGTGAAGCATTATGATGATGGGCATGGTGCATTGTGATGACAGGGTTCATGGAGCATTGAGATGAAAAGGGGCATGGAGCATTGCGATTACAGGAGTCTTGGAGCATTGTGATGACAAAGGCATGGAACATCGTGAATGAGAAGGCCATGGAGCATTCTGTTGACATGCGTCATGGAGCTTTGTGATGACAAGGGCATGGAGCATTGTGATTACAGGGGTCTTGGAGCATTGTGATGACAAGGGTCATGGAGCCTTGTGATGACAAGGCTGTGGAACATTGTGATGGCAGGGGTCATGGAGCATTGTTATGACAGGGGTAATGGAGCATTGTGATTACAAGGGCATGGAGCATTGGTCTGAAAAGTTTCATGGATTATTGTGATGAGAGGGGGCAAGGAGCATTGTGATGACAAGGGCATGGAACACTGTGATACATGGGTCATGGAGGATTGTAATGAGAAGCGCATGGAGCATTGTGATAAGAATGGCATCGAGCATTGTGATGAAAAGCATCATGGAGCCTGTGATGACAAGGGCATGGAACAATGTGATGAGAGGGTTCATGGAGCATTGTGATGACAATGGCATGCAGCATTGTGATGACAAGGGTCATTGAGCTTTGTAATGACAAAGGTCATGGAGCATTTTGATGACAAGGGTGTGGTGCATTCTGTTGTGAAGGGCAGGGAGCATTGTGATGACAGGGGTTATGGAACATTGTGATGTCAGGGGAATGGAGCATTGTGATGATAAAGGCATGTAGCATTGTTGTGACAAGGGTCATGGAATATTGTGATGACAGGGGTGAGGGAGTATTGTGTTGACTAGTGATTGAACATTGTGATATCAGTGGTGAGAGAGCATTTTGATGAGAAGTGCATGGAGCAGTGTGATGCCAAGGTTTATGGAGCATTGTGATGACAAAGATGTGGAGCATTGTGATGACAAGTGCATGGCACATTGTGATGCCATGGGTCATGGAGTATTGTGCTAACAAAGGCATTGATCATTGGGAGGACAAGGGTCACCAAGCATTGTGATGAAATGTTCATGGAGCTCTGTGGTGACAAAGGTCACAGAGCATTGTGATGACGAGGGCATGGACCATTGTAATGACAAAGGTCATGAAGCACTGTGATGACTGGAGTCATGGAGCATTGTGATGACAGGGGTCATAGAGCATTGTGATGAAAGGGCATGGAGCATTGTGATGACAGCGGCATGTTGCATTGGTTTGACAAGTTTCAGGGATTATTGTGATGACAGTGGGCATGGCGCATTGTGATGACAAGGGCATGGAGCATTGTGATGAGAAGGTCATGGAGTATTGTGAAGAAGGGTGTCAGGGAGCATTGTGATGACATATGTCGTGGTCCATTGCGATGACAATGGAATGGAGCATTGTGATGCCAAGTGTCATGGAGGATTGTGATGACAAAGGTAATGGAGCATTTTGATGACAAGCGCTTGGGGCATTGTGATGACAAGGGTCATGGAGCATTGTGATAACAAGGGCCATTGAGAATTTTGATGACATGTTCATGAAGCATTGTGATGACAATCACATGGAGCTTGCTGTGACAGGGATCATGGAGCAGTGCGATGAAAAGTGCATAGAGAATTGTGATGACAAAGCATGTAACACTGTGATGAAAAGCATCATGGAGCACAGTGATGCCAAGAACGTGGAGAATTGTTATGACAGGGGACATGGAGCATTGTGATGACCAGGGCATGGAGTATTGTGATGGCAAGACCGTGGAGCATTGTGATGAGAAGACCATGGATAATTGTGATGATGAGCGTCATGGAGCACTGTAATGACAAGGGGTATGGAGCATTGTGATGACAGGGGTCATGGAGCATTGTGATGACAAGGTTCATGGAGCATTCTGACGACAAGCTTGTGGAGTATTTTGATGACAATGACATGGAGCATTTTGATGAAAATGGCATGGGGCATTGTGATGAAAAAGACATGGAGCCTTTTCATGACAGTTTTCAGGGAGCATTCTGACGACAAGTGTCAGGGAGCATTGTGATGACAAAGGTCATGGAGAATTGTGACGACAAGGGCATGGAGTATTGTGATGACAAACACATGGAGCTTGCTATGACGGGGTCATGGAGCATTGTGATGACAAGTGCATAGAGAATTGTGATGACAAAGCATGTAACACTGTGATGAGAAGTGTCATGGAGCATAGTGATGCCAAGATCGTGGAGAATTGTGATGACAGGGGACATGGAGCATTGTGATGACCAGGGCATGGAGCATTGCGATGGCAAGATCGTGGAGCACTGTGATGAGAAGACCATGGATAATTGTAATGACGAGGGTCATGGAGCACTGTAATGACAAGGGGTATAGAGCATTGTGATGACAGTGGTCATGGAGCATTGTGATGACCGGGGACATGGAGCATTGTGATGCCCAAGGCATGGAGCACTGTGATGGCAAGACCGTGGAGCATTGTGATGAGAAGACCATGGATAATTGTGATGAGGAGCGTCATGGAGCACTGTAATGACAAGTGGTATGGAGCCTTGTGATGACAGGGGTCATGGAGCATTGTTATGACAGTGGTCATGGAGCATTGTGATGACAAGTGTCATGGAGCATTTTGATGACAAGGGCGTGGAGCATTGTGATGAGAAGACCATGGACAATTGTGATTACGAGTGTCATGGAGCACTGTAATGACAGCAGTATGGAGCATTGTGATGACAGGGGTCATGGAGCATTGTGATGACTGGGGACATGGAGCATTGTGATGACCAGGGCATGGAGCATTGTGATGGCAAGACCGTGGAGCACTGTGATGAGAAAACCATGGATAATTGTGATGACGAACATCATGGAGCACTGTAATGACAAGGGGCATGGAGCATTGTGATGACAGGTGTCATGGAGCATTGTGATGACAGGGGTCATGGATCATTGAGATGACAAAGGTCACGGAGCATTCTGATGACAAGCTTGTGGAGTATTGTGATGACAATGGCATGAAGCATTGTGATGAAAAGGGCATGGATCATTGTGATGAAAAAGGCATGGAGACTTGTCATGACAGTGTTCAATGAGCATACTGATGACAAGTGTCAGGGAGCATTGTGATGACAAGTGTATTGAGAATTGTGATGACAAAGGTCATGGAGCATTGTGATGAGAAGTCCATGGATAATTGTGATGACCAGCGTCATGGGGCGTTGTGATGACAAGTGTTATGGAACATTGTGATCATAAGGGTTTGGAGCATTGTGATGAGAGAGGTCATGGAGAATTTTGATTTCATTGTGATGACAATAGCATGAAGCATTATGATGATGGGCATGGTGCATTGTGATGACAGGGTTCATGGAGCATTGAGATGAAAAGAGTCATGGATCATTGTAATAACAAGGGTCTTGGAGCATTGTGATGACAAGGGCATGGAGTATTGTGATGAGAAGGCCATGGAGCATTCTGCTGACATGCGTCAGGGAGCTTTGTGATGACATGGGCATGGAGCATTGTGATTACAGGGGTCTTGGAGCATTGTGATGACAAGGGCCATGGAGTCTTGTGATGACAAGGTCGTAGAACATTGTGATGGCAGGGGTCATGCAGCATTGTTATGACAGGTTTAAGGGAGCATTGTGATGACAAGGGCATGGAGCATTGGTCTGAAAAGTTTCATGGATTATTGTGATGAGAGTGAGCATGGAGCATTGTGATGACAAGGGCACGGAACACAGTGATACATGTGTCATGGAGGATTGCAATGACAAGGGCATGGAGCATTGTGATGACAAGCGTCATGGAGCTTTGTGATGACAACAGCATGGAGCAATGTGATGAGAGGTTTCATGGAGCTTTGTGATGACAATGGCATGGAGCATTGTGATTCCAAGGGTCATGCAGCTTTGTGATGACATAGGCCATGGAGCATTTTGATGACAAGGGCGTGGTGCATTGTGATGAGAAGGGCAGGGAGCATTGTGATGACAGGGTCATGGAGCAATTGGATGAAAAGGGTCATGGAACATTTTGATGACAGTGTTTATGGAACATTGTGATGTTAGGGGTCATGGAGCATTGTGATGTAAAGGGTCATGGAGCATTGTGATGTCAGGGGTCATGGAGCATTGTGATGATAAGAGCATGTAGCATTGTTGTGACAAGGGTCATGGAACATTGGGATGACAGGGTGGAGGGAGTATTGTGTTGACTAATTATGGAACATTGTGATATCAGTGGTGAGAGAGCATTTTGATGAGAGGTGCATGGAGCATTGTGATGACAAGGCTGTGGAGCATTGTGATGAGAAACGCAGGGCACATTGTGATGACATGGGTCATGGAACATTGTGCTGACAAACGCATGGAGCATTGTGATGACAAGGTTTATGGAGCATTGTGATGACAAAGATGTGGAGCATTGTGATGACAAGCGCATGGCACATTTGATGCCATGTGTCATGGAGTAATGTGCTGACAAAGGCATGGAGCATTGTGATGACAAGGGTCACCGAGCATTGTGATGAAATGTTCATGGAGTGTTGTGGTCACAAAGGTTACAGAGCCTTGTGATGACGAGGGCATGGACCATTGTGATGACAAAGGTCATGAAGCATTGTGATGACTGTAGTCACGGAGCATTGTGATGACAGGGGTCATAGAGCATTGTGATGAAAGGGCATGGAGCATTGTGATGACAGGGGCATGTTGCATTGGTTTGACAATTTTCAGGGATTATTGTGATGACAGTGGGCATGGCACATTGTGATGACAAGGGCATGGAGCATTGTGATGAGAAGGTCATGGAGTATTGTGAAGAAGGGTGTCAGGGAGCATTGTGATGACATATGTCATGGTCTATTGCAATGACAATGGAATGTAGCATTGTGATGCCAATTGTCATGGAGGATTGTGATGACAAAGGTAATGGAGCATTTTGATGACAAGGGCTTGGAGCATTGTGATGACAAGGGTCATGGAGCATTGTGATAACAAGGGCCATTGAGAATTTTGATGACATGTTCATGAAGCATTGTGATGACAATCACATGGAGCTTGCTATGACAGGGGTCATGGAGCATTGCGATGACAAGTGCATAGAGAATTGTGATGACAAAACATGTAACACTGTGATGAGAAGTATCAGAGAGCATAGTGATACCAAGAACGTGGAGAATTGTTATGACAGGGGACATGGAGCATTGTGATGACCAGGGCATGGAGCATTGTGATGGCAAGACCGTGGAGCATTGTGATGAGAAGACCATGGATAATTGTGATGACGAGCATCATGGAGCACTGTAATGACAAGGGGTATGGAGCATTGTGATGACAGGGGTCATGGAGCATTGTGATGACTGGGGACATGGAGCATTGTGATGACCAGGGCATGGAGCCTTGTGATGTCAAGATCGTGGAGCACTGTGATGAGAAGATCATGGATAATTGTGATGACGAGTGTCATGGAGCACTGTAATGACAAGGGGTATAGAGCATTGTGATGACAGTGGTCATGGAGCATTGTGATGACCGGGGACATGGAGCATTGTGATGCCCAAGGCATGGAGCACTGTGATGGCAAGACCGTGGAGCATTGTGATGAGAAGACCATGGATAATTGTGATGAGGAGCGTCATGGAGCACTGTAATGACAAGTGGTATGGAGCCTTGTGATGACAGGGGTCATGGAGCATTGTTATGACAGTGGTCATGGAGCATTGTGATGACAAGGGTCATGGAGCATTTTGATGACAAGGGCGTGGAGCATTGTGATGAGAAGACCATGGACAATTGTGATTACGAGTGTCATGGAGCACTGTAATGACAAGCGGTATGGAGCATTGTGATGACAGGGTCATGGAGCATTGTGATGACTCGGGACATGGAGCATTGTGATGACCAGGGCATGGAGCATTGTGATGGCAAGGCCGTGGAGCACTGTGATGAGAAGACCATGGATAATTGTGATGACGAACATCATGGAGCACTGTAATGACAAGGGGCATGGAGCATTGTGATGACAGGTGTCATGGAGCATTGTGATGACAGGGGTCATGGATCATTGAGATGAAAAGTGTCACGGAGCATTCTGATGACAAGCTTGTGGAGTATTTTGATGACAATGGCATGGAGCATTGTGATGAAAAGGGCATGGATCATTGTGATGAAAAAGGCATGGAGACTTGTCACGACAGGTTTCAATGAGCAAACTGATGACAAGTATCAGGGAGCATTGTGATGACAAGTGTATTGAGAATTGTGATTACAAAGGTCATGGAGCATTGTGATGAGAAGTCCATGGATAATTGTGATGACGAGCGTCATGGAACACTGTAATGACAAGGGGTATGGAGCATTGTGATGACAGGGTTCATGGAGCATTCTGAAGACAATGATCAGGGAGCATTCTGATGACAAGCTTGTGGAGTATTGTGATGACAATGACATGGAGTGTTGTGATGAAAAGGGCATGGAGCATTCT
Organism: Hyperoodon ampullatus; assembly: GCF_949752795.1. NCBI lineage: Eukaryota > Metazoa > Chordata > Mammalia > Artiodactyla > Ziphiidae > Hyperoodon > Hyperoodon ampullatus. Next base: position 1,470,301 of record NW_027641078.1, read on the forward strand.
TATGAAAAAGGCATGGAGCATTTTCATGACAGTGTTCAAGGAGTATTCTGATGACAAGTGTCAGGGAGCATTGTGATGACAAGTGTATTGAGAATTGTGATGACAAAGGTCATGGAGCATTGTGACGACAAGTGCATGGAGTATTGTCATGACAGTCATCATGGAGTGTTGTGATATCAAGTGTTATGGAACATTGTGATCACAAGGGGTTGGAGCATTGTGATGACAGAGGTCATGGACCATTTTGATTTCAAGGAGCATGGAGCATTGTGATGACAAGGGCATGGAGCAATGTGATCCCAAGGTTCATGGAGGATTGTGATGAAAATGGTAATGGAGTATTGTGATGACAAGCTCATGGAGCATTGTGATGACAAGGTCATGTAGGATTTTGATGACACAGGCATGGAGAATTGTGATGATAAGGGTCATGGAGCACTGTGATGATAAGCGTCACGGAGCATTGTGATTACAGGGGTCATGGAGCATTGGGATGACAAGGGCATGGATCATTGTGATGACAAGTGTCATGGAGCATTGGGCTGAAAATGTTCATGGAGCATTGTGATGACAAGGGAATGGAGCATTGTGATGACAAGAGTCCCGGAACATTGTGTTGTCAGGGGTCATGGAGTGTTGTGATGACAGTGGTCATGGAGGATTGTGATGATATGGGTCATGGAGCATTGTGATGAGAAGGTCATGAAGCATTGGGCTGAAAATGTTCATGGAGTATAGTGATGACACGGGTCATGGAGCATTGTGATGGGAAGTCCATGGAGCCTTGTGATGACAATTCTCATGGAACATTCTGATGAAAAGGGGCATGGAGCATTGTGATTACAGGGGTCTTGGAGCATTGTGATGACAAGGGCATGGAGTATTGTGATGAGAAGGCCATGGAGCATTCTGATGACATGCGTCATGGAGCTTTGTGCTGACAAGGGCATGGAGTATTGTGATGAAAATGGCATGGATCATTGTTATGAAAAAGGCATGGAGCCTTGTCATGACAGGGTTCAAGGAGCATACTGACGACAAGTGTCACGGAGCATTGTGATGACAAGTGTAATGAGCATTGTGATGACAAAGTTCATGGAGCATTGTGATGAGAAGACCATGGATAATTTTGATGATGAGCGTCATGGGGTGTTGTGATGATAAGTTTTATGGAACATTGTGATCACAAGGGTTTGGAGCATTGTGATGACAGAGGTCATGGAGCATTTTGATTTCATTGTGATGACAATAGCCTGAAGCATTATGGTGATGGGCATGGTGCATTGTGATGACAGCGTTCATGGAGCATTGAGATGAAAAGGGGCATGGAGCATTGTGATTACAGGGGTCTTGGAGCATTGTGATGACAAGGGCAAGGAGCATTGTGATGAGAAGGCCATGGAGCATTCTGATGACATGTGTCATTGAGCTTTGTGATGACAAGGGCATGGAGCATTGTGATTACAGGGGTCTTGGAGCATTGTGATGACAAGGGTCATGGAGCCTTGTGATGACAATGGTGTGGAACATTGTGATGGCAGGGGTCATGGAGCATTGTTATGACAGGGGTAATGGAGCATTGTGATGAGAAGGGCATGGAGCATTGGTCTGAAAAGTTTCATGGATTATTGTGATGAGAGTGGGCATGGAGCATTGTGATGACAAGGTCACGGAACACTGTGATCCATGGGTCATGGAGGATTTTAATGACAAGGCATGGAGCATTGTGATGAGAAGGGCATCAAACATTGTTTTGACAAGCGTCATGGTGCTTTGTGATGACAAGGGCATGGAACAATGTGATGAGACGGTTCATGGAACATTGTGATTCCAAGGGTTATGGAGCTTTGTGATGACAAAAGTCATGGAGCATTTTGATGTCAAGGGCGTGGTGCATTGTGATGAGAAGGGCAGGGAGCATTTTGATGACAGGGTCATGCAGCAATTTGATGAAAAGTGTAATGGAACATTTTGATGACAGGGGTTATAGAACATTGTGATGTCAGGGGTCATGGAGCTTTGGGATGAAAAGGGTCATGGAGCATTTTGATGACAGGGGTTATGGAACATTGTGATGTCAGGGGTCATGGAACATTGTGATGATAAGGGGATGTAGCATTGTGATGACAGGGGTCATGCAACATTGTGATTACAGGGGTGAGGGAGTATTGTGATGACTAGTGATGGAACATTGTGATATCTCTGTTGAGAGAGCATTTTGATGAGAAGTGCATGGAGCATTGTGATTACAAGGTTTATGGAGCATTACGATGACAAGGTTGTGGACCGTTGTGATGAAAATTACGTGGCACATTGTGATGACAAGGGTCATGGAGCATTGTTCTGACAAAGGCATGGAGCATTGTGATGACAAGGGTCACGGAGCATTGTGATGAAAAGTTCATGGAGTATTGTGGTTACAAAGGTCACAGAGCCTTGTGATGATGTGGGCATGGACCACTGTGATGACAAATGTTATGAAGCATTGTGATGACTGGAGTCACAGAGCATTGTGATGACAAGGGTCATGGAGCATTGTGATGACAAGGGCATGGAGCATTGTGATGACAGGGGCATGGAGCATTGGTCTGACAAGTTTAATAGATTATTGTGATGACAGTGGGCATGGGGCATTGTGATGACAAGGGCATGGGGCATTGTGATGAGAAGGTCATGGAGTATTGTGAAGACAGGTGTCAGGGAGCATTGTGATGACATATGTCATGGTCCATTGCGATGACAATGGCATGGAGCATTGTGATGCCAAATGTAATGGAGGATTGTGATGACAAATATAATGGAGCATTGTGATGACTAGGGCTTGGAGCATTATGATGACAAGGGCCATTGAAAATTTTCATGACAAGGTCGTGAAGCATTGTGATGACAAGGTGCTGGAGCATTGTGATGAGAAAACCATGGAGCCTTGTGAGACAAGTCTCATGGAGCATACTGATGAAAAGGGGCATGGAGCATTTTGATTAGAGTGTCTTGGAAAATTGTGATGACAAGGGCATGGAGCATTGTGATGAGAAGGCCAAGGAGCAGTCTGATGACATGCGTCATTGAGCTTTGTGATGACAAGGGCATGGAGCATTGTAATTACAGGCGTCTTGGAGCATTGTGATGAAAAAGGCATTGATCATTGTGATGAAAAAGGCATGGAGCCTTGTCATGACAGGGTTCAAGGAGCATACAGAGAACAAGTGTCAGGGAGCATTTTGATGACAAGTGTGTTGAGCATTGTGATGACAAAGGTCATGGAGCATTGTGAAGAGAAGACCATAGATAATTGTGATGACGAGCATCATGGGGCATTGTGATGACAAGTGTTATGGAATATGGTGATCACAAGGGTTTGGAGCAGTGTTATGACAGAGGTCATGGAGCATTTTGATTTCATTGTGATGACAATAGCCTGAAGCATTATGATGATGGGCATGGTGCATTGTGATGACAGGGTTCATGGATCATTGAGATAAAAAGGGACATGGAGCATTGTGATTACAGGGGTCTTGGAGCATTGTGATGAGAAGGGTCATGGAGCCTTGTGATGACAAGGCCATGGAACATCGTGATGGCAGGGATCATGGAGCATTGTTATCACAGGGGTAATGGAGCATTGTGATGGCAAGGGCATGGAGCATTCTGATGACATGCATCATGGAGCTCTGTGATGGCAGTGTTCATGGAGCATTGTTATGACAGGGGTAATGGAGCATTGTGATGACAAGGGCATGGAACATTTGTCTGAAAAGTTTCATGGATTATTGTGATGAGAGTGGGCATGAAGCATTGTGATGACAAGGGCACGGAACACAGTGATCCATGGGTCATGGAGGATTGTAATGACAAGGGCATGGAGCATTGTGATGAGAAGGGCATCGAGCAGTGTGATGACAAGCACCATGGAGCTTTTTGATGACAATTGCATGGAACAATGTGATGAGAGGTTTCATGGAGTATTGTGATGACAATGGCATGGAGCATTGTGATGCCAAGGGTCATGGAGCTTTGTGATGACAAAGGTCATGGAGCATTTTGATGACAAGGGCGTGGTGCATTGTGATGAGAAGGGCAGGGAGCATTGTGATGACATTGTCATGGACCAATTTGATGAAAAGGGTCATGGAACATTTTGATGAGAGGCGTTATGTAACATTGTGATGTCAGGGGTCATGGAGCATTTTGATGAAAAGGGTCATGGAGCATTTTGATGACAGGGGTTATGGAACATTGTGATGTCAGGGATCATCGAACATTGTGATGATAAGTGCATGTAGCATTGTGATGACAGGAGTCATGGAACATTGTGATGACAGGGTTGAGGGAGTATTGTGATGAATAGTGATGTAACATTGTGATATCAGTGGTGAGAGAGCATTTTGATTTGAAGTGCATGGAGCATTGTGATGACAAGGTTTATGGAGCATTGTGATGACAAGTTTGTGGAGCACTGTGACGGCAAGTGCATGGTGCATTGTGATGACATGGGTCATGGAGCATTGTGCTGACAAGCGCATGGAGCATTGTGATGACAATGGTCATGGAGCATTGTGCTGAGAAAGGCATAGAGCATTGTGATGACAAAGGTCAAAGAGCATTGTGATGAAAAGTTCATGAAGCATTGTGGTTAAAATGGTCACAGAGACTGTTGATGACAAGGGCATGGACCACTGTGATGACAAAGGTCATGAAGCCTTGTGATGACTGGAGTCACGGAGCATTGTCATGACAGGGGTCATGGAGCATTGTGATAACAAGGGCTTGGGGCATTGTGATGACAAGGGCATGGAGCATTGGTCTAATAAGTTTCATGGCTTATTGCGATGACAGTTGGAATGGCGTATTGTGATGACAAGGGCATGGAGCATTGTGATGACCAGGTCATTCATTATTGTGAAGACAGGTGTCAGGGAGCATTGTGATGACATATGTAATGGCCCATTGTGATGACAATGCCATGGAGCATTGTGATGCCAAGTGTCATGGAGGATTCTGATGACAAAGGTAATGGAGCATTGTGATGACAATGGCTTGGAGCATTGTGATGACAAGGGTCAGGGAGCATTGTGCTGACAAGTGCATGGAAAATTGTGATGACAAGGGACATGGAGCATTCTGATGACAAGCTTGTGGAGTATTTTGATGACAATGGCATGGAGCATTGTGATGAAAACGGCATGGTGCATTTTGATGAAAAAGGCATGGAGCCTTTTTGTGACAGGGTTCAAGGAGCATTCTGACGACAAGTGTCAGGGAGCATTGTGATGACAAGTGCATCGAGAATTGTGATGACAAAGGTCATGGAGCATTGTGATGAAAAGGGCATGGAGTATTGTGATGACAGGCATCATGGAGCATTGTGATGACAAGTGTTATGGAACATTGTGATCACAAGGGTTTGGAGCATTGTGATGACAGAGGTCATGGATCATTTTGATTTCAAGGAGCATGGAGCATTGTGATGACAAGGGCATGGAGCAATGTGATCCCAAGGTTCATGGAGGATTGTGATGGCAATGGTAATGGAGTATTGTGATGACAAGTGCATAGAACATTGTAATGACAAGGTCATGTAGCATTTTGCTGACAAAGGCATGGAGCATTGTGATGACAGGTGTCATGGAGCACTGTGATGACAAGCGTCACGGAGCATTGTGATTACAGGGGTCATGGAGCATTGGGATGACAAGGGCATGCATCATTGTGATGACAAGTGTCATGGAGCATTGGGCTGAAAATGTTCATGGAGTATTGTGATGACAAGGGTCATGGAGCATTGTGATGACTAGGGAATGGAGCACTGTGATGACAAGAGTCCCGGATCATTGTGTTGTCAGGTGATATTGAGCGTTGTGATGACTATGGTCATGGAGAATTGTGATGATATTGGTCATGGAGCATTGTGATGAGAAGGTCATGGAGCATTGGGCTGAAAATGTTCATGGAGTATTGTGATGACAGGGGTCATGGAGCATTGTGATGATAAGGGAATGGGGCATTTTGATGACAATGTCCTGGAGCATTGTGATGAGAAGACCATGGAGCCTTGTGATGACAAGTCTCATGGAGCATTCTGATGAAAAGGGGCATGGACCATTGTGATTACAGGGGTCTTGGAGCATTGTGATGACAAGGGCATGGAGCATTGTGATGAGAAGGCCATGGAGCATTCTGATGACATGCATCATGGAACTTTGTGATGACAAGGGCATGGAGCATTGTGATTACAGGGGTCTTGGAGCATTGTGATGAAAATGGCATGGATCATTGTGATGAAAAAGGCATGGAGCCTTGTCATGAAAGGGTTCAGGGAGCATACTGATGGCAAGAGTCAGGGAGCATTGTGATGACATGTGTATTGCGCATTGTGATGACAAATGTCATGGGGCATTGTGATGAGAAGTCCATGGATAATTGTGATGAGTAGCGTCATGGGGTATTGTGATGACAAGTGTTATGGAACATTGTGATCACAAGGGTTTGGAGCATTGTGATGACAGAGGTCATGGAACATTTTGATTTCATTGTGATGACAAGAGCATGAAGCATTATGATGATGGGCATGGTGCATTGTGATGACAGGGTTCATGGAGCATTGTGATGAAAGGTGGCATGGAGCTTTGGTCTGACAAGTTTCATGGATTATTTTGATGACAGTGGGCATGGCACATTGTGATGACAAGGGCATGGAGCATTGTGATGACAAGGTCATGGAGTATTGTGAAGACAGGTGTCAGGGAGCATTGTGATGACATATGTCATGTTCCATTGTGATGACAATAGCACGGAGCATTGTGATGCCAAGTGTCATGGAGGATTGTTGTGACAAATGTAAAGGAGCATTGTGATGATAAGCGCATGGAGCATTGAGATGACAAGGGCCATTGATAATTTTAATGTCCATGTCGTGAAACATTGTGATGACAAGCGCATGGAGCTTCCTATGACAGGGGTCATGGAGCATTGCGATGACAAGTGCATGGAGTATTGTTATGACAAGAGCATATAACATTGTGATGAGAAGTGCCATGGAGCATTGTGATGACAAGGACGTGGAGAATTGTGAGGACAAGGGACATTGAGCTTTGAGATGACCAGGGCATGGAGCATTGTGATGGCAAAACCGTGGAGCATTGTGATAAGAAGACCTTGGGTAATTGTGATGATGAGCATCATGGAGCACTGTAATGACAAGGGGCATGAAGCATTGTGATGACAGGTGTCAGGGAGCATTGTGATGACAGGGGTCATGGAGCATTGTGATGACAAGGGAATGGAGCATTGTGATGACAAGGGTACGGAACATTGTGATGAAAAGTGCCATTGAGAATTTTGATGATAAAGTCGTGAAGCATTGTGATGACAAACACTTGGAGCTTGCTATGACAGGGGTCATGGAACATTGCAATGACAAGTGCATGGAGAATTGTGATGAAACGAGCATGTAACTTTGTGATGAGAAGTGTCATGTAGCATTGTGATGACAAGTACGTGGAGAATTGTTATGACAAGGGACATGGAGCATTGTGATAACCAGGGAATGGAGCATTTTGATGACAGAGGTCATGGAGCATTATTATGACAAGGGCCATGGTGCATTCTGATATAAGATATCACTTATGAAGGGACTGTAAACCTGGCTACATATGAACTGAATTAGGAAAGAGAACAGAGTCTCAGATTTAGAAAACACTCTTATGCTTGCTTAAGGGGTAAGGAGAGGTGGGGAGACACACAAAACCAGAGTTTGATATTAACACAGGTACCGTTCCATAATCCAAATACAGAAGAGACAAGCCCGACTCCTTCCTCAGTGAATGGGACTCAACACCCCTATTCCCCACAGAGAAATATATCTGACTAGTAAGGATCTTAAAACCTATGTATTGATATGTCTCCATAAGGGAACCAAGTGTGTCTAGAATGACATAAACACGGCAGTGAGAATCAGCTCAAACCCACTATAAAAAGGAATTTCAAAACAAAACAAAGAAACAGTGAAATTCTTACACAATACCTTCAGGGGTTCTGATGAAACTTGGAATGACCCTATCTACAACAACAGCTGGATGTGGCATAAGGCTGTTCACTTGGGACTGAGAGGATTGGTGAGATTGGGTGTGAAAATGCAGACGCTTTAAAGCAATAATGCCTGCCACTGATTCCATGGTTCCCAACTCTCCAGGTAGAAGGGAATATCACTACAGTTATAACATGTATGGGAAACCTAGAGAATGGACACCCTCTGAGGGTGAAAGGTTTCTAAAACTCTACTAATTTTTTTCTCTCCATGTGCTCCAGCTTGACATTCCAACTGCTTTAATATCAATCTCCCAACTTGGAGAGTCAGCCCCTATAACCTCCTGGTTCGCACAGTTGGCACATTGTGCAGAGGATATAAGGGAAGAGGGAGAACCAATGAGAGAGTAGCTGTAGGCATTTGGACGGCCACATGTCAGTCTAATTTCCCGTCATGAAGAAGAATTAAACAAACTCTGAGCCTGCCCCACACCCATAACTAGTATAGGTCCTGAAGCAAAATTGTGGGTTTGCGGTCAGCTCACAAAAACACAAGTTGAAAAATGGAGCTCAGGGGCACAGCAATTCACTAACTTGCAGAGTTATAGAGGACTACTCTCTTCCAAAAATCTGTTGAGGAGAAGCCATGAGGCGGACTTGAAAATGAGGGAGATTTGCACGAAACAGATTTCCAGAAGTACATTGGAATCGCCTTTAAACACAGGAAAAGCATCACAACTTCGACAATTATGGAATTGTCCATAAAGGGCGCATGCGTTTTCTCCTGAATATATTCAGGAGAAAACGCATACACCCATTTTGGCCAACCAAGCAACCGCACAATGCAAATCTGCACTACAAAGAAGTATCACTTCCCACCAGTCAAAAGGGATATCCGTAAAATGTGTAAAAACCAGAAAGGCAAGAGGGGCTCTGGAGAACAGGGAGCCTTGTTATGCTGATGGGTGGGATGTAGATTGCCAACAGTCACTCTGGAGGAGTGCATTGTGTTCCCTAAAAGAATTACTCAACAGAGCTTCACAACCTAAGGCACTTCCAGTCATGGGAATATACCTTGGGAAAATTGAAAATCAATAAGACACAGCCAACCCAAAATATAGGGCAGCACTGCTTACAAGAACCTCGACTTCGGGACACCTTAAATAACCCAGGAAAGACAAAAATGGTAAAGAAATTGTGGTACATACGTATGATGGAATATCCCTCAGCCAGGAAGTCAATGTCATAAGGCCAGTAGCAGCATAATGATGGGATTCATGTACCATGATTCTAACTGAAAAAATCACACAGAAAAATAAACTTATCATAAGATATCACTTATGAAGGGTGTATAAACATGGCTACACATGGAATGAATTAGGAAAGGGAACAGAGTCTCATATATAGAAAACACTCTTATGCATGCTTAAGGGGAAAGCAGAGGTGGGGTGATGAATAAAACCAGAGTTTGATATTAGCACAGGTACTGTTCCATAATCCAAATACAGAATAGACAAGACCTACTACTTCCTCTGTGAACGGGACTCAAAACCCCATATTTCCTGCAGAGGAATATATCTGACTAGTAAGAATCTTAAAACCTATGTATTGATATGTCTCTGTAAGGGAATCAAGTGTGCCTAGGCTGGCATAAACATGGAAGGGAGAATCAGCTCAAACCCACTATAAAAAGGAATTTCAAAAACAAAACAAAAAAACTGGGAAATTCTTTACAATTCCTTCAGTGACTCTGATGAAACCGGGAATGACCCTATCTACAACGACAGCTGGATGTGGCATAAATGTGGACACTTGGGACTGAGAGGATTGGTGAGATTGGGTGAGCAAATGCAGACCATTTAAAGCAATAATGCATGGCACCCATTCCATGGGTCCCAACTCTCCAGGTTGAAGGGAATATTACTACAGCTATAACATGTACGGGAAACCTAGAGAACGGACACACTGTGAATACGAAAGGTTTCTAAAACTCAACGAATAGTCCCTCTCCTGGTGCTCTGGTTTGACTTTCCATCTGCGTTACTATCAACCTCCCAACTTGGAGAGACAGCCCCTTTAACCTCCTGGTTCGCACAGGTTGCCAATTTGGCAGAGGATGAAAGGGAAGAGGGAGAACCAATGAGAGAGTAGCTGTTAGGCATTTGGACGGGCACATATCACTGTAATTTCCTGGCAGGAAGAAGAATTAACCAAAGTCTCAGCCCCCCACCGGGAACCAGCATAGGTCCTGAACCAAAATTTTGGACTTGCGGTCAGCTCACCAAAAACGAGTTGATAAACGGAGCTCAGGGGCACAGCAATTCACAAACTGGCCGAGTAATAAAGGACAACTATCGTCCAAAAATCTGTTGAGGGAAGGCAACGAGGCAGACTTGAAATCGAGGCAGAATAGCAGGAAACAGATTTCAAGAGGTACGTTGGAATCGCCTTTAAAGCACTGGAAGAAGGGCACAACTTCGACAATGATGCACTTGGCCAAAAAGGGCATATGCGTTTTCTCCTGAATATATTCAGGAGAAAACGCATACGCCCTTTTTGGCCAAGCAAGCAAGCGGGCAATGCAAATCTGCACTAAAAAGAAGTAACACTTCCCACCGGTCAAAAGGGACATCCACAAAATGTGTAAAAACCTGAAAGGCAAGACAGGCCCTGGAGAACAGGGAGCCTTTTTATGCTGATGGGCGGGATGTAAATTGCCAACTGCCTCTCTGGAGGAGTGCATTTTGTTCCCTAAAACAAGTAAACAACAGAGCTACAGAGCCAAGGGCACTTCCAGTCTAGGGAATATACCTTGGGAAAACTAAAAATCAATAAGACACAGCCACCCCAAAATTTAGGGCTGCACTGCTTACAAGGACCTCAACTTGGGTACACCTTAAATATCCCAGGAAATATAAAAATGGTTCAAAAAATTGTGGTACTTACGTACGATGGAATATCCCTCAACCATGAAATCAATGTCATAAGACCAGTAGCAGCAAAATGGGTGGATTCAGGTACGATGATTCTAAGTGAAATAAGTCACACAGAAAAAGACACTTATCATAAGATATCACTCATGAAGATCCTGTAAACATGGCTACACTTGAACTGAGTTAGGAAAGAGAACAGAGTCTCACATTTAGAAAACACTCTTATGCCTGCTTAAGGGGGAAGGAGAGGTGGGGTCCTGCATAAAACCAGAGTTTGATATAAGCACAGGTACCGTTCCAAAAACCAACTATGGAATAGACAAGACCTACACTTTCTTCAGTGAAAGGGTCTCAAAACCCCTTATTTCCTGCACAGGAATATATCTGACTAGTAAGAATCTTAAAACCTATGTATTGATATGTCTCCGTAAGGGAATCAAGTGTGTCTAGACTGGCATAAACATGGCAGCGAGAATCAGCTCAAAACCAGTATAAAAAGGAATTTCAAAAACAAATAAAAAAAACTGGGAAATTCATTACAATTCCTTCAGGGTCTCCGATGAAACCTGGAATGACCCTATGTACAATGACAGCTGGATGTGGCCTACGGCTGGACACTTTGGACTGAGACGATTGGTGAGATTGGGTGAGCAAATGCAGACCCTTTAAAGCGATAATGCATGGCACCCATTCCATGGGTCCCAACTCTCCAGGTTGAAGGGAATATTTCTACAGCTATGACATGTACGGGAAACCTAGAGAACGGACACACTGTGAATACGAAAAGTTTCTAAAACTCAACGAATAGTCCCTCTCCTGTTGCTTCGGTTTGACTTTCCATATGCTTTACTATTAATCTCCCAACTTGGAGAGACAGCCCATTTAACTCCTGGTTCGCACAGGTTTGCAATTTGGCAGAGGATGAAAGAGAAGAGGGAGAAACCAATGAGAGAGTAGCTGTTAGGCATTTGGACGGGCACATGTCACTCTAATTTCCAGGCAGGAAGAAGAATTAACCAAAGTTCAGCCACCCACCAGGAACCAGTATAGGTTCTGAGCCAAAATGTTGGACTTGCGGTCAGCTAACCAAAAACGAGTTGAAAAATGGAGCTCAGGGGCACAGCAATTCACAAACTGGCCGAGTAATAAAGGACAACTATCGTTCAAAAATCTTTTGAGGGAGGACAAAGAACCGGACTTGAAAGCGAGGCAGAATAAGAAAAAACAGATATCAAGAGGTACGTTGGCATCGGTTTTAAAGCACAGGAAGAGGCGCACAACATCGACAATGATGCACTTGGCCAAAAAGGGCGTATGCATTTTCTCCTGAATATATTCAGGAGAAAACGCATACGCCCTTTTTGGCCAAGCAAGCAAGCGGGCAATGCAAATCTGCACTACAAAGAAGTATCACTTCCCACCCGTCAAAAGGGACATCCACAAAATGTGTAAAAACCAGAAAGACAAGACAGGCCCTGGAGAACAGGGAGCCTTTTTATGCTGATGGGCGGGATGTAAATTGCCAACTGACTCTCTGGAGGAGTACATTGTGTTCCCTAAAACAAGTAAAGAACAGAGATACAGAGGCAAGGGCACTTCCAGTCTAGGGAATATACCATGGGTAAACCGAAAATCAATAAGACAGAGCCACCCCAAAATTTAGGGCTGCACTGCTTACAAAGACCTCAACTTGGGTACACCGTAAATATCCCAGGAAATATAAAAATGGTTCAAAAAATTGTGGTACTTACGTACGATGGAATATCCCTCAGCCATGAAATCAATGTCATAAGACCAGTAGCAGCAAAATGGGTGGATTCAGGTACGATGATTCTAAGTGAAATAAGTCACACAGAAAAAGAAACTTATCATAAGATATCACTTATGAAGATCCTGTAAACATGGCTACACTTGAACTGAGTTAGGAAAGAGAACAGTGTCTCACATTTAGAAAACACTCTTATGCCTGCTTAAGGGGGAAGGAGAGGTGGGGTGATGCATAAAACCAGAGTTTGATATAAGCACAGGTACCGTTCCAAAAACCAACTATGGAATAGACAAGACCTACACCTTCCTCAGTGAAAGGGACTCAAAACCCCATATTTCCCGCAGAGGAATATATCTGACTAGTAAGAATCTTAAAACCTATGTATTGATATGTCTCCGTAAGGGAATCAAGTGTGTCTAGACTGGCATAAACATGGCAGCGAGAATCAGCTCAAAACCAGTATAAAAAGGAATTTCAAAAACAAATAAAAAAAACTGGGAAATTCATTACAATTCCTTCAGGGTCTCCGATGAAACCTGGAATGACCCTATGTACAATGACAGCTGGATGTGGCCTACGGCTGGACACTTTGGACTGAGACGATTGGTGAGATTGGGTGAGCAAATGCAGACCCTTTAAAGCGATAATGCATGGCACCCATTCCATGGGTCCCAACTCTCCAGGTTGAAGGGAATATTTCTACAGCTATGACATGTACGGGAAACCTAGAGAACGGACACACTGTGAATACGAAAAGTTTCTAAAACTCAACGAATAGTCCCTCTCCTGTTGCTTCGGTTTGACTTTCCATATGCTTTACTATTAATCTCCCAACTTGGAGAGACAGCCCATTTAACCTCCTGGTTCGCACAGGTTTGCAATTTGGCAGAGGATGAAAGAGAAGAGGGAGAACCAATGAGAGAGTAGCTGTTAGGCATTTGGACGGGCACATGTCACTCTAATTTCCAGGCAGGAAGAAGAATTAACCAAAGTTCAGCCACCCACCAGGAACCAGTATAGGTTCTGAGCCAAAATGTTGGACTTGCGGTCAGCTAACCAAAAACGAGTTGAAAAATGGAGCTCAGGGGCACAGCAATTCACAAACTGGCCGAGTAATAAAGGACAACTATCGTTCAAAAATCTTTTGAGGGAGGACAAAGAACCGGACTTGAAAGCGAGGCAGAATAAGAAAAAACAGATATCAAGAGGTACGTTGGCATCGGTTTTAAAGCACAGGAAGAGGCGCACAACATCGACAATGATGCACTTGGCCAAAAAGGGCGTATGCATTTTCTCCTGAATATATTCAGGAGAAAACGCATACGCCCTTTTTGGCCAAGCAAGCAAGCGGGCAATGCAAATCTGCACTACAAAGAAGTATCACTTCCCACCCGTCAAAAGGGACATCCACAAAATGTGTAAAAACCAGAAAGACAAGACAGGCCCTGGAGAACAGGGAGCCTTTTTATGCTGATGGGCGGGATGTAAATTGCCAACTGACTCTCTGGAGGAGTACATTGTGTTCCCTAAAACAAGTAAAGAACAGAGATACAGAGGCAAGGGCACTTCCAGTCTAGGGAATATACCATGGGTAAACCGAAAATCAATAAGACAGAGCCACCCCAAAATTTAGGGCTGCACTGCTTACAAAGACCTCAACTTGGGTACACCGTAAATATCCCAGGAAATATAAAAATGGTTCAAAAAATTGTGGTACTTACGTACGATGGAATATCCCTCAGCCATGAAATCAATGTCATAAGACCAGTAGCAGCAAAATGGGTGGATTCAGGTACGATGATTCTAAGTGAAATAAGTCACACAGAAAAAGAAACTTATCATAAGATATCACTTATGAAGATCCTGTAAACATGGCTACACTTGAACTGAGTTAGGAAAGAGAACAGTGTCTCACATTTAGAAAACACTCTTATGCCTGCTTAAGGGGGAAGGAGAGGTGGGGTGATGCATAAAACCAGAGTTTGATATAAGCACAGGTACCGTTCCAAAAACCAACTACGGAATAGACAAGACCTACACCTTCCTCAGTGAAAGGGACTCAAAACCCCATATTTCCCGCAGAGGAATATATCTGACTAGTAAGAATCTTAAAACCTATGTATTCATATGTCTCCGTAAGGGAATCAAGTGTGTCTAGACTGGCATAAACATTGCACCGGGAATCAGCTCAAACCCACTATAAAAAGGAATTTCAAAAACAAAACAAAAAAACTGGGAAATTCTGTACAATTATTTCAGGGTCTCTGATGACACCTGGAATGACCCCATCTACAATGACAGCTGGATGTGGCATAAGGAGGAACACTTGGGACTGAGAGGATTGGTGAGATTGGGTGAGCAAATGCAGACCCTTTAAAGCACAAATGCCTTGCACCCATTCCATGAGTCCCAACTCTCCAGGTTGAAGGGAATATTACTACAGCTATAACATGTACGGGAAACCTAGAGAACGGACACACTGTGAATACGAAAGGTTTCTAAAACTCAACGAATAGTCCCTCTCCTGGTGCTCCGGTTTGACTTTCCATCTGCTTTACTATCAACCTCCCAACTTGGAGAGACAGCCCCTTTAACCTCCTCGTTCGCACAGGTTGCCAATTTGGCAGAGGATGAAATGGAAGAGGGAGAACCAATGAGAGAGTAGCTGTTAGGCATTTGGACGGGCACATATCACTCTAACTTCCCGGCAGGAAGAAGAATTAACCAAAGACTCAGCCCCCCACCGGGAACCAGCATAGGTCCTGAACCAAAATGTTGGACTTGCGGTCAGCTCACCAAAAACGAGTTGAAAAATGGAGCTCAGGGGCACAGCAATTCACAAACTGGCCGAGTAATAAAGGACAACTATCGTCCAAAAATCTGTTGAGGGAAGGCAACGAGGCGGACTTGAAAGCGAGGCAGAATAGCAGGAAACAGATTTCAAGAGGTACATTGGAATCGCCTTTAAAGCACAGGAAGAGGGGCACAACTTCGACAATGATGCACTTGGCCAAAAAGGGCGTATGCGTTTTCTCCTGAATATATTCAGGAGAAAACACATACGCCCTTTTTGGCCAAGCAAGCAAGCGGGCAATGCAAATCTGCACTACAAAGAAGTATCACTTCCCACCGGTCAAAAGGGACATCCACAAAATGTGTAAAAACCAGAAAGGCAAGACAGGCCCTGGAGAACAGGGAGCCTTGTTATGCTGATGGGCGGGATGTAATTTGCCAACTGCCTCTCTGGAGGAGTGCATTGTGTTCCCTAAAACAAGGAAACGAACAGAGCTACGGAGCCAAGGGCACTTCCAGTCTAGGGAATATACCTTTGGAAAACTGAAAATCAATAAGTCAGACACACCCCAACATTTAGGGCTGCACTGCTTACAAGGACCTCAACTTGGGTACACCTTAAATATCCCAGGAAATATAAAAATGGTGCAAAAAATTGTGGTATTAACGTATGATGGAATATCCCTCAGACATGAAATCAATGTCATAAGACCAGTAGCAGCAAAATGGGTGGATTCAGGTACGATGATTCTAAGTGAAATGAGTCACACAGAAAAAGAAACTTATCATAAGATATCACTTATGAAGATCCTGTAAACATGGCTACACCTGAACTGAGTTAGGAAAGAGAACAGTGTCTCACATTTAGAAAACACTCTTATGCCTGCTTAAGGGGGAAGGAGAGGTGGGGTGATGCATAAAAACAGAGTTTGATATAAGCCCAAGTACCGTTCCAAAAACCAACTATGGAATAGACAAGACCTACACCTTCCTCAGTGAAAGGGACTCAATACCCCATATTTCCCGCAGAGGAATATATCTGACTAGTAAGAATCTTAAAACCTATGTATTGATATGTCTCCGTAAGGGAATCAAGGGTGTCTAGACTGGCATAAACATGGCAGCGAGAATCAGCTCAAACCCACTATAAAAAGGAATTGCAAAAACAAAACAAGAAAACTGGGAAATTCTTTACAATTCCTTCAGGGTCTCTGATGAAACCTGGAATGACCCTATCTACAACGACAGCTGGATGTGGCATAAGGCTGTACACTTGGGACTGAAATGATTGGTGAGTTTGGGTGAGCAAATGCAGACCCTTTAAAGCAATAATGCATGGCACCCATTCCATGGGTCCCAACTCTCCAGGTTGAAGGAAATATTACTACAGTTATAACATGTACGTGAAACCTACAGAACGGACACACTGTGAATACGAAATGTTTCTAAAACTCAACAAATAATCCCTCTCCTGGTGCTCCGGTTTGACTTTCCATCTGCTTTACTATCAATCTCCCAAGTTGGAGAGACAGCCCCTTTAACCTCCTGGTTCGCACAGGTTGCCAATTTGGCAGAGGATGAAAGGGAAGAGGGAGAACCAATGAGAGAGTAGCTGTTAGGCATTTGGACGGGCACATATCACTCTAACTTCCCGGCAGGAAGAAGAAGTAACCAAAGTCTCAGCCCCCCACCGGGAACCAGCATAGGTCCTGAACCAAAATTTTGGACTTGCGGTCAGCTCACAAAAACGACATGAAAAATGGAGCTCAGGGGCACAGCAATTCACAAACTGGCCGAGTAATAAAGGACAACTATCGTCCAAAAATCTGTTGAGGGAAGGCAACGAGGCCGACCTAAAAGCGAGGCAGAATAGCAGGAAACAGATTTCAAGAGGTACGTTGGAATCACATTTAAAGCACAGGAAGAGGGGCACAACATCGACAGTGATGCACTTGGCCAAAAAGGGCGTATGCGTTTTCCCCTGAATATATTCAGGAGAAAACGCATACGCCCTTATGGGCCAAGCAAGCAAGCGGGCAATGCAAATCTGCACTACAAAGAAGTATCACTTCCCACCGGTCAAAAGGGACTTCCACAAAATATGTAAAAACCAGAAAGGAAAGACAGGTCCTGGAGAACAGGGAGCCTTGTTATGCTGATGGGCGGGATGTAAATTGCCAACTGCCTCTCTGGAGGAGTGCATTGTGTTCCCTAAAACAAGTAAAGAACAGAGCTACAGAGCCAAGGGCACTTCCAGTCTTCGGAATATACCTTCGGAAAACTGAAAATCAATAAGGCAGAGCCACCCCAAAATTTAGGGCTGCACTGCTTACAAGGACCTCAACTTGGATACACCTTAAGTATCCCAGGAAATATAAAAATGGTTCAAAAAATTGTGGTACTTACGTACGATGGAATATCCCTCAGCCATGAAATCAATGTCATAAGACCAGTAGCAGCAAAATGGGTGGATTCAGGTACGATGATTCTAAGTGAAATAAGTCACACAGAAAAAGAAACTTATCATAAGATATCACTTATGAAGATCCTATAAACATGGCTACACTTGAACTGAGTTAGGAAAGAGAACAGTGTCTCACATTTAGAAAACACTCTTATGCCAGCTTAAGGGGGAAGGAGAGGTGGGGTGATGCATAAAACCAGAGTTTGATATAAGCACAGGTACCGTTCCAAAAACCAACTATGGAATAGACAAGACCTACACCTTCCTCAGTGAAAGGGACTCAAAACACCATATTTCCCGCAGCGGAATATATCTGACTACTAATAATCTTAAAACCTATATATTGATATGTCTCCGTAAGGGAATCAAGTGTGTCTAGACTGGCATAAACATGGCGGCGAGAATCAGCTCAAACCCACTATAAAAAGGAATTTCAAAAACAAAACAAAAAAACTGGGAAATTCTTTGCAATTCCTTCAGGGTCTCTGATGAAACCTGGAATGACCCTATCTACAACGACAGCTGGATGTGGCATAAGGAGGGACACTTGGGACTGAGAGGATTGGTGAGAATAGGTGAGCAAATGCAGACCCTTTAAAGCACAAATGCCTGGCACCCATTACATGGGTCCCAACTCTCCAGGTTGAAGGGAATATTACTACAGCTATATCATGTACGGGAAACCTAGAGAACGGACACACTGTGAATACGAAAGGTTTCTAAAACTCAACGAATAGTCCCTCTCCTGGTGCTCCGGTTTGACTTTACATCTGCTTTACTATCAACCTCCCAACTTGGAGAGACTGCCCGTTTAACCTCCTGGTTCGCACAGGTTGCCAATTTGGCAGAGGATGAAAGGGAAGAGGGAGAACCAATGAGAGAGTACCTGTTAGGCATTTGGACGGGCACATATCACTGTAATTTCCCAGCAGGAAGAAGAATTAACCAAAGTCTCAGCCACCCACCGGGAACCATTATAGGTCCTGAACCAAAATTTTGGACTTGCGGTCAGCTCACCAAAAACGAGTTGAAAAATCGAGCTCAGGGGCACAGCAATTCACAAACTGGCCGAGTAATAAAGGACAACTATCGTCCAAAAATCTGTTGAGGGAAGGCAACGAGGTGGACTTGAATGCGAGGCAGAATAGCAGGAAACAGATTTCAAGAGGTATGTTGGAATCACCTTTAAAGCACAGGAAGAGGGGCACAACTTCGACAATGATGCACTTGGCCAAAAAGGGCGTATGCGTTTTCTCCTGAATATATTCAGGAGAAAACGCATACGCCCTTTTTGGCCAAGCAAGAAAGCGGGCAATGCAAATCTGCACTACAAAGAAGTATCACTTCCCAAAGGTCAAAAGGGACATCCACAAAATGTGTAAAAACCAGAAAGGCAAGACAGGCCCTGGAGAACAGGGAGCCTTGTTATGCTGATGGGCGGCATGTAAATTGCCAACTGCCTCTCTGGAGGAGTGGATTGTGTTCCCTAAAACAAGTAAACAACAGAGCTACAGAGCCAAGGGCACTTCAAGTCTAGGGAATATACCTTGGGAAAACTGAAAATCAATAAGACAGAGCCACCCCAAAATTTAGGGCTGCACTGCTTACAAGGACCTCAACTTGGATACACCTTAAGTATCCCAGGAAATATAAAAATGGTTCAAAAAATTGTGGTACTTACGTACGATGGAATATCCCTCAGCCATGAAATCAATGTCATAAGACCAGTAGCATCAAAATGGGTGGATTCAGGTACGATGATTCTAAGTGAAATAAGTCACACAGAAAAAGAAACTTATCCTAAGATATCACTTATTAAGATCCTATAAACATGGCTACACTTGAACTGAGTTAGGAAAGAGAACAGTGTCTCATATTTAGAAAACACACTTATGCCTGCTTAAGGGGGAAGGAGAGGTGGGGTGATGCATAAAACCAGAGTTTGATATAAGCACAGGTACCGTTCCAAAAACCAACTATGGAAAAGACAAGACCTACACATTCCTCAGTGAAAGGGACTCAAAACACCATATTTCCCACAGAGGAATATATCGGACTAGTAAGAATCTTAAAACCTATGTATTGATATGTCTCTCTAAGGGAATCAAGTGTGTCTAGACTGGCATAAACATGGCAGCGGGAATCAGCTCAAGCCCACTATAAAAAGGAATTTCAAAAACAAAACAAAAAAACTGGGAAATTCCTTACAATTCCTTCAGGGTCTCTGATGAAACCTGGAATGACCCTATCTACAACGACAGCTGGATGTGGCATAAGGAGGGACACTTGGGACTGAGAGGATTGGTGAGATTGGGTGAGCAAATGCAGACCCTTTAAAGCACAAATGCCTGGCACCCATTACATGGGTCCCAACTCTCCAGGTTGAAGGGAATATTACTACAGGTATAACATGTACGGGAAACCTAGAGAACGGACACACTGTGAATACGAAAGGTTTCTAAACTCAACGAAGAGTCCCTCTCCTGGTGCTCCAGTTTGACTTTCCATCTGCTTTACTATCAACCTCCAAACTTGGAGAGACAGCCCTTTTAACCACCTGGTTCGCACAGGTTGCCAATTTGGCAGAGGATGAAAGGGAAGAGGGAGAACCAATGAGAGAGTAGCTGTTAGGCATTTGGACGGGCACATATCACTGTAATTTCCAGGCAGGAAGAAGAATTAACCAAAGTCTCAGCCACCCACCGGGAACCATTATAGGTCCTGAACCAAAATTTTGGACTTGCGGTCAGCTCACCAAAAACGAGTTGAAAAATGGAGCTCAGGGGCACAGCAATTCACAAACTGGCCGAGTAATAAAGGACAACTATCGTCCAAAAATCTGTTGAGGAAAGGCAAGGAGGCAGACTTGAAATCGAGGCAGAATAGCAGGAAACAGATTTCAAGAGGTACATTGGAATCGCCTTTAAAGCACAGGAAGAGGGGCACAACTTCGACAATGATGCACTTGGCCAAAAAGGGCATATGCGTTTTCTCCTGAATATATTCAGGAGAAAACGCATACGCCCTTTTTGGCCAAGCAAGCAAGCGGGCAATGCAAATCTGCACTACAAAGAAGTATCACTTCCCACCGGTCAAAAGGGACATCCACAAAATTTGTAAAAACCAGAAAGGCAAGACAGGCCCTGGAGAACAGGGAGCCTTGTTATGCTGATGGGCGGGATGTAAATTGCCAACTGCCTCTCTGGAGGAGTGCATTGTGTTCCCTAAAACAAGTAAACAAGAGAGCTACAGAGCCAAGGGCACTTCCAGTCTCGGGAATATACCTTGGGAAAACTGAAAATCAATAAGACAGAGCCACCCCAAAATTTAGGGCTGCACTGCTTACAAGGACCTCAACTTGGATACACCTTAAGTATCCCAGGAAATATAAAAAAGGTTAAAAAATTGTGGTACTTACTTACGATGAAATATCCCTCACCCATGAAATCAATGTCATAAGACCAGTAGCAGCAAAATGGGTGGATTCAGGTACGATGATTCTAAGTGAAATAAGTCACACAGAAAAAGAAACTTATCATAAGATATCACTTATGAAGATCCTATAAACATGGCTACACTTGACCTGAGTTAGGAAAGAGAACAGTGTCTCACATTTAGAAAACACTCTTATGCCTGCTTAAGGGGGAAGGAGAGGTGGGGTGATGCATAAAACCAGAGTTTGATATAAGCACAAGTACCGTTCCAAAAACCTACTATGGAATACACAAGACCTACACCTTCCTCAGTGAAAGGGGCTCAAAACCCCATATTTCCCGCAGAGGAATATATCTGACTAGTAAGAATCTTAAAACATATGTATTGATATGTCTCCTTAAGGGAATCAAGTGTGTCTAGACTGGCATAAACATGGCAGCGAGAATCAGCTCAAACCCACTATAAAAAGGAATTTCAAAAACAAAACAAAAAACTGGGAAATTCTTTACAATTCCTTCAGGGTCCCTGATGAAACCTGGAGTGACCCTATCTACAATGACAGCTGGATGTGGCATAAGGAAGGACACTTGGGACTGAGAGGTTTGGTGAGATTGGGTGAGCAAATGCAGACCCTTTAAAGCACAAATGCCTGGCACCCATTCCATGGGCCCCAACTCTCCAGGTTGAAGGGAATATTACTACAGCTATAACATGTACGGGAAACCTAGAAAACAGACACACTGTGAATACGAAAGGTTTCTAAAACTCAACGAATAGTCCCTCTCCTGGTGCTCTGGTTTGACTTTCCATCTGCTTTACTATCAACCTCCCAACTTGGAGAGACAGCCCCTCTAACTTCCTGGTTCGCACAGGTTGCCAATTTGGCAGAGGATGAAAGGGAAGAGGGAGAACCAATGAGAGAGTAGCTGTTAGGCATTTGGACGGGCACATATCACTGTAATTTCCTGGCAGGAAGAAGAATTAACCAAAGTCTCAGCCCCCCACCGGGAACCAGCATAGGTCCTGAACCAAAATGTTGGACTTGCGGTCAGCTCACCAAAAACGAGTTTAAAAATGGAGCTCAGGGGCAGAGCAATTCACAAACTGGCCGAGTAATAACGGACAACTATCGTCCAAAAATCTGTTGAGGAAAGGCAACGATGTGCACTTGAAAGCGAGGCAGAATAGCAGGAAACAGATTTCAAGAGGTACGTCGGAATCACCTTAAAAGCACAGGAAGAGGGGCACAACTTCGACAATGATGCACTTGGCCAAAAAGGGCGTATGCGTTTTCTCCTGAATATATTCAGGAGAAAACGCATACGCCCTTTTTGGCCAAGCAAGCAAGCGGGCAATGCAAATCTGCACTACAAAGAAGTATCACTTCCCACCGGTCAAAAGGGACATCCACAAAATGTGTAAAAACCAGAAAGGAAAGACAGGCCCTGGAGAACAGGGAGCCTTGTTATGCTGATGGGCGGGATGTAAATTGCCAACTGCCTCTCTGGAGGAGTGCATTGTGTTCCCTAAAACAAGTAAACAATAGAGCTACAGAGCCAAGGGCACTTCCAGTCTAGGGAATATACCTTGGGAAAACTGAAAATCAATAAGACAGAGCCACCCCAAAATTTAGGGCTGCACTGCTTACAAGGACCTCAACTTGGGTACACCTTAAATATCCCAGGAAATATAAAAATGGTTCAAAAAACTGTGGTACTTACGTACGATGGAATATCCCTCAGCCATGAAATCAATGTCATAAGACCAGTAGTAGCAAAATGGGTGGATTCAGGTTCGGGGATTCTAAGTGAAATAAGTCACACAGAAAAAGAAACTTATCATAAGATATCACTTAAGAAGATCCTATAAACATGGCTACACTTGAACTGAGTTAGGAAAGAGAACAGTGTCTCATATTTAGAAAACACACTTATGCCTGCTTAAGGGGGAAGGAGAGGTGGGGTGATGCATAAAACCAGAGTTTGATATAAGCACAGGTACCGTTCCAAAAACCAACTATGGAATAGACAAGACCTACACATTCCTCAGTGAAAGGGACTCAAAACCCCATATTTCCCGCAGAGGAATATATCAGACTAGTAAGAATCTTAAAACCTATGTATAGATATGTCTCCGTAAGGGAATCAAGTGTGTCTAGACTGGTATAAATATGGCAGCGGGAATCAGCTCAAGCCCACTATAAAAAGGAATTTCAAAAACAAAATAAAAAAACTGGGAAATTCTTTACAATTCCTTCAGGGCTCTGATGAAACCTGGAATGACCCTATCTACAACGACAGCTGGATGTGGCATAGGAGGGACACTTGGGACTGAGACGATTGGTGAGATTGGGTGAGCAAATGCAGACCCTTTAAAGCACAAATGCCTGGCACCCATTACATGGGTCCCAACTCTCCAGGTTGAAGGGAATATTACTACAGCTATAACATGTACGGGAAACCTAGAGAACGGACACACTGTGAATATGAAAGTTTTCTAAACTCAACGAATAGTCCCTCTCCTGGTGCTCCGGTTTGACTTTCCATCTGCTTTACTATCAACCTCCCAACTTGGAGAGACAGCCCCTTTAACCTCGTGGTTCGCACAGGTTGCCAATTTGGCAGAGGATGAAAGGGAAGAGGGAGAACCAATGAGAGAGTAGCTGTTAGGCATTTGGACAGGCACATATCACTGTAATTTCCAGGCAGGAAGAAGAATTAACCAAAGTCTCAGCCACCCACCGGGAACCAGTATAGGTCCTGAAGCAAAATTTTGGACTTGCGGTCAGCTCACCAAAAACGAGTTGAAAAATGGAGCTCAGGGGCACAGCAATTCACAAACTGGCCGAGTAATAAAGGACAACTATCGTCCAAAAATGTGTTGAGGAAAGGCAACGAGGCGGACTTGAAAGCGAAGCCGAATAGCAGGAAACAGATTTCAAGAGGTACGTTGGAATCGCCTTTAAAGCACAGGAAGAGGGGCACAACTTCGACAATGATGCACTTGGCCAAAAAGGGCGTATGCGTTTTCTCCTGAATATATTCAGGAGAATATATTCAGGAGAAAACGCATACGCCCTTTTTGGCCAAGCAAGCAAGCGGGCAATTCAAATCTGCACTACAAAGAAGTATCACTTCCCACCGGTCAAAAGGGACATCCACAAAATGTGTAAAAACCAGAAAGGCAAGACAGGCCCTGGAGAACTGGGAGCCTTGTTATGCTGATGGGCGGGATGTAAATTGCCAACTGCCTCTCTGGAGGAGTGCATTGTGTTCCCTAAAACAAGTAAAGAAGAGAGCTACACAGCCAAGGGCACTTCCAGTCTAGGGAATATACCTTGGGAAAACTGAAAATCAATGAGACAGAGCCACCCCAAAATTTAGGGCTGCACTGCTTACAAGGACCTCAACTTGGATACACCTTAAGTATCCCAGGAAATATAAAAATGGTTCAAAAAATTGTGGTAATTACGTACGATGGAATATCCCTCAGCCATGAAATCAATGTCATAAGACCAGTAGCAGCAAAATGGGTGGATTCAGGTACGATGATTCTAAGTGAAATAAGTCACACAGAAAAAGAAACTTATCATAAGATATCACTTATAAAGATCCTATAAACATGGCTACACTTTAACTGAGTTAGGAAAGAGAACAGTGTCTCATATTTAGAAAACACTCTTATGCCTGCTTAAGGGGGAAGGAGAGGTTGGGTGATGCATAAAACCAGAGTTTGATATAAGCAGAAGTACCGTACCAAAAACCAACTATGGAATAGACAAGACCTACACCTTCCTCAGTGAAAGGGACTCAAAACACCATATTTCAGGCAGAGGAATATATCTGACTAGTAAGAATCTTAAAACCTATGTATTGATATGTCTACGTAAGGGAATCAAGTGTGTCTAGACTGGCATAAACATGGCAGCGAGAATCAGCTCAAACCCACTATAAAAAGGAATTTCAAAAACAAAACAAAAAAACTGGGAAATTCTTTACAATTCCTTCAGGGTCTCTGATGAAACCTGGAATGACCCTATCTACAACGACAGCTGGATGTGGCATAAGGAGGGACACTTGGGATTGAGACGATTGGTGAGATTGGGTGAGCAAATGCAGACCCTTTAAAGCACAAATGCTTGGCACCCATTCCATGAGTCCCACCTCTCCAGGTTGAAGGGAATATTACTACAGCTATAACATGTACGGGAAACCTAGAGAACGGACACACTGTGAATACAAAAGGTTTCTAAAACTCAACGAATAGCCCCTATCCTGGTGTTCCGGTTTGACTTTCCATCTGCTTTACTATCAACCTCCCAACTTGGAGAGACAGCCCCTTTAACCTACTGGTTCGCACAGGTTTCCAATTTGGCAGAGGATGAAAGGGAAGAGGGAGAAGCAATGAGAGAGTAGCTGTTAGGCCTTTGGACGGGCACATATCACTGTAATTTCCCGGCAGGAAGAAGAATTAACCAAAGTCTCAGCCACCCACCGGGAACCATTATAGGTCCTGAACCAAAATTTTGGCACTGCGGTCAGCTCACCAAAAACGAGTTGAAAAATGGAGCACAGGGGCACAGCAATTCACAAACTGGCCGAGTAATAAAGGACAACTATCGTCCAAAAATCTGTTGAGGAAAGGCAAGGAGGCAGACTTGAAATCGAGGCAGAATAGCAGGAAACACATTTCAAGAGGTACATTGGAATCGCCTTTAAAGCACAGGAAGAGGGGCACAACTTAGACAATGATGCACTTGGCCAAAAAGGGCGTAAGCGTTTTCTCCTGAATATATTCAGGAGAAAACGCATACGCCCTTTTTGGCCAAGCAAGCAAGCGGGCAATGCAAATCTGCACTACAAAGAAGTATCACTTCCCACCGGTCAAAAGGGACATCCACAAAATGTGTAAAAACCAGAAAGGCAAGACAGGCCCTGGAGAACAGGGAGCCTTGTTATGCTGATGGGCAGGATGTAAATTGCCAACTGCCTCTCTGGAGGAGTGCATTGTGTTCCCTAAAACAAGTAAACAACAGAGCTACAGAGCCAAGGGCACTTCCAGTCTAGGGAATATACCTTGGGAAAACTGAAAATCAATAAGACAGAGCCACCCCAAAATTTACGGCTGCACTGCTTACAAGGACCTCAACTTTGATACACCTTAAGTATCCCAGGAAATATAAAAAAGGTTCAAAAAATTGTGGTACTTACTTACGATGGAATATCCCTCAGCCATGAAATCAATGTCATAAGACCAGTAGCAGCAAAATGGGTGGATTCAGGTACGATGATTCTAAGTGAAATAAGTCACACAGAAAAAGAAACTTATCATAAGATATCACTTATGAAGATCCTATAAACATGGCTACACTTGAACTGAGTTAGGAAAGAGAACAGTGTCTCACATTTAGAAAACACTCTTATGCCTGCTTAAGGGGGAAGGAGAGGTGGGGTGATGCATAAAACCAGAGTTTGATATAAGCACAAGTACCGTTCCAAAAACCTACTATGGAATACACAAGACCTACACCTTCCTCAGTGAAAGGGACTCAAAACCCCATATTTCCCGCAGAGGAATATATCTGACTAGTAAGAATCTTAAAACATATGTATTGATATGTCTCCTTAAGGGAATCAAGTGTGTCTAGACTGGCATAAACATGGCAGCGAGAATCAGCTCAAACCCACTATAAAAAGGAATTTCAAAAACAAAACAAAAAAACTCGGAAATTCTTTACAATTCCTTCAGGGTCCCTGATGAAACCTGGAATGACCCTATCTACAACGACAGCTGGATGTGGCATAAGGAAGGACACTTGGGACTGAGAGGTTTGGTGAGATTGGGTGAGCAAATGCAGACCCTTTAAATCACAAATGCCTGGCACCCATTCCATGGGCCCCAACTCTCCAGGTTGAAGGGAATATTACTACAGCTATAACATGTACGGGAAACCTAGAGAACGGACACACTGTCAATACGAAAGGTTTCTAAAACTCAACGAATAGTCCCTCTCCTGGTGCTCCGGTTTGACTTTTCATCTGCTTTACTATCAACCTCCAAACTTGGAGAGACAGCCCCTTTAACCTCCTGGTTCACAAAGGTTGCCAATTTGCCAGAGGATGAAAGGGAAGAGGGAGAACCAATGAGAGAGTAGCTGTTAGGCATTTGGACGGGCACATATCACTGTAATTTCCCGGCAGGAAGAAGAATTAACCAAAGTCTCAGCCACCCACCGGGAACCAGTATAGGTCCTGAACCAAAATTTTGGACTTGCGGTCAGCTCACCAAAAAGGAGTTGAAAAATGGAGCTCAGGGTCACAGCAATTCACAAACTGCCCGAGTAATAAAGGACAACTATCGTCCAAAAATCTGTTGAGGGAAGGCAACGAGGTGGACTTGAAAGCGAGTCAGAATAGCAGGAAACAGATTTCAAGAAGTATGTTGGAATCGCCTTTAAAGCACAGGAAGAGGGGCACAACTTCGACAATGATGCACTTGCCCAAAAAGGGCGTATGCATTTTCTCCTGAATATATTCAGGAGAAAACGCATACGCCCTTTTTGGACAAGAAAAGAAGCGGGCAATGCCAATCTGCAATACAAAGTAGTATCACTTCCGACCGGTCAAAAGGGACATCCACAAAATGTGTAAAAACCAGAAAGGCAAGACAGGCCCTGGAGAACAGGGAGCCTTGTTATGCTGATGGGCGGGATGTAAATTGCCAACTGCCTCTCTGGAGGAGTGCATTGTGTTCCCTAAAACAAGTAAACAACAGAGCTACAGAGCCAAGGGCACTTCCAGTCTAGGGAATATACCTTGGGAAAACTGAAAATCAATAAGACAGAGCCACCCCAAAATTTAGGGCTGCACTGCTTACAAGGACCTCGCTTGGATACACCTTAAGTATCCCAGGAAATATAAAAATGGTTCAAAAAATTGTGGTACTTACGTACGATGGAATATCCCTCAGCCATGAAATAAATGTCATAAGACCAGTAGCAGCAAAATGGGTGGATTCAGGTACGATGATTCTAAGTGAAATAAGTCACACAGAAAAAGAAACTTATCCTAAGATATCACTTATGTAGATCCTATAAACATGGCTACACTTGAACTGAGTTAGGAAAGAGAACAGTGTCTCATATTTAGAAAACACTCTTATGCCTGCTTAAGTTGGAAGGAGAGGTGGGGTGATGCATAAAACCAGAGTTTGATATAAGCACAGGTACCGTTCCAAAAACCAACTATGGAATAGACAAGACCTACACCTTCCTCAGTGAAAGGGAATCAAAACACCATATTTTCCGCAGAGGAATATATCTGACTAGTAAGAATCTTAAAACCTATGTATTGATATGTCTCCATAAGGGAATCAAGTGTGTCTAGGCTGGCATAAACATGGCAGCGAGAATCAGCTCAAACCCACTATAAAAAGGAATTACAAAAACAAAACAAAAAATCTGGGAAATTCTTTACAATTCCTTCAGGGTCTCTGATGAAACCTGGAATGACCCTATCTACAACGACAGCTGGATGTGGCATATGGAGGGACACTTGGGACTGAGACGATTGGTGAGATTGGGTGAGCAAATGCAGACCCTTTAAAGCACAAATGCCTGGCACCCATACCATGTGTCCCAACTCTCCAGGTTGAAGGGAATATTACTACAGCTATAACATGTACGGGAAACCTAGAAAACAGACACACTGTGAATACGAAAGGTTTCTAAAACTCAACGAATAGTCCCTCTCCTGGTGCTCCGGTTAGACTTTACATCTGCTTTACTATCAACTTCCCAACTTGGAGAGACAGCCCCTTTAACCTCCTGTTTCGCACAGGTTGCCAATTTGGCAGAGGATGAAAGGGAAGAGGGAGAACCAATGAGAGAGTAGCTGTTAGGCATTTGGACGGGCACATATCACTCTAATTTCCCGGCAGGAAGAAGAATTAACCAAAGTCTCAGCCACCCACCGGGAACCAGTATAGATCCTGAACCAAAATTTTCGACTTGCGGTCAGCTCACCAAAAACGAGTTGAAAAATGGAGCTCAGGGGCACAGCAATTCAAAAACTGGCCGAGTAATAAAGGACAACTATCGTCCAAAAATCTGTTGAGGAAAGGCAACGACGTGCACTTGAAAGCGAGGCAGAATAGCAGGAAACAGATTTCAAGAGGTACGTTGGAATCACCTTAAAAGCACAGGAAGAGGGGCACAACTTCGACAATGATGCACTTGGCCAAAAAGGGCGTATGCGTTTTCTCCTGAATATATTCAGGAGAAAACGCATACGCCCTTTTTGGCCAAGCAAGCAAGCGGGCAATGCAAATCTGCACTACAAAGAAGTATCACTTCCCACTGGTCAAAAGGGACATCCACAAAATGTGTAAAAACCAGAAAGGAAAGACAGGCCCTGGAGAACAGGGAGCCTTGTTATGCTGATAGGCGGGATGTAAATTGCCAACTGCCTCTCTGGAGGAGTGCATTGTGTTCCCTAAAACAAGTAAAGAACAGAGCTACAGAGCCAAGGGCACTTCCAGTCTAGGGAATATACCTTGGGAAAACTGATAATCAATAAGACAGAGCCACCCCAAAATTTAGGGCTGCACTGCTTACAAGGACCTCAACTTGGGTACACCTTAAATATCCCAGGAAATATAAAAATGGTTCAAAAAACTGTGGTACTTACGTACGATGGAATATCCCTCAGCCATGAAATCAATGTCATAAGACCAGTAGTAGAAAAATGGGTAGATTCAGGTTCGGGGATTCTAAGTGAAATAAGTCACAGAGAAAAAGAAACTTATCATAAGATATCACTTATGAAGACCCTGTAAACATGGCTACACTTGAACTGAGTTAGGAAAGAGAACAGTGTCTCACATTTAGAAAACACACTTATGCCTGCTAAGGGGGAAGGAGAGGTGGGGTGCTGCATAAAACCAGAGTTTGATATAAGCACAGGTACCGGTCCAAAAACCAACTATGGAATAGACAAGACCTACACCTTCCTCAGTGAAAGGGACTCAAAACGCCATATTTCCCGCAGAGGAATATATCTGACTAGTAAGAATCTTAAAACCTATGTATTGATATGTCTCCGTAAGGGAATCAAGTGTGTCTAGACTGGCATAAACATGGCAGCGAGAATCAGCTCAAACCCACTATAAAAAGGAATTTCAAAAACAAAACAAAAAAAACTGGGAAATTCTTTAAAATTCATTCCTGGTCCCTGATGAAACCTGGAATGACCCTATCTACAACGACAGCTGGATGTGGCATAAGGAGGGACACTTGGGACTGAGACGATTGGTGAGATTGGGTGAGCAAATGCACACCCTTTAAAGCTCAAATGCTTGGCAACCATTCCATGAGTCCCAACTCTCCAGGTTGAAGGGAATATTACTACAGTTATAACATGTACGGGAAACCTAGAGAACGGACACACTGTGAATACGAAAGCTTTCTAAAACTCAAAGAATAGTCCCTATCCTGGTGCTCCAGTTTGACATTCCATCTGCTTTACTATCAACCACCCAAGTTGGAGAGACAGCCCCTTTAACCTCCTGGTTCGCACAGGTTGCCAATTTGGCAGAGGATGAAAGGGAAGAGGGAGAAGCAATGAGAGAGTAGCTGTGAGGCATTTGGACGGGCACATATCACTGTAATTTCCCGGCAGGAAGAAGAATTAACCAAAGTCTCAGCCACCCACCGGGAACCAGTATAGGTCCTGAACCAAAATTTTGGACTTGCGGTCAGCTCACCAAAAACGAGTTGAAAAATGGAGCTCAGGGGCACAGCAATTCACAAACTGGCAGAGTAATAAAGGACAACTATCGTCCAAAAATCTGTTGAGGGAAGGCAACGAGGCGGACTTGAAAGCGAGGCAGAACAGCAGGAAACAGATTTCAAGAGGTACGTTGGAATCGCCTTTAAAGCACAGGAAGAGGGGCACAATTTCGACAATGATGCACTTGGCCAAAAAGGGCGTATGCGTTTTCTCCTGAATATATTCAGGAGAAAATGCATACGCCCTTTTTGGCCAAGCAAGCAAACGGGAAATGCAAATCTGCATTAAAAATAAGTATCACTTCCCACCGGTCAAAAGGGTAATCCACAAAATGTGTAAAAACCAGAAAGGCAAGACAGGCCCTGGAGAACATGCAGCCTTGATATGTTGATGGGCGGGATGTAAATTGTCAACTGCCTCTCTGGAGGAGTGCATTGTGTTCCCTAAAACAAGTAAAGAACAGAGCTACAGAGCCAAGGGCACTTCCAATCTAGGGAATATACATTGGGAAAACTGAAAATCAATAAGACAGAGCCACCCCAAAATTTACGGCTGCACTGCTTACAAGGACCTCAACTTGGATACACCTTAAGTATCCCAGGAAATATAAAAATGGTTCCAAAAATTGTGGTACTTACGTACGATGGAATATCCCTCAGCCATGAAATCAATGTCATAAGACCAGTAGCAGCAAAATGGGTGGATTTAGGTACGATGATTCTAAGCGAAATAAGTCACACAGAAAAAGAAACTTATCATAAGATATCACTTAAGAAGATCCTATAAACATGGCTACACTTGAACTGAGTTAGGAAAGAGAACAGTGTCTCATATTTAGAAAACACACTTATGCCTGCTTAAGGGGGAAGGAGAGGTGGGGTGATGCATAAAACCAGAGTTTGATATAAGCACAGGTACCGTTCCAAAAACCAACTATGGAATAGACAAGACCTACACCTTCCTCAGTGAAAGGGACTCAAAACCCCATATTTCCCGCAGAGGAATATATCTGACTAGTAAGAATCTTAAAACATATGTATTGATATGTCTCCGTAAGGGAATCAAGTGTGTCTAGACTGGCATAAACATGGCAGCGAGAATCAGCTCAAACCCACTATAAAAAGGAATTTCAAAAACAAAACAAAAAAACTGGGAAATTCTTTACAATTCCTTCAGGGTCTCTGATGAAACCTGGAATGACCCTATCTACAACGACAGCTGGATGTGGCATAAGGAGGGACACTTGGGACTGAGACGATTGGTGAGTTTGGGTTAGCAAATGCAGACCCTTTAAAGCACAAATGCAAGGCACCCATTCCATGGGTCCCAACTCTCCAGGTTGAAGGGAATATTACTACCGTTATAACATCTACGGGAAACCTAGAGAACGGACACACTGCGAATACGAAAGGTTTCTAAAACTCAACGAATAGTCCCTCTCCTGGTGCTCCGGTTTGACTTTCCATCTGCTTTACTATCAACCTCCCAACTTGGAGAGACAGCCCCTTTAACCTCGTGGTTCGCACAGGTTGCCAATTTGGCAGAGGATGAAAGGGAAGAGAGAGAACCAATGAGAGAGTAGCTGTTAGGCATTTGGACGGGCACATATCACTGTAATTTACCGGCAGGAAGAAGAATTAAATAAAGTCTCAGCCACCCACTGGGAACAAGTATAGGTCCTGAACCAAAATTTTGGACTTGCGGTCAGCTCTCCAAAAACGAGTTAAAAAATGGAGCTCAGGGGCACAGCAATTCACAAACTGGCAGAGTAATAAAGGACAAGTATCGTCCAAAAATCTGTTGAGGGAACGCAACGAGGCGGACTTGAAAGCGAGGCAGAATAGCAGGAAACAGATTTCAAGAGGTACGTTGGAATCGCCTTTAAAGCACAGGAAGAGGGGCACAACTTCGACAATGATGCACTTGGCCAAAAAGGGCGTATGAGTTTTCTCCTGAATATATTCAGGAGAAAACGCATACACCCTTTTTGGCTAAGCAAGCAAGCGGGCAATGCAAATCTGCACTACAAAGAAGTATCACTTCCCACCGGTCAAAAGGGACATCCACAAATGTGTAAAAACCAGAAAGGCAAGACAGGCCCTGGAGAACAGGGAGCCTTGTTTTGCTGATGGGCGGCATGTAAATTGCCAACTGCCTCTCTGGAGGAGTGCATTGTGTTCCTTAAAACAAGTAAAGAACAGAGCTACAGAGCCAAGGGCACTTCCAGTCTAGGGAATATACCTTGGGAAAACTGAAAAACAATAAGACAGATCCACTCCAAAATTTAGGGCTGCACTGCTTACAAGGACCTCAACTTGGGTACACCTTAAATATCCCAGGAAAAATAAAAATGGTTCAAATAATTGTGGTACTTACGTACGATGGAATATCCCTCAGCCATGAAATCAATGTCATAAGACCAGTAGCAGCAAAATGGGTGGATTCAGGTACGATGATTCTAAGTGAAATAAGTCACACAGAAAAAGAAACTTATCAAAAGATATCACTTATGAAGATCCAGTAAACATGGCTACACTTGAACTGAGTTCGGAAAGAGAACAGTGTCTCACATTTAGAAAACACTCTTATGCCTGCTTAAGGGGGAAGGAGAGGTGGGGTGATGCATAAAACCTGTGTTTGATATAAGCACACGTACCGTTCCAAAAACTAACTATGGAATAGACAAGACCTACACCTTTCTCAGTGAAAGGGACTCAAAACCCCATATTTCCCGCAGAGGAATATATCTGACTAGTAAGAATCTTAAAACCTATGTATTGATATGTCTCCGTAAGGGAATCAAGTGTGTCTAGACTGACATAAACATGGCAGCGAGAATCAGCTCAAACCCACTATAAAAAGGAATTTCAAAAACAAAACAAAAAAACTGGGAAATTCTTTAAAATTCCTTCAGGGTCTCTGATGAAACCTGGAATGACCCTATCTACAATGACAGCTGGATGTGGCATAAGGAGGGACACTTGGGATTGAGACGATTGGTGAGATTGGGTGAGCAAATGCAGACCCTTTAAAGCACAAATTCCTGGCACCCATTACATGGGTCCCAACTCTCCAGGTTGAAGGGAATATTACTACAGCTATAACATGTACGGGAAACCTAGAGAACGGACACACTGTGAATATGAAAGGTTTCTAAACTCAACGAATAGTCCCTCTCCTGGTGCTCCGGTTTGACTTTCCATCTGCTTTACTATCAACCTCCCAACTTGGAGAGACAGCCCCTTTAACCTCGTGGTTCTCACAGGTTGCCAATTTGGCAGAGGATGAAAGGGAAGAGGGAGAACCAATGAGAGAGTAGCTGTTAGGCATTTGGACGGGCACATATCACTGTAATTTCCCGGCAGGAAGGAGAATTAAATAAAGTCTCAGCCACCCACTGGGAACCGGTATAGGTCCTGAACCAAAATTTTGGACTTGCGGTCAGCTCTCCAAAAACGAGTTGAAAAATGGAGTTCAGGGGCACAGCAATTCACAAACTGGCCGAGTAATAAAGGACAAGTATCGTCCAAAATCTGTTGAGGGAAGGCAACGAGGCGGACTTGAAAGCGAGGCAGAACAGCAGGAAACAGATTTCAAGAGGTACGTTGGAATCGCCTTTAAAGCACAGGAAGAGGGACACAATTTCGACAATGATGCACTTGGCCAAAAAGGGCGTATGCGTTTTCTCCTGAATATATTCAGGAGAAAACGCATACGCCCTTTTTGGCCATGCAAGCAAACGGGAAATGCAAATCTGCATTAAAAATAAGTATCACTTCCCACCGGTCAAAAGGGTAATCCACAAAATGTGTAAAAACCAGAAAGGCAAGACAGGCCCTGGAGAACATGCAGCCTTGTTATGCTGATGGGCGGGATGTAAATTGCCAGGTGCCTCTCTGGAGGAGTGCATTGTGTTCCCTAAAACAAGTAAAGAACAGAGCTACAGAGCCAAGGGCACTTCCAATCTAGGGAATATACCTTGGGAAAACTGAAAATCAATAAGACAGAGCCACCCCAAAATTTACGGCTGCACTGCTTACAAGGACCTCAACTTGGATACACCTTAAATATCCCAGGAAATATAAAAATGGTTCAAAAAATTGTGGTACTTACGTACGATGGAGTATCCCTCATCCATGAAATCAATGTCATAAGACCAGTAGCAGCAAAATGGGTGTATTTAGGTACGATGATTCTAAGTGAAATAAGTCACACAGAAAAAGAAACTTATCATAAGATATCACTTATGATGATCCTGTAAACATGGCTACACTTGAACTGAGTTAGGAAAGAGAGCAGTGTCTCACATTTAGAAAACACTCTTATGCCTGCTTAAGGGGGAAGGAGAGGTGGGGTGATGCATAAAACCAGAGTTTGATATAAGCACAGGTACCGTTCCAAAAACGAACTACGGAATAGACAAGACCTACACCTTCCTCAGTGAAAGGGACTCAAAACCCCATATTTCCCGCAGAGGAATATATCTGACTAGTAAGAATCTTAAAACCTATGTATTGATATGTCTCCATAAGGGAATCAAGTGTGTCTAGACTGGCATAAACATGGCAGCGAGAATCAGCTTAAACCCACTCTAAAAAGAATTTCAAAAACAAAACGAAAAAACTGGGAAATTCTTTACAATTCCTTCAGGGTCTCTGATGAAACATGGAATGACCCAATCTACAACGACAGCTGGATGTGGCATAAGGCTGGACACTTGGGAATGAGAGGATTGGTGAGATTGGTTGATCAAATGCAGACCCTTTAAAGCACAAATGCCTGGCACCCATTCCATGGGCCCCAACTCTCCAGGTTGAAGGGAATATTACTACATCTATAACATGTACGGGAAACCTAGAGAACGGACACACTGTGAATACGAAAGGTTTCTAAAACTCAACGAATAGTCCCTCTCCTGGTGTTCCGCTTTGACTTTCCATCTGCTTTACTATCAACCTCCCAACTTGGAGAGACAGCCCCTTTAACCTCCTGGTTCGCACAGGTTGCCAATTTGGCAGAGGATGAAAGGGAAGAGGGAGAACCAATGAGAGAGTAGCTGTTAGGCATTTGGACGGGCACATATCACTGGAATTTCCCGGCAGGAAGAAGAATTAACCAAAGTCTCACCCACCCACCGGGAACCAGTATAGGTCCTGAACCAAAATTTTGGACTTGCAGTCAGCTCACCAAAAACGAGTTGAAAAATGGAGCTCAGGGGCACAGCAATTCACAAACTGGCCGAGTAATAAAGGACAACTATCGTCCAAAAATCTGTTGAGGGAAGGCAACGAGGCGGACTTGAAAGCGAGGCAGAATAGCAGGAAACAGATTTCAAGAGGTACGTTGGAATCGCCTTTAAAGCACAGGAAGAGGGGCACAACTTCGACAATGATGCACTTGGAAAAAGGGCGTATGCGTTTTCTCCTGAATATATTCAGGAGAAAACGCATACGCCCTTTTTGGCCAAGCAAGCAAGCGGGCAATGCAAATCTGCACTACAAAGAAGTATCACTTCCCACCGGTCAAAAGGGACATCCACAAAAATGTGTAAAAACCAGAAAGGCAAGACAGGCCCTGGAGAACAGGGAGCCTTGTTATGCTGATGGGCGGGATGTAAATTGCCAAGTGCCTCTCTGGAGGAGGGCATTGTGTTCCCTAAAACAAGTAAAAAACAGAGCTACAGAGCCAAGGGCACTTCCAGTCTAGGGAATATACCTTGGGAAAACTGAAAATCAATAAGACAGAGCCACCCCAAAATTTAGGGCTGCACTGCTTACAAGGACCTCAACTTGGGTCCACCTTAAATATCCCAGGAAATATAAAAATGGTTCAAAAAATTGTGGTACTTACGTAAGATGGAATATCCCTCAGCCATGAAATCAATGTCATAAGACCAGTAGCAGCAAAATGGGTGGATTCAGGTACGATGATTCTAAGTGAAATAAGTCACACAGAAAAAGAAACTTATCATAAGATATCACTTATGAAGATTCTGTAAACATGGCTACACTTGAACTGAGTTAGGAAAGAGAACAGTGTCTCACATTTAGAAAACACTCTTATGCCTGCTTAAGGGGGAAGGAGAGGTGGGGTGATGCATAAAACCAGAGTTTGATATAAGCACAGGTACCGTTCCAAAAACCAACTATTGAATAGACAAGACCTACACCTTCCTCAGTGAAAGGGACTCAAAACCCCATATTTCCCGCAGAGGAATATATCTCACTGGTAAGAATCTTAAAACCTATGTATTTATATGTGTCCATAAGGGAATCAAGTGTGTCTAGACTGGCATAAGCTTGGCAGCGAGAATCAGCTCAAACCCACTCTAAAAAGGAATTTCAAAAACAAAACAAAAAAACTGGGAAATTCTTTACAATTCCTTCAGGGTCTCTGATGAAACCTGGAATGACCCTATCTACAACGACAGCTGGATGTGGCATAAGGCTGGACACTTGGGACTGAGAGGATTGGTGAGATTGGGTGAGCAAATGCAGACCCTTTAAAGCACAAATGCCTGGCACCCATTCCATGGGTCCCAACTCTCCAGGTTGAAGGGAATATTACTACAGCTATAACATGTACGGGAAACCTAGAGAACGGACACACTGTGAATACGAAAGGTTTCTAAAACTCAACGAATAGTCCGTGTCCTGGTGCTCTGGTTTGACTTTCCATCTGCTTTACTATCAACCTCCCAACTTGGAGAGACAGCCCCTTTAACCTCCTGGTTCGCACAGGTTGCCAATTTGGCAGAGGATGAAAGGGAAGAGGGAGAACCAATGAGAGAGTAGCTGTTAGGCATTTGGACTGGCACATATCACTGGAATTTCCCGGCAGGAAGAAGAATTAAGCAAAGTCTCAGCCACCCACCGGGAACCAGTATAGGTCCTGAACCAAAATTTTGGACTTGTGGTCCGCTCACCAAAAACGAGTTGAAAAATGGAGCTCAGGGGCATAGCAATTCACAAACTGGCCGAGTAATAAAGGACAACTATCGTCCAAAAATCTGTTGAGGGAAGGCAACGAGGCGGACCTGAAAGCGAGGCAGAATAGCAGGAAACAGATTTCAAGAGGTACGTTGGAATCGCCTTTAAAGCACAGGAAGAGGGGCCCAACTTCTACAATGATGCACTTGGCCAAAAAGGGCGTATGCGTTTTCTCCTGAATATATTCAGGAGAAAACGCATACGCCCTTTTTGGCCAAGCAAGCAAGCGGGCAATGCAAATCTGCACTACAAAGAAGTATCACTTCCCACCGGTCAAAAGGGACATCCACAAAATGTGTAAAAACCAGAAAGGCAAGACAGGCCCTGGAGAACAGGGAGCCTTGTTATGCTGATAGGCGGGATGTGAATTGCCAACTGCCTCTCTGGAGGAGTGCATTGTGTTACCTAAAACAAGTAAACAACGGAGCTACAGAGCCAAGGGCACTTCCAGTCTAGGGAATATACCTTGGGAAAACTGAAAATCAATAAGACAGAGCCACCCCAAAATTTAGGGCTGCACTGCTTACAAGGACCTCAACTTGGGTACACCTTAAATATCCCAGGAAATATAAAAATGGTTCAGAAAATTGTGGTACTTACGTACGATGGAATATCCCTCAGCCATGAAATCAATGTCATAAGACCAGTAGCAGCAAAATGGGTGGATTCAGGTACGATGATCCTAAGTGAAATAAGTAACACAGAAAAAGAAACTTATCATAAGATATCACTTATGAAGATCCTGTAAACATGGCTACACTTGAACTGAGTTAGGAAAGAGAACACTGTCTCACATTCAGAAAACACTCTTATGCCTGCTTAAGGGGGAAGGAGAGTTGGGGTGCTGCATAAAACCAGAGTTTAATATAAGCACAGGTACTGTTCCAAAAACCAACTATGGAATAGACAAGACCTACACCTTCGTCAGTGAAAGGGACTCAAAACACCATATTTCCCGCAGAGGAATATATCTGACTAGTAATAATCTTAAAACCTATATATTGATATGTCTCCATAAGGGAATCAAGTGTGTCTAGACTTGCATAAACATGGCAGCGAGAATCAGCTCAAACCCACTATAAAAAGGAGTTTCAAAAACAAAAAAAAAACTGGGAAATTCTTTACAATTCCTTCAGGGTCTCTGATGAAACCTGGAATGACCCTATCTACAATGACAGCTGGATGTGGCATAAGGAGGGACACTTGGGACTGAGACGATTGGTGAGATTGGGTGAGCAAATGCAGACCCTTTAAAGAACAAATGCCTGGCACCCATTCCATGGGTCCCAACTCTCCAGGTTGAAGGGAATATTACTACAGCTATAACATGTACGGGAAACCTAGAGAACGGACACACTGTGAATACGAAAGTTTCTAAAACTCAACGAATAGTCCCTCTCCTGGTGCTCCGGTTTGACTTTCCATCTGCTTTACTATCAACCTCCCAACTTGGAGAGACAGCCCCTTTAACCTCCTGGTTCGCACAGGTAGCCAATTTGGCAGAGGATGATAGAGAAGAGGGAGAACCAATGAGAGAGTAGCTGTTAGGCACTTGGACGGGGACATATCACTGTAATTTCCCAGCAGGAAGAAGAATTAACCAAAGTCTCAGCCCCCCACCGGGAACAAGTATAGGTCCTGAACCAAAATTTTGGACTTGCGGTCAGCTCACCAAAAAGGAGTTGAAAAATGGGGCTCAGGGGCACAGCAATTCACAAACTGGCCGAGTAATAAAGCACAACTATCGTCCAAAAATCTGTTGAGGGAAGGCAACGAGGCAGACTTGAAAGCGAGGCAGAAAAGCAGGAAACAGATTTCAAGAGGTACGTTGGAATCGCCTTTAAAGCACAGGAAGAGGGGCACAACTTCGACAATGATGCACTTGGCCAAAAAGGGCGTATGCGTTTTCTCCAGGAGAAAACACATACGCCCTTTTTGGCCAAGCAAGCAAGTGGGCAATGCAAATCTGCACTACAAAGAAGTGTCATTTCCCACCGGTCAAAAGGGATATCCGCAAAATGTGTAAAAACCCGAAAGGCAAGACAGGCCCTGGAGAACAGGGAGCCTTGTTATGCTGATGGGCGGGATGTAAACTGCCAACTGCCTCTCTGGAGGAGTGCATTGTGTTCCCTAAAACAAGTAAAGAACAGAGCTATAGAGCCAAGAGTACTTCCAGTCTAGGGAATATACCTTGGGAAAAATGAAAATCAATAAGACAGAGCCACCCCAAAATTTAGGGCTGCACTGCTTACAAGGACATCAAATTGGGTACACCTTAAATATCTCAGGAAATATAAAAATGGTTCAAAAAATTGTCATACTTACGTATGATGTAATATCCCTCAGCCATGAAATCAATGTCATAAGACCAGTAGCAGCAAAATGGGTGGATTCAGGTACGATGATCCTAAGTGAAATAAGTCACACAGAAAAAGAAACTTATCATAAGATATCACTTATGAAGATCCTGTAAACATGGCTACACTTGAACTGAGTTAGGAAAGAAAACAGTGTCTCACATTTAGAAAACACACTTATGCCTTCTTAAGGGGGAAGGAGAGGTGGGGTGATGCATAAAACCAGAGTTTGATATAAGCACAGGTACCGTTCCAAAAACCAACTATGGAATAGACAAGACCTACACCTTCCTCAGTGAAAGGGACTCAAAACCCCATATTTCCCGCAGAGGAATATATCTGACTAGTAAGAATCTTAAAACATATGTATTGATATGTCTCCGTAAGGGAATCAAGTGTGTCTAGACTGGCATAAACATGGCAGCGAGAATCAGCTCAAACCCACTATAAAAAGGAATTTCAAAAACAAAACAAAAAAACTGGGAAATTCTTTACAATTCCTTCAGGGTCTCTGATGAAACCTGGAATGACCCTATCTACAATGACAGCTGGATGTGGCATAAGGCTGGACACTTGTGACTGAGAGGTTTGGTGAGATTGGTTGAGCAAATGCAGACCCTTTAAAGCAATAATGCATGGCACCCATTCCATGGGTCCCAACTCTCCAGGTTGAAGGGAATATTACTACAGCTGTAACATGTATGGGAAACCTAGAGAACGGACACACTTTGAAATCGAAAGGTTTCTAAAACTCAACGAATAGTCCCTCTCCTGGTGCTCTGGTTTGACTTTCCATCTGCTTTACTATCTACCTCCCAACTTGGAGAGACAGCCCCTTTAACCTCCTGGTTCGCACAGGTTGCCAATTTGGCGGAGGGTGAAAGGGAAGAGGGACAACCAATGAGAGAGAAAGTGTTAGGCATTTGGACGGGCACATATCACTGTAATTTCCCGGCAGGAAGAAGAATTAACAAATGTCTCAGCCACCCACGGGAAACAGTATAGCTCCTGAACCAAAATTTTGGACTTGCGGTCAGCTCACCAAAAACGAGTTGAAAAATGGAGCTCAGGGGCACAGCAATTCACAAACTGGCCGAGTAATAAAGGACAACTATCGTACAAAAATCTCTTGAGGGAAGGCAGCGAGGCGGACTTGAAAGCGAGGCAGAATAGCAGGAAACAGATTTCAAGAGGTACGTTGGAATCACCTTTAAAGCACAGGAAGAGGGGCCCAACTTCGACAATGATGCACTTGGCCAAAAAGGGCGTATGCGTTTTCTCCTGAATATATTCAGGAGAAAACGCATACGCCGTTTTTGGCCAAGCAAGCAAGCAGGCAATGCAAATCTGCACTACAAAGAAGTATCACTTCCCACCGGTCAAAAGGGACATCCACAAAATATGTAAAAACCAGAAAGCAAGACAGGCCCTGGAGAACAGGGAGCATTGTTATGCTGATGGGCGGGATGTAAATTGCCAACTGCCTCTCTGGAGGAGTGCATTGTGTTACCTAAAACAAGTAAACAACGGAGCTACAGAGCCAAGGGCACTTCCAGTCTAGGGAATATACCTTGGGAAAACTGAAAATCAATAAGACAGAGCCACCCCAAAATTTAGGGCTGCACTGCTTACAAGGACCTCAACTTGGGTACACCTTAAATATCCCAGGAAATATAAAAATGGTTCAGAAAATTGTGGTACTTACGTACGATGGAATATCCCTCACCTATGAAATCAATGTCATAAGACCAGTAGCAGCAAAATGGGTGGATTCAGGTACGATGATCCTAAGTGAAATAAGTCACACAGAAAAAGAAACTTATCATAAGATATCACTTATGAAGATCCTGTAAACATGGCTACACTTGAACTGAGTTAGGAAAGAGAACAGTGTCTCACATTTAGAAAACACTCTTATGCCTGCTTAAGGGGGAAGGAGAGGTGGGGTGCTGCATAAAACCAGAGTTTAATATAAGCACAGGTACTGTTCCAAAAACCAACTATGGAAGAGACAAGACCTACACCTTCCTCAGTGAAAGGGACTCAAAACCCCATATTTCCCACAGAGGAATATATCTGACTAGTAAGAATCTTAAAACCTATGTATAGATATGTCTCCGTAAGGGAATCAAGTGTGTCTAGACTGGCATAAACATGGCAGCGAGAATCAGCTCAAACCCACTATAAAAAGGAGTTTCAAAAACAAAGCAAAAAACTGGGAAATTCTTTACAATTCCTTCAGGGTCTCTGATGAAACCTGGAATGACCCTATCTACAATGACAGCTGGATGTGGCATAACGAGGGACACTTGGGACTGAGACGATTGGTGAGATTGGGTGAGCAAATGCAGACCCTTTAAAGCACAAATGCCTGGCACCCATTCCATGGGTCCCAACTCTCCAGGTTGAAGGGAATATTACTACAGCTATAACATGTACGGGAAACCTAGAGAACGGACACACTGTGAATACGAAAGGTTTCTAAAACTCAACGAATAGTCCCTCTCCTGGTGCTCCGGTTTGACTTTCCATCTGCTTTACTATCAACCTCCCAACTTGGAGAGACAGCCCCTTTAACCTCCTGGTTCGCACAGGTTGCCAATTTGGCAGAGGATGAAAGGGAAGAGGGAGAACCAATGAGAGAGTAGCTGTT
Source organism: Hyperoodon ampullatus (assembly GCF_949752795.1). NCBI lineage: Eukaryota > Metazoa > Chordata > Mammalia > Artiodactyla > Ziphiidae > Hyperoodon > Hyperoodon ampullatus. Next base: position 1,513,506 of record NW_027641078.1, read on the forward strand.
AGGCATTTGGACGGGCACATATCACTGTAATTTCCCGGCAGGAAGAAGAATTAAGCAAAGTCTCAGCCACCCACCGAGAACCAGTATAGGTCCTGAACCAAAGATTTGGACTTGCGGTCAGCTCACCAAAAAAGAGTTGAAAAATGGAGCTCAGGGGCACAGCAATTCACAAACTGGCCGAGTAATAAAGGACATCTATCGTCCAAAAATCTGTTGAGGGAAGGCAACGAGGCGGACTTGAATGCGAGGCAGAATAGCAGGAAACAGATTTCAAGAGGTACGTTGGAATCACCTTTAAAGCACAGGAAGAGGGGCCCAACTTCGACAATGATGCACTTGGCCAAAAAGGGTGTATGAGTTTTCTCCTGAATATATTCAGGAGAAAACGCATACGCCGTTTTTGGCCAAGCAAGCAAGCAGGCAATGCAAATCTGCACTACAAAGAAGTATCACTTCCCACCGGTCAAAAGGGACATCCACAAAATGTGTAAAAACCAGAAAGCAAGACAGGCCCTGGAGAACAGGGAGCCTTGTTATGCTGATGGGCGGGATGTAAATTGCCAACTGCCTCTCTGGAGGAGTGCATTGTGTTACCTAAAACAAGTAAACAACGGAGCTACAGAGCCAAGGGCACTTCCAGTCTAGGGAATATACCTTGGGAAAACTGAAAATCAATAAGACAGAGCCACCCCAAAATTTAGGGCTGCACTGCTTACAAGGACCTCAACTTGGGTACACCTTAAATATCCCAGGAAATATAAAAATGGTTCAGAAAATTGTGGTACTTACGTACGATGGAATATCCCTCACCTATGAAATCAATGTCATAAGACCAGTAGCAGCAAAATGGGTGGATTCAGGTACGATGATCCTAAGTGAAATAAGTCACACAGAAAAAGAAACTTATCATAAGATATCACTTATGAAGATCCTGTAAACATGGCTACACTTGAACTGAGTTAGGAAAGAGAACAGTGTCTCACATTTAGAAAACACTCTTATGCATGCTTAAGGGGGAAGGAGAGGTGGGGTGCTGCATAAAACCAGAGTTTAATATAAGCACAGGTACCGTTCCAAAAACCAACTATGGAAGAGACAAGACCTACACCTTCCTCAGTGAAAGGGACTCAAAACCCCATATTTCCCACAGAGGAATATATCTGACTAGTAAGAATCTTAAAACCTATGTATAGATATGTCTCCGTAAGGGAAACAAGTGTGTCTAGACTGGCATAAACATGGCAGCGAGAATCAGCTCAAACCCACTATAAAAAGGAGTTTCAAAAACAAAACAAAAAACTGGGAAATTCTTTACAATTCCTTCAGGGTTTCTGATGAAACCTGGAATGACCCTATCTACAATGACAGCTGGATGTGGCATAACGAGGGACACTTGGGACTGAGACGATTGGTGAGATTGGGTGAGCAAATGCAGACCCTTTAAAGCACAAATGCCTGGCACCCATTCCATGGTTCCCAACTCTCCAGGTTGAAGGGAATATTACTACAGCTATAACATGTACGGGAAACCTAGAGAACGGACACACTGTGAATACGAAAGGTTTCTAAAACTCAACGAATAGTCCCTCTCCTGGTGCTCCGGTTTGACTTTCCATCTGCTTTACTATCAACCTCCCAACTTGGAGAGACAGCCCCTTTAACCTCCTGGTTCGCACAGGTTGCCAATTTGGCAGAGGATGAAAGGGAAGAGGGAGAACCAATGAGAGAGTAGCTGTTAGGCATTTCGACGGGCATATATCACTGTAATTTCCTGGCAGGAAGAAGAATTAACCAAAGTCTCAGCCCCCCACCGGGAACCAGTTTAGGTCCTGAACCAAAATTTTGACTTGCGGTCTGCTCACAAAAAACGAGTTGAAATATGGAGCTCAGGGGCACAGCAATTCCCAAACTGGCCGAGTAATAAAGGACAACTATCGTCCAAAAATCTGTTGAGGGAAGGCAACGAGGCGGACTTGAAAGCGAGGCAGAATAGCAGGAAACAGATTTCAAGAGGTATGTTGGAATCGCCTTTAAAGCACAGGAAGAGGGGCACAACTTCGACAATGATGCACTTGGCCAAAATGGGCGTATGCGTTTTCTCCTGAATATATTAAGGAGAAAACGCATACGCCCTTTTTGGAGAAGCAAGCAAGCGGGCAATGCAAATCTGCACTACAAAGAAGTATCACTTCCCACTGGTCAAAAGGGACATCCACAAATTGTGTAAAAACCAGAAAGGCAAGACAGGCCCTGGAGAACAAGGAGCCTTGTTATGCTGAAGGGCGGGATGTAAATTGCCAACTGCCTCTCTGGAAGAGTGCATTGTGTTCCCTAAAACAAGTAAACAACAGAGCTACAGAGCCAAGGGCACTTCCAGTCTAGGGAATATACCTTGGGAAAACTGAAAATCAATAAGACAAACCCACCCCAAAATTAGGGCTGCACTGCTTACAAGGACCTCAACTTGGTTACACCTTAAATATCCCAGGAAATATAAAAATGGTTCAAAAAATTGTGGTACTTACGTACGATGGAATATCCCTCAGCCATGAAGTCAATGTCATAAGACCAGTAGCAGCAAAATGGGTGGATTCAGGTACGATGATTCTAAGTGAAATAAGTCACACAGAAAAATAAACTTATCATAAGATATCACTTATGAAGATCCTGTAAACATGGCTACACTTGAACTGAGTTAGTAAAGAGAACAGTGTCTCACATTTAGAAAACACTCTTATGCCTGCTTAAGGGGGAAGGAGGGGTGGGGTGTTGCATAAAACCAGAGCTTGATATAAGCACAGGTACCGTTCCAAAAACCAAATATGGAATAGACAAGACCTACCCCTTCCTCAGTGAAAGGGACTCAAAACCCCATATTTCCCGCAGAGGAATATATCTGACTAGTAAGAATCTTAAAACCTATGTATTGATATGTCTCCGTAAGAGAATCAAGTGTGTCTAGACTGGCATAAACATGGCAGCGAGAATCAGCTCAAACCCACTATAAAAAGAAATTTCAAAAACAAAACAAAAAAACTGGGAAATTCTTTACAATTCCTTCAGGGTCTCTGATGAAACCTGGAATGACCCTATCTACAATGACAGCTGGATGTGGCATAAGGCTGGACACTTGTGACTGAGAGAATTGGTGAGATTGGGTGAGCAAATGCAGACCCTTTAAAGCAATAATGCATGGCACCCATTCCATGGGTCCCAACTCTCCAGGTTGAAGGGAATATTACTACAGTTATAACATGTACGGGAAACCTAGAGAACGGACACACTGTGAATACGAAAGGTTTCTAAAACTCAATGAATAGTCCCTCTCCTGGTGCTCCGGTTTGACTTTCCATCTGCTTTACTATCAACCTCCCAACTTGGAGAGACAGCCCCTTTAACCTCCTGGTTCGCACAGGTTGCCAATTTGGCAGAGGATGAAAGGGAAGAGGGAGAACCAATGAGAGAGTAGCTGTTAGGCATTTGGACGGGCACATATCACTGTAATTTCCCAGCAGGAAGAAGAATTAAGCAAAGTCTCAGCCACCCACCGAGAACCAGTATAGGTCCTGAACCAAAGTTTTGGACTTGCGGTCAGCTCACCAAAAAAGAGTTGAAAAATGGAGCTCAGGGGCACAGCAATTCACAAACTGGCGGAGTAATAAAGGACAACTATCGTCCAAAAATCTGTTGAGGGAAGGCAACGAGGCGGACTTGAATGCGAGGCAGAATAGCAGGAAACAGATTTCAAGAGGTACGTTGGAATCGCCTTTAAAGCACAGGAAGAGGGGCACAACTTCGACAATGATGCACTTGGCCAAAATGGGCGTAAGGGTTTTCTCCTGAATATATTCAGGAGAAAACGCATACGCCCTTTTTGGCCAAGCAAGCAAGTGGGCAATGCAAATCTGCACTACAAATAAGTATCACTTCCCACCGGTCAAAAGGGATATCCACAAAATGTTTAAAAACCCGAAAGGCAAGAGAGGCCCTGGAGAACAGGGAGCCTTGTTATGCTGATGGGCGGGATGTAAACTGCCAACTGCCTCTCTGGAGGAGTGCATTGTGTTCCCTAAAACAAGTAAAGAACAGAGCTACAGAGCCAAGGGCACTACCAGTCTAGGGAATATACCTTGGGAAAACTGAAAATCAATAAGACAGAGCCACCCCAAAATTTAGGGCTGCACTGCTTACAAGGACCTCAACTTGGGTACACCTTAAATATCCCAGGAAATATAAAAATGGTTCAGAAAATTGCGGTACTTACGTACGATGGAATATCCCTCAGCCATGAAATCAATGTCATAAGACCAGTAGCAGCAAAATGGGTGGATTCAGGTACGATGATTCTAAGTGAAATAAGTCACACAGAAAAAGAAACTTATCATAAGATATCACTTATGAAGATCCTGTAAACATGGCTACACTTGAACTGAGTTAGGAGAGAGGACAGTGTCTCACATTTAGAAAACACTCTTATGCCTGCTTAAGGGGGATGGAGATGTGGGGTGATGCATAAATCCAGAGTGTGATATAAGGACAGGTACCGTTCCAAAAACCAACTATGGAATAGACAAGACCTACACCTTCCTCAGTGAAAGGGACTCAAAACCCCATATTTCCCTCAGAGGAATATATCTGACTAGTAAGAATCTTAAAACCTATGTATTGATATGTCTCCGTAAGGGAATCAAGTGTGTCTAGACTGGCATAAACATGGCAGCGAGAATCAGCTCAAACCCACTATAAAAAGGAATTTCAAAAACAAAACAAAAAACTAGGAAATTCTTTACAATTCCTTCAGGGTCTCTGATGAAACCTGGAATGACCTTATCTACAATGACAGCTGGATGTGGCATAAGGAGGGACACTTGGGACTGAGACGATTGGTGAGATTGGGTGAGCAAATGCAGACCCTTTAAAGCACAAATGCCTGGCACCCATTCCATGGGTCCCAACTCTCCAGGTTGAAGGGAATATTACTACAGCTATGACATGTATGGGAAACCTAGAGAACGGACACACTGTGAAATCGTAAGGTTTCTAAAACTCAATGAACAGTCCCTCTCCTGGTGCTCCGGTTTGACTTTCCATCTGCTTTACTATCAACCTCCCAACTTGGAGAGACAGCCCCTTTAAACTCCTGGTTCGCACAGGTTGCCAATTTGGCAGAGGATGAAAGGGAAGAGGGAGAACCAATGAGAGATTAGCTGTTAGGCATTTGGACGGTCACATATCACTGTAATTTCCCGGCAGGAAGAAGAATTAACCAAAGTCTCAGCCACCCACCGGGAACCAGTATAGGTCCTGAACCAAAATGTTGGACTTGCGGTCAGCTCACCAAAAACGAGTTGAAAAATGGAGCTCAGGGGCACAGCAATTCACAAACTGGCCGAGTAATAAAGGACAACTATCGTCCAAAAATCTGTTGAGGGAAGGCAACGAGGCGGACTTGAAAGCGAGGCAGTATAGCAGGAAACAGATTTCAAGAGGTACGTTGGAATCGCCTTTAAAGCACAGGAAGAGGTGCCCAACGTCGACAATGATGCACTTGGCCAAAAAGGGCGTATGCGTTTTCTCCTGAATATATTCAGGAGAAAACGCATACGCCCTTTTTGGCCAAGCAATCAAGCGGGCAATGCAAATCTGCACTACAAAGAAGAATCACTTCCCACCGGTCAAAAGAGACATCCACAAAATATGTAAAAACCAGAAAAGCAAGACAGACCCTGGAGAACAGGGAGCCTTGTTATTCTGAAGGGCGGGATGTAAATTGACAACTGCCTCTCTGGAGGAGTGCATTGTGTTCCCTAAAACAAGTAAACAACAGAGCTACAGAGCCAAGGGCACTTCCAGTCTAGGGAATATACCTTGGGAAAACTGAAAATCATTAAAACAGAGCCACCCCAAAATTTAAGGCTGCACTGCTTACAAGGACCTCAACTTGGGTACACATTAATTATCCCAGGAAATATAAAAATGGCTCAAAAAATTGTGGTACTTACATATGATGGAATATCCCTCAGCCAAGAAATCAATGTCATAAGACCAGTAGCAGCAAAATGGGTGGATTCCGGTACGATGATTGTAAGTGAAATAAGTCACACAGAAAAAGAAATTTATCATAAGATATCACTTATGAAGATCCTGTAAACATGGCTACACTTGAACTGAGTTAGGAAAGAGAACAGTGTCTCACATTTAGAAAACACTCTTATGCCTGCTTAAGGGGTAAGGAGAGGTGGGTTGATGCATAAAACCAGAGTTTGGTATAAGCACAGGTACCGTTCCAAAAACCAACTATGGAATTGACAAGACCTACACCTTCCTCAGTGAAAGGGACTCAAAACCCCATATTTCCCGCAGAGGAATATATCTGACTAGTAAGAAACTTAAAACCTATATATTGATATGTCTCCGTAAGAGAATCATCTGTGTCTAGACTGGCATAAACATGGCAGTGAGAATCAGCTCAAACCCACTATAAAAAGGAATTTCAAAAACAAAACAAAAAACTGGGAAATTCTTAACAATTCCTTCAGGGTCTCTGATGAAACCTGGAAAGACCCTATCTACAACGAAAGCTGGATGTGGCATAAGGCTGGACACTTGGGACTGAGAGGATTGGTGAGATTGGGTGAGCAAATGCAGACCCTTTAAAGCACAAATGCCTGGCACCCATTCCATGGGTCCCAACTCTCCAGATTGAAAGGAATATTACTACAGCTAAACATGTACGGGAAACATAGAGAACGAACAGACTGTGAATACGAAAAGTTTCTAAAACTCACGAATAGTCCCTACCCTGGTGCTCCAGTTTGACTTTCCATCTGCTTTACTATCAATCTCCCAAATTGGAAAGACAGCCCCTTTAACCTCCTGGTTCGCATAGGTTTCCAATTTGGCAGAGGATGAAAGGGAAGAGGGAGAACCAATGAGAGAGTAGCTGTTAGGCATTTGGATGGGCACATATCACTGTAATTTCCCGGCAGGAAGAAGAATTAACCAAAGTCTCAGCCCCCCACCGGGAAACAGCATAGGTCATGAACCAAAATTTTGGACTTGCGGTCAGCTCACAAAAAACGAGTTGATAAATGGAGCTCAGGGGCACAGCAATTCACAAACTGGCCGAGTAATAAAGGACAACTATTGTCCAAAAATCTGTTGAGGGAAGGCAACGAGGCGGACTTGAAAGCAAGGCAGAATAGCAGGAAACAGATTTCAAGAGGTACGTTGGAATCGCCTTTAAAGCACAGGAAGAGGGGCACAACTTCGACAATGATGCACTTGGCCAAAAAGGGCGTATGCGTTTTCTCCTGAATATATTCAGGAGAAAACGCATACGCCCTCTTTGGCCAAGCAAGCAAGCGGGCAATGCAAATCTGCACTACAAAGAAGTATCACTTCCCACCGGTCAAAAGGGACATCCACAAAATGTGTAAAAACCAGAAAGGCAAGACAGGCCCTGGAGAACAAGGAGACTTGTTATGCTGATTGGCGTTATATAAATTGCCAACTGCCTCTCTGGAGGAGTGCATTGTGTTCCCTAAAACAAGTAAAGAACAGAGCTACAGAGCCAAGGGCACTTCCAGTCTAGGGAATATACCTTGGGAAAACTGAAAATCAATAAGACAGAGCCACCCCAAAATTTAGGTTGCACTGCTTACAAGGACCTCAACTTGGGTACACTTTAAATATCCCAGGAAATATAAAAATGGTTCAAAAAATTGTGGTACTTACGTACGATGGAATATCCCTCAGCCATGAAATCAATGTCATAAGACCAGTAGCAGCAAAATGGGTGGATTCAGGTACGATGATTCTAAGTGAAATAAGTAACACAGAAAAAGAAACTTATCATAAGATATCACTTATGAAGATCCTGTAAACATGGCTACACTTGAACTGAGTTAGGAAAGAGAACAGTGTCTCACATTTAGAAAACACTCTTATGCCTGCTTAAGGGGGAAGGAGAGGTGGGGTGATGCATAAAACCAGAGTTTGATATAAGCACAGGTACCGTTCCAAAAACCAACTATGGAATAGACAAGACCTACACCTTCCTCAGTGAAAGGGACTCAAAACCCCATATTTCCCGCAGAGGAATATATCTGACTAGTAAGAATCTTAAAACCTATGTATTGATATGTCTCCGTAAGGGAATCAAGTGTGTCTAGACTGGGATAAATATGGCAGCGAGAATCAGCTCAAACCCACTATAAAAAGGAATTTCAAAAATAAAACAAAAAAACTGGGAAATTCTTTACAATTCCTTCAGGGTCTCTGATGAAACCTGAAATGACCCTATCTACAATGACAGCTGGATGTGGCATAAGGCTGGACACTTGGGACTGAGAGGATTGGTGAGATTGGGTGAGCAAATGCAGACCCTTTAAAGCAATAATGCATGGCACACATTCCATGGGTCCCAACTCTCCAGGTTGAAGGGAATATTACTACAGATATAACATGTACGGGAATCCTAGAGAACGGACACACTGTGAATACGAAAGGTTTCTAAAACTCAACGAATAGTCCCTCTCCTGGTGCTCCAGTTTGACTTTCCATCTGCTTTATTATCAACCTCCCAACTTGGAGAGACAGCCCCTTTAACCTCCTGGTTCGCACAGGTTGCCAATTTGGCAGAAGATGAAAGGGAAGAGGGAGAACCAATGAGAGAGTAGCTGTTAGGCATTTGGACGGGCACATATCACTGTAATTTCCCGGCAGGAAGAAGAATTAACCAAAGTCTCAGCCACCCACCGGGAATCAGTATAGATCCTGAACCAAAATTTTGGACTTGCGGTCAGCTCACCAAAAACGAGTTGAAAAATGGAGCTCAGGGGCACAGCAATTCACAAACTGGCCGAGTAATAAAGGACAACTATCGTCCAAAAATCTGTTGAGGGAAGGCAACGAGGCGGACTTGAAAGCGAGGCAGAATAGCAGGAAACAGATTTCCAGAGGTACGTCGGAATCGCCTTTAAAGCACAGGAAGAGGGGCACAACTTCGACAATGATGCACTTGGCCAAAAAGGGCGTATGCGTTTTCTCCTGAATATATTCAGGAGAAAACACATACGCCCTTTTTGGCCAAGCAAGCAAGCGGGCAATGCAAATCTGCACTACAAAGGAGTATCACTTCCCACCGGTCAAAAGGGACATCCACAAAATGTGTAAAAACCAGAAAGGCAAGACAGGCCCTGGAGAACAGGGAGCCTTGTTATGCTGATGGGCGGGATGTAAATTGCCAACTGCCTCTCTGGAGGAGTGCATTGTGTTCCCTAAAACAAGTAAAGAACAGAGCTACAGAGCCAAGGGCACTTCAGTCTAGGGAATATACCTTGGGAAAACTGAAAATCAAAAAGACACAGCCACCCCAAAATTTAGGGCTGCACTGCTTACAAGGACCTCAACTTGGGTACACCTTAAATATCCCAGGAAATATAAAAATGGTTCAAAAAATTGTGGTACTTACGTACGATGGAATATCCCTCAGCCATGAAATCAATGTCATAAGACCAGTAGCAGCAAAATGGGTGGATTCAGGTACGATGATTCTAAGTGAAATAAGTCACACAGAAAAAGAAACTTATCATAAGATATCACTTATGAAGATCCTGTAAACATGGCTACACTTGAACTGAGTTAGGAAAGAGAACAGTGTCTCACATTTAGAAAACACTCTTATGCCTGCTTAAGGGGGAAGGAGAGGTGGGGTGATGCATAAAACCAGAGTTTGATATAAGCACAGGTACCGTTCCAAAAACCAACTATGGAATAGACAAGACCTACACCTTCCTCATTTAAAGGGACTCAAAACCCCATATTTCCCGCAGAGGAATATATCTGACTAGTAAGAATCTTAAAACCTATGTATTGATATGTCTCCGTAAGGGAATCAAGTGTGTCTAGACTGGGATAAATATGGCAGCGAGAATCAGCTCAAACCCACTATAAAAAGGAATTTCAAAAATAAAACAAAAAAACTGGGAAATTCTTTACAATTCCTTCAGGGTCTCTGATGAAACCTGAAATGACCCTATCTACAATGACAGCTGGATGTGGCATAAGGCTGGACACTTGGGACTGAGAGGATTGGTGAGATTGGGTGAGCAAATGCAGACCCTTTAAAGCAATAATGCATGGCACCCATTCCATGGGTCCCAACTCTCCAGGTTGAAGGGAATATTACTACAGATATAACATGTACGGGAATCCTAGAGAACGGACACACTGTGAATACGAAAGGTTTCTAAAACTCAACGAATAGTCCCTCTCCTGGTGCTCCGGTTTGACTTTCCATCTGCTTTATTATCAACCTCCCAACTTGGAGAGACAGCCCCTTTAACCTCCTGGTTCGCACAGGTTGCCAATTTGGCAGAGGATGAAAGGGAAGAGGGAGAACCAATGAGAGAGTAGCTGTTAGGCATTTGGACGGGCACATATCACTGTAATTTCCCGGCAGGAAGAAGAATTAACCAAAGTCTCAGCCACCCACCGGGAATCAGTATAGATCCTGAACCAAAATTTTGGACTTGCGGTCAGCTCACCAAAAACGAGTTGAAAAATGGAGCTCAGGGGCACAGCAATTCACAAACTGGCCGAGTAATAAAGGACAACTATCGTCCAAAAATCTGTTGAGGGAAGGCAACGAGGCGGACTTGAAAGCGAGGCAGAATAGCAGGAAACAGATTTCCAGAGGTACGTTGGAATCGCCTTTAAAGCACAGGAAGAGGGGCACAACTTCGACAATGATGCACTTGGCCAAAAAGGGCGTATGCGTTTTCTCCTGAATATATTCAGGAGAAAACGCATACGCCCTTTTTGGCCAAGCAAGCAAGCGGGCAATGCAAATCTGCACTACAAAGAAGTATCACTTCCTACTGGTCAAAAGGGACATCCACAAAATGTGTAAAAACCAGAAAGGCAAGACAGGCCCTGGAGAACAGGGAGCCTTGTTATGCTGATGGGCGGGATGTAAATTGCCAACTGCCTCTCTGGAGGAGTGCATTGTGTTCCCTAAAACAAGTAAACAACAGAGCTACAGAGCCAAGGGCACTTCCAGTCTAGGGAATATACCTGGGAAAAACTGAAAATCAATAAGACAGAGCCACCCCAAAATTTAGGGCTGCACTGCTTACAAGGACCTCAACTTGGGTACACCTTAAATATCCCAGGAAATATAAAAATGGTTCAAAAAATTGTGGTACTTACGTACGATGGAATATCCCTCAGCCATGAAATCAATGTCATAAGACCAGTAGCAGCAAAATGGGTGGATTCAGGTACGATGATTCTAAGTGAAATATGTCACAGAGAAAAAGAAACTTATCATAACATATCACTTATGAAGATCCTGTAAACATGGCTACACTTGAACTGAGTTAGGAAAGAGAACAGTGTCTCACATTTAGAAAACACTCTTATGCCAGCTTAAGGGGGAAGGAGAGGTGGGGTGATGCATAAAACCAGAGTTTGATATAAGCACAGGTACCGTTCCAAAAACCAACTATGGAATAGACAAGACCTACACCTTCCTCAGTGAAAGGGACTCAAAACCCCATATTTCCCGCAGAGGAATATATCTGACTAGTAAGAATCTTAAAACCTATGTATTGATATGTCTCCGTAAGGGAATCAAGTGTGTCTAGACTGGGATAAATATGGCAGCGAGAATCAGCTCAAACCCACTATAAAAAGGAATTTCAAAAATAAAACAAAAAAACTGGGAAATTCTTTACAATTCCTTCAGGGTCTCTGATGAAACCTGAAATGACCCTATCTACAATGACAGCTGGATGTGGCATAAGGCTGGACACTTGGGACTGAGAGGATTGGTGAGACTGGGTGAGCAAATGCAGACCCTTTAAAGCAATAATGCATGGCACACATTCCATGGGTCCCAACTCTCCAGGTTGAAGGGAATATTACTACAGATATAACATGTACGGGAATCCTAGAGAACGGACACACTGTGAATACGAAAGGTTTCTAAAACTCAACGAATAGTCCCTCTCCTGGTGCTCCGGTTTGACTTTCCATCTGCTTTATTATCAACCTCCCAACTTGGAGAGACAGCCCCTTTAACCTCCTGGTTCGCACAGGTTGCCAATTTGGCAGAGGATGAAAGAGAAGAGGGAGAACCAATGAGAGAGTAGCTGTTAGGCATTTGGACGGGCACATATCACTGTAATTTCCCAGCAGGAAGAAGAATTAACCAAAGACTCAGCCACCCACCGGGAATCAGTATAGATCCTGAACCAAAATTTTGGACTTGCGGTCAGCTCACCAAAAACGAGTTGAAAAATGGAGCTCAGGGGCACAGCCATTCACAAACTGGCCGAGTAATAAAGGACAACTATCGTCCAAAAATCTGTTGAGGGAAGGCAACGAGGCGGACTTGAAAGCGAGGCAGAATAGCAGGAAACAGATTTCCAGAGGTACGTTGGAATCGCCTTTAAAGCACAGGAAGAGGGGCACAACTTCGACAATGATGCACTTGGCCCAAAAGGGCGTATGCGTTTTCTCCTGAATATATTCAGGAGAAAACGCATACGCCCTTTTAGGCCAAGCAAGCAAGCGGGCAATGCAAATCTGCACTACAAAGAAGTATCACTTCCCACCGGTCAAAAGACACATCCACAAAATGTGTAAAAACCAGAAAGGCAAGACTGGCCCTGGAGAACAGGGAGCCTTGTTATGCTGATGGGCGGGATGTAAATTGCCCACTGCCTAACTGGAGGAGTGCATTGTGTTCCCTAAAACAAGTAAACAACAGAGCTACAGAGCCAAGGGCACTTCCAGTCTAGGGAATATACCTGGGAAAAACTGAAAATCAATAAGACAGAGCCACCCCAAAATTTAGGGCTGCACTGCTTACAAGGACCTCAACTTGGGTACACCTTAAATATCCCAGTAAATATAAAATTGGTTCAAAAAATTGTGGTACTTACGTACGATGGAATATCCCTCAGCCATGAAATCAATGTCATAAGACCAGTAGCAGCAAAATGGGTGGATTCAGGTACGATGATTCTAAGTGAAATAAGTCACAGAGAAAAAGAAACTTATCATAAGTTATCACTTATGAAGATCCTGTAAACATGGCTACACTTGAACTGAGTTAGGAAAGAGAACAGTGTCTCACATTTAGAAAACACTCTTATGCCTGCTTAAGGGGGAAGGAGAGGTGGGGTGATGCATAAAACCAGAGTTTGATATAAGCACAGGTACCGGTCCAAAAACCAACTATGGAATAGACAAGACCTACACCTTCCTCAGTGAAAGGGATTCAAAACCCCATATTTCCCGCAGAGGAATATATCTGACTAGTAAGAATCTTAAAACCTATGTATTGATATGTCTCCGTAAGGGAATCAAGTGTGTCTAGACTGGCATAAACATGGCAGCGAGAATCAGCTCAAACCCACTATAAAAAGGAATTTCAAAAACAAAACAAAAAAACTGGGAAATTCTTTACAATTCCTTCAGGGTCTCTGATGAAACCTGAAATGACCCTATCTACAATGACAGCTGGATGTGGCATAAGGCTGGACACTTGGGACTGAGAGGATTGGTGAGATTGGGTGAGCAAATGCAGACCCTTTAAAGCAATAATGCATGGCACACATTCCATGGGTCCCAACTCTCCAGGTTGAAGGGAATATTACTACAGATATAACATGTACGGGAATCCTAGAGAACGGACACACTGTGAATACGAAAGGTTTCTAAAACTCAACGAATAGTCCCTCTCCTGGTGCTCCGGTTTGACTTTCCATCTGCTTTATTATCAACCTCCCAACTTGGAGAGACAGCCCCTTTAACCTCCTGGTTCGCACAGGTTGCCAATTTGGCAGAGGATGAAAGGGAAGAGGGAGAACCAATGAGAGAGTAGCTGTTAGGCATTTGGACGGGCACATATCACTGTAATTTCCCGGCAGGAAGAAGAATTAACCAAAGTCTCAGCCACCCACCGGGAATCAGTATAGATCCTGAACCAAAATTTTGGACTTGCGGTCAGCTCACCAAAAACGAGTTGAAAAATGGAGCTCAGGGGCACAGCAATTCACAAACTGGCCGAGTAATAAAGGACAACTATCGTCCAAAAATCTGTTGAGGGAAGGCAACGAGGCGGACTTGAAAGCGAGGCAGAATAGCAGGAAACAGATTTCCAGAGGTACGTCGGAATCGCCTTTAAAGCACACGAAGAGGGGCACAACTTCGACAATGATGCACTTGGCCAAAAAGGGCGTATGCGTTTTCTCCTGAATATATTCAGGAGAAAACGCATACGCCCTTTTTGGCCAAGCAAGCAAGCGGGCAATGCAAATCTGCACTACAAAGAAGTATCACTTCCCACCGGTCAAAAGGGACATCCACAAAATGTGTAAAAACCAGAAAGGCAAGACAGGCCCTGGAGAACAGGGAGCCTTGTTATGCTGATGGGCGGGATGTAAATTGCCAACTGCCTCTCTGGAGGAGTGCATTGTGTTCCCTAAAACAAGTAAACAACAGAGCTACAGAGCCAAGGGCACTTCCAGTCTAGGGAATATACCTGGGAAAAACTGAAAATCAAAAAGACACAGCCACCCCAAAATTTAGGGCTGCACTGCTTACAAGGACCACAACTTGGGTACACCTTAAATATCCCAGGAAATATAAAAATGGTTCAAAAAATTGTGGTACTTACGTACGATGGAATATCCCTCAGCCATGAAATCAATGTCATAAGACCAGTAGCAGCAAAATGGGTGGATTCAGGTACGATGATTCTAAGTGAAATATGTCACAGAGAAAAAGAAACTTATCATAACATATCACTTATGAAGATCCTGTAAACATGGCTACACTTGAACTGAGTTAGGAAAGAGAACAGTGTCTCACATTTAGAAAACACTCTTATGCCTGCTTAAGGGGGAAGGAGAGGTGGGGTGATGCATAAAACCAGAGTTTGATATAAGCACAGGTACCGTTCCAAAAACCAACTATGGAATAGACAAGACCTACACCTTCCTCAGTGAAAGGGACTCAAAACCCCATATTTCCCGCAGAGGAATATATCTGACTAGTAAGAATCTTAAAACCTATGTATTGATATGTCTCCGTAAGGGAATCAAGTGTGTCTAGACTGGGATAAATATGGCAGCGAGAATCAGCTCAAACCCACTATAAAACGGAATTTCAAAAATAAAACAAAAAAACTGGGAAATTCTTTACAATTCCTTCAGGGTCTCTGATGAAACCTGAAATGACCCTATCTACAATGACAGCTGGATGTGGCATAAGGCTGGACACTTGGGACTGAGAGGATTGGTGAGACTGGGTGAGCAAATGCAGACCCTTTAAAGCAATAATGCATGGCACACATTCCATGGGTCCCAACTCTCCAGGTTGAAGGGAATATTACTACAGATATAACATGTACGGGAATCCTAGAGAACGGACACACTGTGAATACGAAAGGTTTCTAAAACTCAACGAATAGTCCCTCTCCTGGTGCTCCGGTTTGACTTTCCATCTGCTTTATTATCAACCTCCCAACTTGGAGAGACAGCCCCTTTAACCTCCTGGTTCGCACAGGTTGCCAATTTGGCAGAGGATGAAAGAGAAGAGGGAGAACCAATGAGAGAGTAGCTGTTAGGCATTTGGACGGGCACATATCACTGTAATTTCCCGGCAGGAAGAAGAATTAACCAAAGACTCAGCCACCCACCGGGAATCAGTATAGATCCTGAACCAAAATTTTGGACTTGCGGTCAGCTCACCAAAAACGAGTTGAAAAATGGAGCTCAGGGGCACAGCCATTCACAAACTGGCCGAGTAATAAAGGACAACTATCGTCCAAAAATCTGTTGAGGGAAGGCAACGAGGCGGACTTGAAAGCGAGGCAGAATAGCAGGAAACAGATTTCAAGAGGTACGTTGGAATCGCCTTTAAAGCACAGGAAGAGGGGCACAACTTCGACAATGATGCACTTGGCCCAAAAGGGCGTATGCGTTTTCTCCTGAATATATTCAGGAGAAAACGCATACGCCCTTTTAGGCCAAGCAAGCAAGCGGGCAATGCAAATCTGCACTACAAAGAAGTATCACTTCCCACCGGTCAAAAGACACATCCACAAAATGTGTAAAACCAGAAAGGCAAGACAGGCCCTGGAGAACAGGGAGCCTTGTTATGCTGATGGGCGGGATGTAAATTGCCCACTGCCTAACTGGAGGAGTGCATTGTGTTCCCTAAAACAAGTAAACAACAGAGCTACAGAGCCAAGGGCACTTCCAGTCTAGGGAATATACCTGGGAAAAACTGAAAATCAATAAGACAGAGCCACCCCAAAATTTAGGGCTGCACTGCTTACAAGGACCTCAACTTGGGTACACCTTAAATATCCCAGTAAATATAAAATTGGTTCAAAAAATTGTGGTACTTACGTACGATGGAATATCCCTCAGCCATGAAATCAATGTCAAAAGACCAGTAGCAGCAAAATGGGTGGATTCAGGTACGATGATTCTAAGTGAAATAAGTCACAGAGAAAAAGAAACTTATCATAAGTTATCACTTAAGAAGATCCTGTAAACATTGCTACACTTGAACTGAGTTAGGAAAGAGAACAGTGTCTCACATTTAGAAAACACTCTTATGCCTGCTTAAGGGGGAAGGAGAGGTGGGGTGATGCATAAAACCAGAGTTTGATATAAGCACAGGTACCGTTCCAAAAACCAACTATGGAATAGACAAGACCTACACCTTCCTCAGTGAAAGGGATTCAAAACCCCATATTTCCCGCAGAGGAATATATCTGACTAGTAAGAATCTTAAAACCTATGTATTGATATGTCTCCGTAAGGGAATCAAGTGTGTCTAGACTGGCATAAACATGGCAGCGAGAATCAGCTCAAACCCACTATAAAAAGGAATTTCAAAAACAAAACAAAAAAACTGGGAAATTCTTTACAATTCCTTCAGGGTCTCTGATGAAACCTGAAATGACCCTATCTACAATGACAGCTGGATGTGGCATAAGGCTGGACACTTGGGACTGAGAGGATTGGTGAGATTGGGTGAGCAAATGCAGACCCTTTAAAGCAATAATGCATGGCACACATTCCATGGGTCCCAACTCTCCAGGTTGAAGGGAATATTACTACAGATATAACATGTACGGGAATCCTAGAGAACGGACACACTGTGAATACGAAAGGTTTCTAAAACTCAACGAATAGTCCCTCTCCTGGTGCTCCGGTTTGACTTTCCATCTGCTTTATTATCAACCTCCAAACTTGGAGAGACAGCCCCTTTAACCTCCTGGTTCGCACAGGTTGCCAATTTGGCAGAGGATGAAAGGGAAGAGGGAGAACCAATGAGAGAGTAGCTGTTAGGCATTTGGACGGGCACATATCACTGTAATTTCCGGCAGGAAGAAGAATTAACCAAAGTCTCAGCCACCCACCGGGAATCAGTATAGATCCTGAACCAAAATTTTGGACTTGCGGTCAGCTCACCAAAAACGAGTTGAAAAATGGAGCTCAGGGGCACAGCAATTCACAAACTGGCCGAGTAATAAAGGACAACTATCGTCCAAAAATCTGTTGAGGGAAGGCAACGAGGCGGACTTGAAAGCGAGGCAGAATAGCAGGAAACAGATTTCCAGAGGTACGTCGGAATCGCCTTTAAAGCACAGGAAGAGGGGCACAACTTCGACAATGATGCACTTGGCCAAAAAGGGCGTATGCGTTTTCTCCTGAATATATTCAGGAGAAAACGCATACGCCCTTTTTGGCCAAGCAAGCAAGCGGGCAATGCAAATCTGCACTACAAAGAAGTATCACTTCCCACCAGTCAAAAGGGACATCCACAAAATGTGTAATAACCAGAAAGGCAAGACAGGCCCTGGAGAACAGGGAGCCTTGTTATGCTGATGGGCGGGATGTAAATTGCCAACTGCCTCTCTGGAGGAGTGCATTGTGTTCCCTAAAACAAGTAAACAACAGAGCTACAGAGCCAAGGGCACTTCGAGTCTAGGGAATATACCTTGGGAAAACTGAAAATCAAAAAGACACAGCCACCCCAAAATTTAGGGCTGCACTGCTTACAAGGACCTCAACTTGGGTACACCTTAAATATCCCAGTAAATATAAAATTGGTTCAAAAAATTGTGGTACTTACGTACGATGGAATATCCCTCAGCCATGAAATCAATGTCATAAGACCAGTAGCAGCAAAATGGGTGGATTCAGGTACGATGATTCTAAGTGAAATAAGTCACAGAGAAAAAGAAACTTATCATAAGTTATCACTTATGAAGATCCTGTAAACATGGCTACACTTGAACTGAGTTAGGAAAGAGAACAGTGTCTCACATTTAGAAAACACTCTTATGCCTGCTTAAGGGGGAAGGAGAGGTGGGGTGATGCATAAAACCAGAGTTTGATATAAGCACAGGTACCGGTCCAAAAACCAACTATGGAATAGACAAGACCTACACCTTCCTCAGTGAAAGGGATTCAAAACCCCATATTTCCCGCAGAGGAATATATCTGACTAGTAAGAATCTTAAAACCTATGTATTGATATGTCTCCGTAAGGGAATCAAGTGTGTCTAGACTGGCATAAACATGGCAGCGAGAATCAGCTCAAACCCACTATAAAAAGGAATTTCAAAAACAAAACAAAAAAACTGGGAAATTCTTTACAATTCCTTCAGGGTCTCTGATGAAACCTGAAATGACCCTATCTACAATGACAGCTGGATGTGGCATAAGGCTGGACACTTGGGACTGAGAGGATTGGTGAGATTGGGTGAGCAAATGCAGACCCTTTAAAGCAATAATGCATGGCACACATTCCATGGGTCCCAACTCTCCAGGTTGAAGGGAATATTACTACAGATATAACATGTACGGGAATCCTAGAGAACGGACACACTGTGAATACGAAAGGTTTCTAAAACTCAACGAATAGTCCCTCTCCTGGTGCTCCGGTTTGACTTTCCATCTGCTTTATTATCAACCTCCCAACTTGGAGAGACAGCCCCTTTAACCTCCTGGTTCGCACAGGTTGCCAATTTGGCAGAGGATGAAAGGGAAGAGGGAGAACCAATGAGAGAGTAGCTGTTAGGCATTTGGACGGGCACATATCACTGTAATTTCCCGGCAGGAAGAAGAATTAACCAAAGTCTCAGCCACCCACCGGGAATCAGTATAGATCCTGAACCAAAATTTTGGACTTGCGGTCAGCTCACCAAAAACGAGTTGAAAAATGGAGCTCAGGGGCACAGCAATTCACAAACTGGCCGAGTAATAAAGGACAACTATCGTCCAAAAATCTGTTGAGGGAAGGCAACGAGGCGGACTTGAAAGCGAGGCAGAATAGCAGGAAACAGATTTCCAGAGGTACGTCGGAATCGCCTTTAAAGCACAGGAAGAGGGGCACAACTTCGACAATGATGCACTTGGCCAAAAAGGGCG
This sequence comes from Hyperoodon ampullatus, assembly GCF_949752795.1. Lineage (NCBI taxonomy): Eukaryota > Metazoa > Chordata > Mammalia > Artiodactyla > Ziphiidae > Hyperoodon > Hyperoodon ampullatus. The sequence continues at coordinate 1,532,975 of NW_027641078.1, forward strand.
TATGCGTTTTCTCCTGAATATATTCAGGAGAAAACGCATACGCCCTTTTTGGCCAAGCAAGCAAGCGGGCAATGCAAATCTGCACTACAAAGAAGTATCACTTCCCACCAGTCAAAAGGGACATCCACAAAATGTGTAATAACCAGAAAGGCAAGACAGGCCCTGGAGAACAGGGAGCCTTGTTATGCTGATGGGCGGGATGTAAATTGCCAACTGCCTCTCTGGAGGAGTGCATTGTGTTCCCTAAAACAAGTAAACAACAGAGCTACAGAGCCAAGGGCACTTCGAGTCTAGGGAATATACCTTGGGAAAACTGAAAATCAAAAAGACACAGCCACCCCAAAATTTAGGGCTGCACTGCTTACAAGGACCTCAACTTGGGTACACCTTAAATATCCCAGGAAATATAAAAATGGTTCAAAAAATTGTGGTATTTACGTACGATGGAATATCCCTCAGCCATGAAATCAATGTCATAAGACCAGTAGCAGCAAAATGGGTGGATTCAGGTACGATGATTCTAAGTGAAATAAGTCACAGAGAAAAAGAAACTTATCATAAGATATCACTTATGAAGATCCTGTAAACATGGCTACACTTGAACTGAGTTAGGAAAGAGAACAGTGTCTCACATTTAGAAAACACTCTTATGCCTGCTTAAGGGGGAAGGAGAGGTGGGGTGATGCATAAAACCAGAGTTTGATATAAGCACAGGTACCGTTCCAAAAACCAACTATGGAATAGACAAGACCTACACCTTCCTCAGTGAAAGGGACTCAAAACCCCATATTTCCCGCAGAGGAATATATCTGACTAGTAAGAATCTTAAAACCTATGTATTGATATGTCTCCGTAAGGGAATCAAGTGTGTCTAGACTGGGATAAATATGGCAGCGAGAATCAGCTCAAACCCACTATAAAAAGGAATTTCAAAAATAAAAAAAAAAAACTGGGAAATTCTTTACAATTCCTTCAGGGTCTCTGATGAAACCTGAAATGACCCTATCTACAATGACAGCTGGATGTGGCATAAGGCTGGACACTTGGGACTGAGAGGATTGGTGAGATTGGGTGAGCAAATGCAGACCCTTTAAAGCAATAATGCATGGCACCCATTCCATGGGTCCCAACTCTCCAGGTTGAAGGGAATATTACTACAGATATAACATGTACGGGAATCCTAGAGAACGGACACACTGTGAATACGAAAGGTTTCTAAAACTCAACGAATAGTCCCTCTCCTGGTGCTCCGGTTTGACTTTCCATCTGCTTTATTATCAACCTCCCAACTTGGAGAGACAGCCCCTTTAACCTCCTGGTTCGCACAGGTTGCCAATTTGGCAGAGGATGAAAGGGAAGAGGGAGAACCAATGAGAGAGTAGCTGTTAGGCATTTGGACGGGCACATATCACTGTAATTTCCCGGCAGGAAGAAGAATTCACCAAAGACTCAGCCACCCACCGGGAATCAGTATAGATCCTGAACCAAAATTTTGGACTTGCGGTCAGCTCACCAAAAACGAGTTGAAAAATGGAGCTCAGGGGCACAGCAATTCACAAACTGGCCGAGTAATAAAGGACAACTATCGTCCAAAAATCTGTTGAGGGAAGGCAACGAGGCGGACTTGAAAGCGAGGCAGAATAGCAGGAAACAGATTTCAAGAGGTACGTTGGAATCGCCTTTAAAGCACAGGAAGAGGGGCACAACTTCGACAATGATGCACTTGGCCCAAAAGGGCGTATGCGTTTTCTCCTGAATATATTCAGGAGAAAACGCATACGCCCTTTTAGGCCAAGCAAGCAAGCGGGCAATGCAAATCTGCACTACAAAGAAGTATCACTTCCCACCGGTCAAAAGGGACATCCACAAAATGTGTAAAAACCAGAAAGGCAAGACAGGCCCTGGAGAACAGGGAGCCTTGTTATGCTGATGGGCGGGATGTATATTGCCAACTGCCTCTCTGGAGGAGTGCATTGTGTTCCCTAAAACAAGTAAACAACAGAGCTACAGAGCCAAGGGCACTTCCAGTCTAGGGAATATACCTTGGGAAAACTGAAAATCAAAAAGACACAGCCACCCCAAAATTTAGGGCTGCACTGCTTACAAGGACCTCAACTTGGGTACACCTTAAATATCCCAGGAAATATAAAAATGGTTCAAAAAATTGTGGTACTTACGTACGATGGAATATCCCTCAGCCATGAAATCAATGTCATAAGACAAGTAGCAGCAAAATGGGTGGATTCAGGTACGATGATTCTAAGTGAAGTAAGTCACACAGAAAAAGAATCTTATCATAAGATATCACTTATGAAGTTCCTGTAAACATGGCTACACTTGAACTGAGATAGGAAAGAGAGCAGTGTCTCACATATAGAAAACACTCTTATGCCTGCTTAAGGGGGAAGGAGAGGTGGGGTGATGCATAAAACCAGAGTTTGATATAAGCACAGGTACCGTTCCAAAAACCAACTATGGAATAGACAAGACCTACACCTTCCTCAGTGAAAGGGACTCAAAACCCCATATTTCCCGCAGAGGAATATATCTGACTAGTAAGAATCTTAAAACCTATGTATTGATATGTCTCCATAAGGGAATCAAGTGTGTCTAGACTGGCATAAACATGGCAGCGAGAATCAGCTCAAACCCACTATAAAAGGAATTTAAAAACAAAACAAAAAAACTGGGAAATTCTTTACAATTCCTTCAGGGTCTCTGATGAAACCTGGAATGACCCTATGTACAACGACAGCTGGATGAGGCATAAGGCTGGACACATGGAACTTAGAGGATTGGTGAGATTGGGTGAGCAAATGCAGACCCTTTAAAGCACAAAGGCCTGGCACCCATTCCATGGGTCCCAACTCTCCAGGTTGAAGGGAATATTACTACAGTTATAACATGTACAGGAAACCTAGAGAATGGACCCACTGTGAAAACGAAATGTTTCTAAAACTCAACGAATAGTCCCTCTCCTGGTGCTCCGGTTTGACTTTCCATCTGCTTTACTATCAATCTCCCAACTTGGAGAGACAGCCCCTTTAACCTCCTGGTTCGCACAGGTTTCCAAATTGGCAGAGGATGAAAGGGAAGAGGGAAAACCAATGAGAGAAGAGCTGTTATGCATTAGGATGGGCACATATCACTCTAACTTCCCGGCAGGAAAAAGAATTAACCAAAGTCTCAGCCCCCAACCGGGAACCAGCATAGGTCCTGAACCAAAATTTTGGACTTGCGGTCAGCTCACAAAAAACGGCTTGCAAAATGGAGCTCAAGGGCACAGCAATTCACAAACTGGCCGAGTAATAAAGGACAACTATCGTCCAAAAATCTGTTAAGTGAAGGCAACGAGGCGGACTTGAAAGCGAGGCAGAATAGCAAGAAACAGATTTCAACAGGTACGTTGGAATCGCTTTTAAAGCACAGGAAGAGGGGCACAACTTCGACAATGATGCACTTGTCCAAAAAGGGCGTATGCGTTTTCTCCTGAATCCGGAGAAAACGCATACGCCCTTCTTGGCCAAGCAAGCAAGCGGGCTATGCAAATCTGCACTACAAAGAAGTATCACTTCCCACCGGTCAAAAGGGACATCCACAAAATGTGTAAAATCCAGAAAGGCAAGACATGCCCTGGAGAACAGGGAGCCTTGTTATGCTGATGGGCGGGATATAAATTGCCAACTGCCTCACTGGAGGAGTGCATTGTGTTCCCTAAAAGAATTAAACAACAGAGGTACAGAGCCAAGGGCACTTCCAGTCTAGGGAATATACCTTGGGAAAACTGAAAATCAATAAGACAGATCCACCCCAAAATTTAAGGCTGCACTGCTTACAAGGACCTCAACTTGGGTACACCTTAAATATCCCAGGAAATATAAATATGGTTCAAAAAATTGTGGTACTTACATACGATGGAATATCCCTCAGCCATGAAATCAATGTCATAAGACCAGTAGCAGCAAAATGGGTGGATTCAGGTACGATGATTCTAAGTGAAGTAAGTCACACAGAAAAAGAATCTTATCATAAGATATCACTTATGAAGTTCCTGTAAACATGGCTACACTTGAACTGAGATAGGAAAGAGAGCAGTGTCTCACATATAGAAAACACTCTTATGCCTGCTTAAGCGGGAAGGAGAGGTGGGGTGATGCATAAAACCAGAGTTTGATATAAGCACAGTTACCGTTCCAAAAACCAACTATGGAATAGACAAGACCTAGACCTTCCTCAGTGAAAGGGACTCAAAACCCCATATTTCCCGCAGAGGAATATATCTGACTATTAAGAATCTTAAAACCTATGTATTGATATGTCTCCATAAGGGAATCAAGTTTGTATAGACTGGCATAAACATGGCAGCGAGAATCAGCTCAAACCCACTATAAAAAGGAATTTCAAAAACAAAACAAAAAAACTGTGAATTTATTTACAATTCCTTCAGGGTCTCTGATGAAACCTGGAATGACCCTATCTACAACGACAGCTGGATGTGGCATAAGGCTGGACACTTGGGTCTGAGACGATTGGTGAGATTGGGTGAGAAAATTCAGACCCTTTGAGTCACAAATGCCTGGCAGACATTCCATGGGTCCCAACTCTCCAGGTTGAAGGGAATATTACTACAGATATAACATGTAAGGGAAAAATAGAGAATGGACAAACTGTGAATATGAAAGGTTTCTAAAACTCAACGAATAGTCCCTCTCCTGTTGCTCTGGTTTGATTTTCCAACTGCTTTTCTATCAATCTCCCAACTTGGAGAAACAGCCCCTTTAACCTCCTGGTTCACACAGGTTGCCAATTTGGCAGAGGATGAAAGGGAAGAAGGAGAACCAGTGAGAGAGTAGCTCTAAGGCATTTGGACGGGCACATGTCACTCTAGTTTCCCAGCAGGAAGAAGAATTTACCAAAGTCTCAGCCCCCCACCGGGAACCAGTATAGGTCCTGAACCACAATTTTGGACTTTCGGTGAGCTCACAAAAAACAAGTTGAAAAATGGACCTAAGGGGCACAGCAATTCACAAACTGGCAGAGTAATAAAGACAACTATTGTCCAAAAATCTGTTGAGGGAAGGCAGCGAGGTGGACTTGAAAGCTAGGCAGAATAGCAGGAAACAGATTTCAAGTGGTACATTGGAATTGAGTTTAAAGCACAGGATGAGGGGCACAACTTCAACAATGTTGCACTTGAGCAAAAAGGGCATATGCGTTTTCTCCTGAATATATTCAGGAGAAAATGCATACGCCCTTTTTGGCCAAGCAATCAAGCGGGAAATGCAAATCTGCACTAAAAAGAAGTATCACTTCCGACTGTTCAAAAGGGACATCCACAAAATGTGTAAAATCCAGAAAGGCAAGACAGGCCCCGGAGAACAGGGAGGCTTGTTTTGCTGATGGGCGGGTTGTAAACTGCCAACTGCATCTCTGGAGGAGTGCATTGTGTTCCCTAAAACAAGAAAACAACAGAGCTACAGAGCCAAGGGCACTTCCAGTCTAGGGAATATACCTTGGGAAACCTGAAAATCAATAAGACAGATCCACCCCAAAATTTAGGTGTGCACTGCTTACAAGAACCTCAACTTGGGTACACCTTAAATATCCCAGGAAATATAAAAATGGTTCAAAAATTTGTGGTACTTCCGTACGATGGAATATCCCTCAGCCATGCAATCAATGGCATAAGACCAGTAGCAGCAAAATGAGTGGATTGAGGTATGATGCTTCTAAGTGAAATAAGTCACACAGAAAAAGAAACTTATATTAAGATATCACTTATGAAGATCCTATAAACATGGCTACACTTGAACTCAGTTAAGAAAGAGAACAGAGTCTCACCTTTGGAAAACAATCTGATGCCTGCTTAAGGGGGAATGAGAGGTGGGGTGATGCATAAAACCAGAGTTTGATATAAGCACAGGTACCGTTCCAAACACAAACTATGGAATAGACAAGACCTACTCCTTCGTCAGTGAAAGGAACCCGAGGCATCTGTGAGTAACCGTGAGCTGAGCCCCAGGCCAGATGCTGTTGAACTTTTCCCACCCTTCCCAGGTAAAACACCTGAATATGTACAAGGGCTTGAAAGCCTAGAGGAAGGGGCGTGGAGCCACACCAGCGACAGCACACAGGCCAACTTGGTGCCTGCAGGCCAGCCAGTATGGTCCTGGACCTGGTCGCTCTTCTGGAAGCTTTCCATTGCCCTGCCTGAGATACCCCTCCTGTCCCGGCACCCACTGCTTTTTTCCTTCCTCACCTCTGTCCGGAGAGAAATTCCAGTGGAAGTTATGTGTGCCACATCCTCTTCTTTACAGGTGGAAGCCTGGCAACTCCTGCAGAAAGTCCAGCAGAGACCCACTCACACCGGGCCACCCACAAAGCCATGGCCCCTCACTCCCTCCCACCAGCACAGCCCCGAGACTGCTGACGGGGCAGAGAATATGGAGTCAGGCACAGCTTCAGGGGCTATTGCTGCCTGCAGCGCTGTTTATATTGACCTCAACCCAGGCACACCTAGGGAGGGCCGGCCGGCAGTGTCAAGCTACCCAGGTCAGCTAATCTTCAGCCCTCAGGGAATCACATTGTTGAAAATGGACCTCGCTAAGGCAGAATAGAAGCCAAGGAATAAAAGGACACAATGCCATTTGCAGCACCGTAGGTGTGTCTAGAGGTAATCACGTGACTTTTAGTAAGTCAGAAAGTGAAAGACACATATCATATCATATCTCTTATAGGTGTGACCGAAAAATGGATACCAGGGCAGATATTTCCACGGAGAAGGGCAATCAGAGATTCATTCAACAAACTTATGGTTCACCAATGGAAAGGTGTGAGGATTGGTTTCATTATGATATTGGGGTTAACAGACATATACGAACATAGGTGACATATATAATCACCAAAGACCTACAGAATACCAAGAGAAGACTACTCAACATTCTGTCATAAGGTACATGGGAAAAGGATCCCAGGAAGAACAGACATATGTGTATGTGTAAAAGAACCACATCTTCCACACCTACAACAAGCCAAACATTGTAATCAAATTTGCTGTAATAAAAAATAAAAAATTAAATTAAAAACACGAACAAGAAGTAGTGAGACAAACTTGAGGGGCTTTCTCCTGGCACATTCCATTCTAAATTCCAATCTAGAACACGACTTCCATTGAGGCTCTGTTGCCCCAGTAACCAGATTTGGTAAGGGAGACCTGCTGCCACCTTGTGGCCGTTTCACACAACAGCAGCTTTAATCCCAGCGCTAATGGTCAGTTGATATTCAAAATCATTGCAGGCCTGTAAATGACACCTGCCCTGAAAACAAATCCTGGGTTCATATATCGACCAAAAAATTCAAAGGACGTCCATATTTCAAAACGACAGTTTCAAAAGGCATATTTTACTCACATTAGTGTTCTGCTTCTTTTTCTTTCTTTCTTTTTTTGTTAAAAAAACGGGAATGGCAAAAAGCATCCCTCAGAATGGGCGAAAATATTTGCAAACGAATCAATGGACAAAAGTTTAATCTCCAATATATATAAAGAGCTCATGCAGCTTAATATTAAAAAAACAAACAACCCAATACAAAAATGGGCAGAAGATCTAAAGAGACGTTTCTTCAAAGAAGACACAGAGATGGCCAAGACGCACATGAAAAGCTGCTCAACATCACTAATTATTAGAGAAATGCAAATCAAAACTACAATGAGGTATCACCTCACACCTGTTACAATTGGCATCATCAGAAAATCTACAAACAACGAATTCTGGGGAGGGTGTGGACAAAAGGATCCCTCTTCCACTAGTGGTGGAAATGTAAATTGATACAGTCACGATGGAGAACAGTATGGAGTTTCCTTAAAAAAACTAGAAATAGAATTACCATATGATCCAGCAATCCCACTTCTGGGCATATACCCAGATAAAACCATATATCAAAAAGGCACATTCACCACAATGCTCATTTCAGCACTATTTACGATAGCCAGGTAATGGAAGCAACCTAAATACCCACAGACAGACGAATGGATAAAGATGTGGTACATATATAAAATGGAATATTACTCAGCCATAAGAAGGAATGAAACTGGGTCATTTGTAGAGACGTCGATGGATCTAGAGACTGTCATACAGAATGAAGTAAGTCAGAAAGAGACAAACAAATATTGTATATTAATGCATATATGTGGAACCTAGAAAAATGGTACAGATGAACTGGTTTGCAGGGAAGAAATAGAGACACAGAGGTAGAGAACCCACGTATGGACACCAAGTGTGGGAAGCCACGGGGAGGTGGTGTTGGGGTGAGTTGGGAGATTGGCATTGACCTGTATACATGTATATGCATAAAATACATAACTAATAATAACCTGCTGTATAAAAAATAAATAAAATTAAATTTCAAAATTTTAAAAAATAAAATTTAAAAATAAAACAGAAAAAAGTTCTTCCCTTCACACAGATGTATTTATATGAATGAATTATTTCCATGCTTATATCTATAAATACATAAAAGAGGAATAAAATCTAACTTGAACCAAAAAAGAAAAAAAAAAAACCTGAACCCACGAGTTAGACAGAGGAAAACACAATCAGGGCACTTGCTCCATCGGTAAACAATTCTGAAATGGGTCAGAGGTGGGTAATCATCTCCCATAGAGCGAGCAGTCCACTCCTACGCAAGGAGCGTCCTCATTGCAAAGCGGGGGGCCATGCCGAGGCATCTGTGAGTAACCGTGAGCTGAGCCCCAGGCCAGCTGCTGTTGAACTTTTCCCACCCTTCCCAGGTAAAACACCTGAATATGTACAAGGGCTTGAAAGCCTAGAGGAAGGGCCGTGGAGCCACACCAGCGACAGCACGCAGGCCAACTTGGTGCCCGCAGGCCAGTCAGGATGGTCCTGGCCCTGGGCGCTCTTCTGGAAGCTTTCCATTGCCCTTCCTGAGATACCCCTCCTGTCCCGGCCCCCACTGCTTTTTTCCTTCCTCACCTCTGTCCGGAGAGAAATTCCAGCGGAAGGTATGGGTGACACATCCTCTTCATTACAGGTGGAAGCCTGGCAACTCCTGCAGAAAGTCCAGCAGAGACCCACTCACACCGGGCCACCCACAAAGCCGTGGCCCCTCACTCCCTCCCACCAGCACAGCCCCGACACTGCTGACGGGGCAGATAATATGGAGTCAGGCACAGCTTCAGGGGCTATTGCTGCCTGCAGCGCTGTTTATATTGACCTCAACCCAGGCACACCTGGGGAGGGCCGGCCGGCAGGGTCAGGCTACCCAGGTCAGCTAATCCTCAGCCCTCAGGGAATCACATTGTTGAAAATGGACCTCGCTAAGGCAGAATAGAAGCCAAGGAATAAAAGGACACAATGCCATTTGTAGCACCGTAGGTGTGTCTAGAGGTAAGCACGTGAGTTGTTGTAAGTCAGAAAGTGAAAGACACATATCATATCATATCTCTTATAGGTGTGACCGAAAAATGGATACCAGGGCAGATATTTCCACGGAGAAGGGCAATCAGAGATTCATTCAACAAACTTATGGTTCACCAATGGAAAGGTGTGAGGATTGGTTTCATTATGATATTGGGGTTAACAGACATATACAAACACAGGTGACATATATAATCACCAAAGACCTACAGAATACCAAGAGAAGACTACTCAACATTCTGTCATAAGGTACATGGGAAAAGGATCCCAGGAAGAACAGACATATGTGTATGTGTAAAAGAACCACATCTTCCACACCTACAACAAGCCAAACATTGTAATCAAATTTGCTGTAATAAAAAATAAAAAATTAAATTAAAAACACGAACAAGAAGTAGTGAGACAAACTTGAGGGGCTTTCTCCTGGCACATTCCATTCTAAATTCCAATCTAGAACACGACTTCCATTGAGGCTCTGTTGCCCCAGTAACCAGATTTGGTAAGGGAGACCTGCTGCCACCTTGTGGCCGTTTCACACAACAGCAGCTTTAATCCCAGCGCTAATGGTCAGTTGATATTCAAAATCATTGCAGGCCTGTAAATGACACCTGCCCTGAAAACAAATCCTGGGTTCATATATCGACCAAAAAATTCAAAGGACGTCCATATTTCAAAACGACAGTTTCAAAAGGCATATTTTACTCACATTAGTGTTCTGCTTCTTTTTCTTTCTTTCTTTTTTTGTTAAAAAAACGGGAATGGCAAAAAGCATCCCTCAGAATGGGCGAAAATATTTTCAAACGAATCAATGGACAAAAGTTTAATCTCCAATATATATAAAGAGCTCATGCAGCTTAATATTAAAAAAACAAACAACCCAATACAAAAATGGGCAGAAGATCTAAAGAGACGTTTCTTCAAAGAAGACACAGAGATGGCCAAGACGCACATGGAAAGCTGCTCAACATCACTAATTATTAGAGAAATGCAAATCAAAACTACAATGAGGTATCACCTCACACCTGTTACAATTGGCATCATCAGAAAATCTACAAACAACGAATTCTGGGGAGGGTGTGGACAAAAGGATCCCTCTTCCACTAGTGGTGGAAATGTAAATTGATACAGTCACGATGGAGAACAGTATGGAGTTTCCTTTAAAAAACTAGAAATAGAATTACCATATGATCCAGCAATCCCACTTCTGAGCATATACCCAGATAAAACCATAAATCAAAAAGGCACATTCACCACAATGCTCATTTCAGCACTATTTACGATAGCCAGGTAATGGAAGCAACCTAAATACCCACAGACAGACGAATGGATAAAGATGTGGTACATATATAAAATGGAATATTACTCAGCCATAAGAAGGAATGAAACTGGGTCATTTGTAGAGACGTCGATGGATCTAAGGACTGTCATAAAGAATGAAGTAAGTCAGAAAGAGACAAACAAATATTGTATATTAATGCATATATGTGGAACCTAGAAAAATGGTACAGATGAACTGGTTTGCAGGGAAGAAATAGAGACACAGAGGTAGAGAACCCACGTATGGACACCAAGTGTGGGAAGCCACGGGGAGGTGGTGTTGGGGTGAGTTGGGAGATTGGCATTGACCTGTATACATGTATATGCATAAAATACATAACTAATAATAACCTGCTGTATAAAAAATAAATAAAATTAAATTTCAAAATTTTAAAAAATAAAATTTAAAAATAAAACAGAAAAAAGTTCTTCCCTTCACACAGATGTATTTATATGAATGAATTATTTCCATGCTTATATCTATAAATACATAAAAGAGGAATAAAATCTAACTTGAACCAAAAACGAAAAAAAAAAAACCTGAACCCACGAGTTAGACAGAGGAAAACACAATCAGGGCACTTGCACCATCGGTAAACAATTCTGAAATTGGTCAGAGGTGGGGAATCATCTCCCATAGAGCCAGCAGCCCACTCCTACGCAAGGAGCGTCCTCATTGCAAAGCGGGGGGCCATGCCGAGGCATCTGTGAGTAACCGTGAGCTGAGCCCCAGGCCAGCTGCTGTTGAACTTTTCCCACCCTTCCCAGGTAAAACACCTGAATATGTACAAGGGCTTGAAAGCCTAGAGGAAGGGCCGTGGAGCCACACCAGCGACAGCATGCAGGCCAACTTGGTGCCTGCAGGCCAGTCAGGATGGTCCTGGCCCTGGGCGCTCTTCTGGAAGCTTTCCATTGCCCTGCCTGAGATACCCCCCCTGTCCCGGCCCCCACTGCTTTTTTCCTTCCTCACCTCTGTCCGGAGAGAAATTCCAGCGGAAGGTATGGGTGACACATCCTCTTCATTACAGGTGGAAGCCTGGCAACTCCAGCAGAAAGTCCAGCAGAGACCCACTCACACCGGGCCACCCACAAAGCCGTGGCCCCTCACTCCCTCCCACCAGCACAGCCCCGACACTGCTGACGGGGCAGATAATATGGAGTCAGGCACAGCTTCAGGGGCTATTGCTGCCTGCAGCGCTGTTTATATTGACCTCAACCCAGGCACACCTGGGGAGGGCCGGCCGGCAGGGTCAGGCTACCCAGGTCAGCTAATCCTCAGCCCTCAGGGAATCACATTGTTGAAAATGGACCTCGCTAAGGCAGAATAGAAGCCAAGGAATAAAAGGACACAATGCCATTTGTAGCACCGTAGGTGTGTCTAGAGGTAAGCACGTGAGTTGTTGTAAGTCAGAAAGTGAAAGACACATATCATATCATATCTCTTATAGGTGTGACCGAAAAATGGATACCAGGGCAGATATTTCCACGGAGAAGGGCAATCAGAGATTCATTCAACAAACTTATGGTTCACCAATGGAAAGGTGTGAGGATTGGTTTCATTATGATATTGGGGTTAACAGACATATACAAACACAGGTGACATATAGAATCACCAAAGACCTACAGAATACCAAGAGAAGACTACTCAACATTCTGTCATAAGGTACATGGGAAAAGGATCCCAGGAAGAACAGACATATGTGTATGTGTAAAAGAACCACATCTTCCACGCCTACAACAAGCCAAACATTGTAATCAAATTTGCTGTAATAAAAAATAAAAAATTAAATTAAAAACACGAACAAGAAGTAGTGAGACAAACTTGAGGGGCTTTCTCCTGGCACATTCCATTCTAAATTCTAATCTAGAACACGACTTCCATTGAGGCTCTGTTGCCCCAGTAACCAGATTTGGTAAGGGAGAGCTGCTGCCACCTTGTGGCCGTTTCACACAACAGCAGCTTTAATCCCAGCGCTAATGGTCAGTTGATATTCAAAATCATTGCAGGCCTGTAAATGACACCTGCCCTGAAAACAAATCCTGGGTTCATATATCGACCAAAAAATTCAAAGGACGTCCATATTTCAAAACGACAGTTTCAAAAGGCATATTTTACACACATTAGTGTACTGCTTATTTTTCTTTCTTTTTTTGTTAAAAAAACGGGAATGGCAAAAAGCATCCCTCAGAATGGGCGAAAATATTTGCAAACGAATCAATGGACAAAGGTTTAATCTCCAATATATATAAAGAGCTCATGCAGCTTAATATTAAAAAAAACAAACAACCCAATACAAAAATGGGCAGAAGATCTAAAGAGACGTTTCTTCAAAGAAGACACAGAGATGGCCAAGACGCACATGAAAAGCTGCTCAACATCACTAATTATTAGAGAAATGCAAATCAAATCTACAATGAGGTATCACCTCACACCTGTTACAACTGGCATCATCAGAAAATCTACAAACAACGAATTCTGGGGAGGGTGTGGACAAAAGTATCCCTCTTCCACTAGTGGTGGAAATGTAAATTGATACAGTCACGATGGAGAACAGTATGGAGTTTCCTTAAAAAAACTAGAAATAGAATGACCATATGATCCAGCAATCCCACTTCTGGGCATATACCCAGATAAAACCATAAATCAAAAAGGCACATTCACCACAATGCTCATTTCAGCACTATTTACGATAGCCAGGTAATGGAAGCAACCTAAATACCTACAGACAGACGAAAGGATAAAGATGTGGTACATATATAAAATGGAATATTACTCAGCCATAAGAAGGAATGAAACTGGGTCATTTGTAGAGACGTCGATGGATCTAGAGACTGTCATACAGAATGAAGTAAGTCAGAAAGAGACAAACAAATATTGTATATTAATGCATATATGTGGAACCTAGAAAAATGGTACAGATGAACTGGTATGCAGGGAAGAAATAGAGACACAGAGGTAGAGAACACACGTATGGACTCCAAGTGTGGGAAGCCATGGGGAGGTGGTGTTGGGGTGAGTTGGGAGATTGGGATTGACCTGTGTACATGTATATGCATAAAATACATAACTAATAATAACCTGCTATATAAAAAATAAATAAAATTAAATTTCAAAATTTAAAAAAATAAAATTTAAAAATAAAACAGAAAAAAGTTCTTCCCTTCACACAGATGTATTTATATGAATGAATTATTCCCATGCTTATATCTATAAATACATAAAAGAGGAATAAAATCTAACTTGAACCAAAAAAGAAAAAAAAAAAAACCTGAACCCACGAGTTAGACAGAGGAAAACACAATCAGGGCACTTGCTCCATCGGTAAACAATTCTGAAATTGGTCAGAGGTGGGGAATCATCTCCCATAGAGCCAGCAGCCCACTCCTACGCAAGGAGCGTCCTCATTGCAAAGCGGGGGGCCATGCCGAGGCATCTGTGAGTAACCGTGAGCTGAGCCCCAGGCCAGCTGCTGTTGAACTTTTCCCACCCTTCCCAGGTAAAACACCTGAATATGTACAAGGGCTTGAAAGCCTAGAGGAAGGGCCGTGGAGCCACACCAGCGACAGCACGCAGGCCAACTTGGTGCCTGCAGGCCAGTCAGGATGGTCCTGGCCCTGGGCGCTCTTCTGGAAGCTTTCCATTGTCCTGCCTGAGATACCCCTCCTGTCCTGGCCCCCACTGCTTTTTTCCTTCCTCACCTCTGTCCGGAGAGAAATTCCAGCGGAAGGTATGGGTGCCACATCCTCTTCTTTACAGGTGGAAGCCTGGCAACTCCTGCAGAAAGTCCAGCAGAGACCCACTCACACCGGGCCACCCACAAAGCCGTGGCCCCTCACTCCCTCCCACCAGCACAGCCCCGACACTGCTGACGGGGCAGAGAATATGGAGTCAGACACAGCTTCAGGGGCTATTGCTGCCTGCAGCGCTGTTTATATTGACCTCAACCCAGGCACACCTGGGGAGGGCCGGCCGGCAGGGTCAGGCTACCCAGGTCAGCTAATCCTCAGCCCTCAGGGAATCACATTGTTGAAAATGGACCTCGCTAAGGCAGAATAGAAGCCAAGGAATAAAAGGACACAATGCCATTTGCAGCACCGTAGGTGTGTCTAGAGGTAATCACGTGACTTTTAGTAAGTCAGAAAGTGAAAGACACATATCATATCATATCTCTTATAGGTGTGACCGAAAAATGGATACCAGGGCAGATATTTCCACGGAGAAGGGCAATCAGAGATTCATTCAACAAACTTATGGTTCACCAATGGAAAGGTGTGAGGATTGGTTTCATTATGATATTGGGGTTAACAGACATATACAAACACAGGTGACATATATAATCACCAAAGACCTACAGAATACCAAGAGAAGACTACTCAACATTCTGTCATAAGGTACATGGGAAAAGGATCCCAGGAAGAGCAGACATATGTGTATGTGTAAAAGAACCACATCTTCCACACCTACAACAAGCCAAACATTGTAATCAAATTTGCTGTAATAAAAAATAAAAAATTAAATTAAAAACACGAACAAGAAGTTGTGAGGCAAACTTGAGGGGCTTTCTCCTGGCACATTCCATTCTAAATTCCAATCTAGAACATGACTTCCATTGAGGCTCTGTTGCCCCAGTAACCAGATTTGGTAAGGGAGACCTGCTGCCACCTTGTGGCCGTTTCACACAACAGCAGCTTTAATCCCAGCGCTAATGGTCAGTTGATATTCAAAATCATTGCAGGCCTGTAAATGACACCTGCCCTGAAAACAAATCCTGGGTTCATATATCGACCAAAAAATTCAAAGGACGTCCATATTTCAAAACGACAGTTTCAAAAGGCATATTTTACACACATTAGTGTTCTGCTTCTTTTCCTTTCTTTCTTTTTTTGTTAAAAAAACGGGAATGGCAAAAAGCATCCCTCAGAATGGGCGAAAATATTTGCAAACGAATCAATGGACAAAAGTTTAATCTCCAATATATATAAAGAGCTCATGCAGCTTAATATTAAAAAAACAAACAACCCAATACAAAAATGGGCAGAAGATCTAAAGAGACGTTTCTTCAAAGAAGACACAGAGATGGCCAAGACGCACATGAAAAGCTGCTCAACATCACTAATTATTAGAGAAATGCAAATCAAAACTACAATGAGGTATCACCTCACACCTATTAGAATCGGCATCATCAGAAAATCTACAAACAACGAATCCTTGGAAGGGTGTGGACAAAAGGATCCCTCTTCCACTAGTGGTGGAAATGTACATTGATACAGTCACGATGGAGAACAGTATGGAGTTTCCTTAAAAAAACTAGAAATAGAATTACCATATGATTCAGCAATCCCACTTCTGGGCATATACCCAGAGAAAACCATAAATCAAAAAGGCACATTCACCACAATGCTCATTTCAGCACTATTTACGATAGCCAGGTAATGGAAGCAACCTAAATACCCACAGACAGACGAATGGATAAAGATGTGGTACATATATAAAATGGAATATTACTCAGCCATAAGAAGGAATGAAACTGGGTCATTTGTAGAGACGTCGATGGATCTAGAGACTGTCATACAGAATGAAGTAAGTCAGAAAGAGACAAACAAATATTGTATATTAATGCATATATGTGGAACCTAGAAAAATGGTACAGATGAACTGGTTTGCAGGGAAGAAATAGAGACACAGAGGTAGAGAACACACGTATGGACACCAAGTGTGGGAAGCCATGGGGAGGTGGTGTTGGGGTGAGTTGGGAGATTGGGATTGACCTGTATACATGTATATGCATAAAATACATAACTAATAATAACCTGCTGTATAAAAAATAAATAAAATTAAATTTCAAAATTTTAAACAATAAAATTTAAAAATAAAACAGAAAAAAGTTCTTCCCTTCACACAGATGTATTTATATGAATGAATTATTTCCATGCTTATATCTATAAATACATAAAAGAGGAATAAAATCTAACTTGAACCAGAAAAGAAAAAAAAAAACCTGAACACACGAGTTAGACAGAGGAAAACACAATCACGGCACTTGCTCCATCGGTAAACAATTCTGAAATTGGTCAGAGGTGGGGAATCATCTCCCATAGAGCCAGCAGCCCACTCCTACGCAAGGATCGTCCTCATTGCAAAGCGGGGGGCCATGCCGAGGCATCTGTGAGTAACCGTGAGCTGAGCCCCAGGCCAGCTGCTCTTGAACTTTTCCCACCCTTCCCAGGTAAAACACCTGAATATATACAAGGTCTTGAAAGCCTAGAGGAAGGGCCGTGGAGCCACACCAGTGACAGCACGCAGGGCAACTTGGTGCCTGCAGGCCAGTCAGGATGCTCCTGGACCTGGGCGCTCTTCTGGAAGCTTTCCATTGTCCTGCCTGAGATACCCCTCCTGGCCCGGCCCCCACTGCTTTTTTCCTTCCTCACCTCTGTCCGGAGAGAAATTCCAGCGGAAGGTATGGGTGACACATCCTCTTCATTACAGGTGGAAGCCTGGCAACTCCTGCAGAAAGTCCAGCAGAGACCCACTCACACCGGGCCACCCACAAAGCCGTGGCCCCTCACTCCCTCCCACCAGCACAGCCCCGACACTGCTGACGGGGCAGAGAATATGGAGTCAGGCACAGCTTCAGGGGCTATTGCTGCCTGCAGCGCTGTTTATATTGACCTCAACCCAGGCACACCTGGGGAGGGCCGGCCGGCAGGGTCAGGCTACCCAGGTCAGCTAATCCTCAGCCCTCAGGGAATCACATTGTTGAAAATGGACCTCGCTAAGGCAGAATAGAAGCCAAGGAATAAAAGGACACAATGCCATTTGTAGCACCGTAGGTGTGTCTAGAGGTAAGCACGTGAGTTGTTGTAAGTCAGAAAGTGAAAGACACATATCATATCATATCTCTTATAGGTGTGACCGAAAAATGGATACCAGGGCAGATATTTCCACGGAGAAGGGCAATCACAGATTCATTCAACAAACTTATGGTTCACCAATGGAAAGGTGTGAGGATTGGTTTCATTATGATATTGAGGTTAACAGACATATACAAACACAGGTGACATATAGAATCACCAAAGACCTACAGAATACCAAGAGAAGACTACTCAACATTCTGTCATAAGGTACATGGGAAAAGGATCCCAGGAAGAACAAACATATGTGTATGTGTAAAAGAACCACATCTTCCACACCTACAACAAGCCAAACATTGTAATCAAATTTGCTGTAATAAAAAATAAAAAATTAAATTAAAAACACGAACAAGAAGTAGTGAGACAAACTTGAGGGGCTTTCTCCTGGCACATTCCATTCTAAATTCCAATCTAGAACACGACTTCCATTGAGGCTCTGTTGCCCCAGTAACCAGATTTGGTAAGGGAGAGCTGCTGCCACCTTGTGGCCGTTTCACACAACAGCAGCTTTAATCCCAGCGCTAATGGTCAGTTGATATTCAAAATCATTGCAGGCCTGTAAATGACACCTGCCCTGAAAACAAATCCTGGGTTCATATATCGACCAAAAAATTCAAAGGACGTCCATATTTCAAAACGACAGTTTCAAAAGGCATATTTTACACACATTAGTGTTCTGCTTCTTTTTCTTTCTTTCTTTTTTTGTTAAATAAACGGGAATGGCAAAAAGCATCCCTCAGAATGGGCGAAAATATTTGCAAACGAATCAATGGACAAAGGTTTAATCTCCAATATATATAAAGAGCTCATGCAGCTTAATATTAAAAAAACAAACAATCGAATACAAAAATGGGCAGAAGATCTAAAGAGACGTTTCTTCAAAGAAGACACAAAGATGGCCAAGACGCACATGAAAAGCTGCTCAACATCACTAATTATTAGAGAAATGCAAATCAAAACTACAATGAGGTATCACCTCACACCTGTTACAATTGGAATCATCAGAAAATCTACAAACAACGAATTCTGGGGAGGGTGTGGACAAAAGGATCCCTCTTCCACTAGTGGTGGAAATGTAAATTGATACAGTCACGATGGAGAACAGTATGGAGTTTCCTTAAAAAAACGAGAAATAGAATTACCATATGATCCAGCAATCCCACTTCTGGGCATATACCCAGAGAAAACCATAAATCAAAAAGGCACATTCACCACAATGCTCATTTCAGCACTATTTACAATAGCCAGGTAATGGAAGCAACCTAAATACCCACAGACAGACGAATGGATAAAGATGTGGTACATATATAAAATGGAATATTACTCAGCCATAAGAAGGAATGAAACTGGGTCATTTGTAGAGACGTCGATGGATCTAGAGACTGTCATACAGAATGAAGTAAGTCAGAAAGAGACAAACAAATATTGTATATTAATGCATATATGTGGAACCTAGAAAAATGGTACAGATGAACTGGTTTGCAGAGAAGAAATAGAGACACAGAGGTAGAGAACACACGTATGGACACCAAGTGTGGGAAGCCATGGGGAGGTGGTGTTGGGGTGAGTTGGGAGATTGGGATTGACCTGTATACATGTATATGCATAAAATACATAACTAATAATAACCTGCTGTATAAAAAAATAAATAAAATTAAATTTCAAAATTTAAAAAAATAAAATTTAAAAATAAAACAGAAAAAAGTTCTTCCCTTCACACAGATGTATTTATATGAATGAATTATTTCCATGCTTATATCTATAAATACATAAAAGAGGAATAAAATCTAACTTGAACCAAAAAAGAAAAAAAAAAAACCTGAACACACGAGTTAGATAGAGGAAAACACAATCAGGGCACTTGCTCCATCGGTAAACAATTCTGAAATTGGTCAGAGGTGGGGAATCATCTCCCATAGAGCCAGCAGCCCACTCCTACGCAAGGAGCGTCCTCATTGCAAAGCGGGGGGTCATGCCGAGGCATCTGTGAGTAACCGTGAGCTGAGCCCCAGGCCAGATGCTGTTGAACTTTTCCCACCCTTCTCTGGTAAAACACGTGAATATGTACAAGGGCTTGAAAGCCTAGAGGAAGGGCCGTGGAGCCACACCAGCGACAGCACGCAGGCCAACTTGGTGCCTGCAGGCCAGTCAGGATGGTCCTGGCCCTGGGCGCTCTTCTGGAAGCTTTCCATTGTCCTGCCTGTGATACCCCTCCTGTCCCGGCACCCTCTGCTTTTTTCCTTCCTCACCTCTGTCCGGAGAGAAATTCCAGCGGAAGGTATGGGTGCCACATCCTCTTCTTTACAGGTGGAAGCCTGGCAACTCCTGCAGAAAGTCCAACAGAGACCCACTCACACCGGGCCACCAACAAAGCCGTGGCCCCTCACTCCCTCCCACCAGCAGAGCCCCGACACTGCTGACGGGGCAGAGAATATGGAGTCAGGCACAGCTTCAGGGGCTATTGCTGCCTGCAGCGCTGTTTATATTGACCTCAACCCAGGCACACCTGGGGAGGGCCGGCCGGCAGGGTCAGGCTACCCAGGTCAGCTAATCCTCAGCCCTCAGGGAATCACATTGTTGAAAATGGACCTCGCTAAGGCAGAATAGAAGCCAAGGAATAAAAGGACACAATGCCATTTGCAGCACCGTAGGTGTGTCTAGAGGTAAGCACGTGACTTTTAGTAAGTCAGAAAGTGAAAGACATATCATATCATATCTCTTATAGGTGTGACCGAAAAATGGATACCAGGGCAGATATTTCCACGGAGAAGGGCAATCAGAGATTCATTCAACAAACTTATGGTTCACCAATGGAAAGGTGTGAGGATTGGTTTCATTATGATATTGGGGTTAACAGACATATACAAACACAGGTGACATATATAATCACCAAAGTCCTACAGAATACCAAGAGAAGACTACTCAACATTCTGTCATAAGGTACATGGGAAAAGGTTCCCAGGAAGAACAGACATATGTATATGTGTAAAAGAACCACATCTTCCACACCTACAACAAGCCAAACATTGTAATCAAATTTGCTGTAATAAAAAATAAAAAATTAAATTAAAAACACGAACAAGAAGTAGTGAGGCAAACTTGAGGGGCTTTCTCCTGGCACATTCCATTCTAAATTCCAATCTAGAACACGACTTCCATTGAGGCTCTGTTGCCCCAGTAACCAGATTTGGTAAGGGAGACCTGCTGCCACCTTGTGGCCGTTTCACACAACAGCAGCTTTAATCCCAGCGTTAATGGTCAGTTGATATTCAAAATCATTGCAGGACTGTAAATGACACCTGCCCTGAAAACAAATCCTGGGTTCATATATCGACCAAAAAATTCAAAGGACGTCCATATTTCAAAACGACAGTTTCAAGAGGCATATTTTACACACATTAGTGTTCTGCTTCTTTTTCTTTCTTTCTTTTTTTGTTAATAAAACGGGTATGGCAAAAAGCATCCCTCAGAATGGGCGAAAATATTTGCAAACGAATCAATGGACAAAAGTTTAATCTCCAATATATATAAAGAGCTCATGAAGCTTAATATTAAAAAAACAAACAACCCAATACAAAAATGGGCAGAAGATCTAAAGAGACGTTTCTTCAAAGAAGACACAGAGATGGCCAAGACGGACATGAAAAGCTGCTCAACATCACTAATTATTAGAGAAATGCAAATCAAAACTACAATGAGGTATCACCTCACACCTGTTACAATTGGCATCATCAGAAAATCTACAAACAACGAATTCTGGGGAGGGTGTGGACAAAAGGATCCCTCTTCCACTAGTGGTGGAAATGTAAATTGATACAGTCACGATGGAGAACAGTATGGAGTTTCCTTAAAAAAACTAGAAATAGAATTACCATATGATCCAGAAATCCCACTTCTGGGCATATACCCAGAGAAAACCATAAATCAAAAAGGCACATTCACCACAATGCTCATTTCAGCACTATTTACGATAGCCAGGTAATGGAAGCAACCTAAATACCCACAGACAGACGAATGGATAAAGATGTGGTACATATATAAAATGGAATATTACTCAGCCATAAGAAGGAATGAAACTGGGTCATTTGTAGAGACGTCGATGGATCTAGAGACTGTCATACAGAATGAAGTAAGTCAGAAAGAGCAAAACAAATATTGTATATTAATGCATATATGTGGAACCTAGAAAAATGGTACAGATGAACTGGTTTGCAGGGAAGAAATAGAGACACAGAGGTAGAGAACACACGTATGGACACCAAGTGTGGGAAGCCATGGGGAGGTGGTGTTGGGATGAGTTGGGAGATTGGGATTGACTTGTATACATGTATATGCATAAAATACATAACTAATAATAACCTGCTGTATAAAAAATAAATAAAATTAAATTTCAAAATTTAAAAAAATAAAACTTAAAAATAAAACAGAAAAAAGTTCTTCCCTTCACACAGATGTATTTATATGAATGAATTATTTCCATGCTTATATCTATAAATACATAAAAGAGGAATAAAATCTAACTTGAACCAAAAAAGAAAAAAAAAACCTGAACCCACGAGTTAGACAGAGGAAAACACAATCAGGGCACTTGCTCCATCGGTAAACAATTCTGAAATTGGTCAGAGGTGGGGAATCATCTCCCATAGAGCCAGCAGCCCACTCCTATGCAAGGAGCGTCCTCACTGCAAAGGGGGGTCCATGCCGAGGCATCTGTGAGTAACCGTGAGCTGAGCCCCATGCCAGCTGTTCTTGAACTTTTCCCACCCTTCCCAGGTAAAACACCTGAATATGTACAAGGGCTTGAAAGCCTAGAGGAAGGGGCGTGGATCCACACCAGCGACAGCACACAGGCCAACTTGGTGCCAGCAGGCCAGCCAGGATGATCCTGGACCTGGTCGCTCTTCTGGAAGCTTTCCATTGCCCTGCCTGAGATACCCCTCCTGTCCCGGCCCCCACTGTTTTTTTCCTTCCTCAGCTCTGTCCGGAGAGAAATTCCAGCGGAAGGTATGTGTGCCACATCCTCTTCTTTACAGGTGGAAGACTGGCAACTCCTGCAGAAAGTCCAGCAGAGACCCACTCACACCGGGCCACCCACAAAGCCGTGGCCCCTCACTCCCTCCCACCAGCACAGCCCCGAGACTGCTGATGGGGCAGAGAATATGGAGTCAGGCACAGCTTTAGGGGCTATTGCTGCCTGCAGCGCTGTTTATATTGACCTCAAATCAGGCACACCTGGGGTGGGCCAGCCAGCAGGGTCAGGCTACCCAGGTCAGCTAATCCTCAGCCCTCAGGGAATCACATTGTTGAAAATGGACCTCGCTAAGGCAGAATAGAAGCCAAGGAATAAAAGGACACAATGCCATTTGCAGCACCGTAGGTGTGTCTAGAGGTAAGCACGTGACTTGTAGTAAGTCAGAAAGTGAAAGACATATCATATCATATCTCTTATAGGTGTGACCGAAAAATGGATACCAGGGCAGATATTTCCACGGAGAAGGGCAATCAGAGATTCATTCAACAAACTTATGGTTCACCAATGGAAAGGTGTGAGGATTGGTTTCATTATGATATTGGGGTTAACAGACATATACAAACACAGGTGACATATATAATCACCAAAGTCCTACAGAATACCAAGAGAAGACTACTCAACATTCTGTCATAAGGTACATGGGAAAAGGTTCCCAGGAAGAACAGACATATGTATATGTGTAAAAGAACCACATCTTCCACACCTACAACAAGCCAAACATTGTAATCAAATTTGCTGTAATAAAAAATAAAAAATTAAATTAAAAACACGAACAAGAAGTAGTGAGGCAAACTTGAGGGGCTTTCTCCTGGCACATTCCATTCTAAATTCCAATCTAGAACACGACTTCCATTGAGGCTCTGTTGCCCCAGTAACCAGATTTGGTAAGGGAGACCTGCTGCCACCTTGTGGCCGTTTCACACAACAGCAGCTTTAATCCCAGCGTTAATGGTCAGTTGATATTCAAAATCATTGCAGGACTGTAAATGACACCTGCCCTGAAAACAAATCCTGGGTTCATATATCGACCAAAAAATTCAAAGGACGTCCATATTTCAAAACGACAGTTTCAAGAGGCATATTTTACACACATTAGTGTTCTGCTTCTTTTTCTTTCTTTCTTTTTTTGTTAATAAAACGGGTATGGCAAAAAGCATCCCTCAGAATGGGCGAAAATATTTGCAAACGAATCAATGGACAAAAGTTTAATCTCCAATATATATAAAGAGCTCATGAAGCTTAATATTAAAAAAACAAACAACCCAATACAAAAATGGGCAGAAGATCTAAAGAGACGTTTCTTCAAAGAAGACACAGAGATGGCCAAGACGAACATGAAAAGCTGCTCAACATCACTAATTATTAGAGAAATGCAAATCAAAACTACAATGAGGTATCACCTCACACCTGTTACAATTGGCATCATCAGAAAATCTACAAACAACGAATTCTGGGGAGGGTGTGGACAAAAGGATCCCTCTTCCACTAGTGGTGGAAATGTAAATTGATACAGTCACGATGGAGAACAGTATGGAGTTTCCTTAAAAAAACTAGAAATAGAATTACCATATGATCCAGAAATCCCACTTCTGGGCATATACCCAGAGAAAACCATAAATCAAAAAGGCACATTCACCACAATGCTCATTTCAGCACTATTTACGATAGCCAGGTAATGGAAGCAACCTAAATACCCACAGACAGACGAATGGATAAAGATGTGGTACATATATAAAATGGAATATTACTCAGCCATAAGAAGGAATGAAACTGGGTCATTTGTAGAGACGTCGATGGATCTAGAGACTGTCATACAGAATGAAGTAAGTCAGAAAGAGCAAAACAAATATTGTATATTAATGCATATATGTGGAACCTAGAAAAATGGTACAGATGAACTGGTTTGCAGGGAAGAAATAGAGACACAGAGGTAGAGAACACACGTATGGACACCAAGTGTGGGAAGCCATGGGGAGGTGGTGTTGGGATGAGTTGGGAGATTGGGATTGACTTGTATACATGTATATGCATAAAATACATAACTAATAATAACCTGCTGTATAAAAAATAAATAAAATTAAATTTCAAAATTTAAAAAAATAAAACTTAAAAATAAAACAGAAAAAAGTTCTTCCCTTCACACAGATGTATTTATATGAATGAATTATTTCCATGCTTATATCTATAAATACATAAAAGAGGAATAAAATCTAACTTGAACCAAAAAAGAAAAAAAAAACCTGAACCCACGAGTTAGACAGAGGAAAACACAATCAGGGCACTTGCTCCATCGGTAAACAATTCTGAAATTGGTCAGAGGTGGGGAATCATCTCCCATAGAGCCAGCAGCCCACTCCTATGCAAGGAGCGTCCTCACTGCAAAGGGGGGTCCATGCCGAGGCATCTGTGAGTAACCGTGAGCTGAGCCCCATGCCAGCTGTTCTTGAACTTTTCCCACCCTTCCCAGGTAAAACACCTGAATATGTACAAGGGCTTGAAAGCCTAGAGGAAGGGGCGTGGATCCACACCAGCGACAGCACACAGGCCAACTTGGTGCCAGCAGGCCAGCCAGGATGATCCTGGACCTGGTCGCTCTTCTGGAAGCTTTCCATTGCCCTGCCTGAGATACCCCTCCTGTCCCGGCCCCCACAGTTTTTTTCCTTCCTCAGCTCTGTCCGGAGAGAAATTCCAGCGGAAGGTATGTGTGCCACATCCTCTTCTTTACAGGTGGAAGACTGGCAACTCCTGCAGAAAGTCCAGCAGAGACCCACTCACACCGGGCCACCCACAAAGCC
This sequence comes from Hyperoodon ampullatus, assembly GCF_949752795.1. Classification (NCBI taxonomy): domain Eukaryota; kingdom Metazoa; phylum Chordata; class Mammalia; order Artiodactyla; family Ziphiidae; genus Hyperoodon; species Hyperoodon ampullatus. The sequence goes on from NW_027641078.1 coordinate 1,558,465, forward strand.
GTGGCCCCTCACTCCCTCCCACCAGCACAGCCCCGAGACTGCTGATGGGGCAGAGAATATGGAGTCAGGCACAGCTTTAGGGGCTATTGCTGCCTGCAGCGCTGTTTATATTGACCTCAAATCAGGCACACCTGGGGTGGGCCGGCCAGCAGGGTCAGGCTACCCAGGTCAGCTAATCCTCAGCCCTCAGGAAATCACATTGTTGAAAATGGACCTCGCTAAGGCAGAATAGAAGCCAAGGAATAAAAGGACACAATGCCATTTGCAGCACCGTAGGTGTGTCTAGAGGTAATCACGTGACTTTTAGTAAGTCAGAAAGTGTAAGACACATATCATATCATATCTCTTATAGGTGTGACCGAAAAATGGATACCAGGGCAGATATTTCCACGGAGAAGGGCAATCAGAGATTCATTCAACAAACTTATGGTTCACCAATGGAAAGGTGTGAGGATTGGTTTCATTATGATATTGGGGTTAACAGACATATACAAACACAGGTGACATATAGAATCACCAAAGACCTACAGAATACCAAAAGAAGACTACTCAACATTCTGTCATAAGGTACTTGGGAAAAGGATCCCAGGAAGAACAGACATATGTATATGTGTAAAAGAACCACATCTTCCACACCTACAACAAGCCAAACATTGTAATCAAATTTGCTGTAATAAAAAATAAAAAAATAAATTAAAAACATGAACAAGAAGTAGTGAGACAAACTTGAGGGGCTTTCTCCTGGCACATTCCATTCTAAATTCCAATCTAGAACATGACTTCCATTGAGGCTCTGTTGCCCCAGTAACCAGATTTGGTAAGGGAGACCTGCTGCCACCTTGTGGCCGTTTCACACAACAGCAGCTTTAATCCCAGCGCTAATGGTCAGTTGATATTCAAAATCATTGCAGGACTGTAAATGACACCTGCCCTGAAAACAAATCCTGGGTTCATATATCGACCAAAAACTTCAAAGGACGTCCATATTTCAAAACGACAGTTTCAAAAGGCATATTTTACACACATTAGTGTTCTGCTTCTTTTTCTTTCTTTCTTTTTTTGTTAAAAAAAACGGGAATGGCAAAAAGCATCCCTCAGAATGGGCGAAAATATTTGCAAACGAATCAATGGACAAAGGTTTAATCTCCAATATATATAAAGAGCTCATGCAGCTTAATATTAAAAAAACAAACAACCCAATACAAAAATGGGCAGAAGATCTAAAGAGACGTTTCTTCAAAGAAGACACAGAGATGGCCAAGACGGACATGAAAAGCTGCTCAACATCACTAATTATTAGAGAAATGCAAATCAAAACTAGAATGAGGTATCACCTCACACCTGTTAGAATCGGCATCATCAGAAAATCTACAAACAACGAATTCTGGGGAGGGTGTTGACAAAAGGATCTCTCTTCCACTAGTGGTCGAAATGTAAATTGATACAGTCACGGTAGAGAACAGTATGGAGTTTCCTTAAAAAAACTAGAAATAGAATTACCATATGATCCAGCAATCCCACTTCTGGGCATATACCCAGATAAAACCATAAATCAAAAAGGCACATTCACCACAATGCTCATTTCAGCACTATTTGCGATAGCCAGGTAATAGAAGCAACCTAAATACCCACAGACAGACGAATGGATAAAGATGTGGTACATATATAAAATGGAATATTACTCAGCCATAAGAAGGAATGAAACTGGGTCATTTGTAGAGACGTCGATGGATATAGAGACTGTCATACAGAATGAAGTAAGTCAGAAAGAGAAAAACAAATATTGTATATTAATGCATATATGTGGAACCTAGAAAAATGGTACAGATGAACTAGTTTGCAGGGAAGAAATAGAGACACAGAGGTAGAGAACACACGTATGGACACCAAGTGTGGGAAGCCATGGGGAGGTGGTGTTGGGATGAGTTGGGAGATTGGGATTGACCTGCATACATGTATATGCATAAAATACATAACTAATAATAACCTGCTGTATAAAAAAATAAATGAAATTAAATTTCAAAATTTTAAAAAATAAAATTTAAAAATAAAACAGAAAAAAGTCCTTCCCTTCACACAGATGTATTTATATGAATGAATTATTTCCATGCTTATATCTATAAATACATAAAAGAGGAATAAAATCTAACTTGAACCAAAAAAGAAAAAAAAAAAAAACCTGAACCCTCCAGTTATACAGAGGAAAACCCTATCAGGGCACTTGCTGCAGCGGTAAACAATTCTGAAACTGGTAAGAGGTGGGGAGTCATCTCCCATACAGCCAGCAGCCCACTCCTATGCAAAGAGCGTACTCATTGCAATGGAGGGGGCCATTCCGAGGCATCTGTGAGTAACCGTGACCTGAGACACAGGCCAGATGCCTTTGAACTTTTCCCACCCTTCCGAGGTAAAACACCTGAATATGTACAAGGGCTTGAAAGCCTAGAGGAAGGGGCGTGGAGCCACACCAGCGACAGCACACAGGCCAACTTGGTGCCAGCAGGCCAGCCAGGATGGTTCTGGCCCTGGGCGCTCTTCTGGAAACTTTCCATTGCCCTGCCTGAGATACCCCTCCTGTCCCGGCACCCACTGTTTTTTTCCTTCCTCACCTCTGTCCGGAGAGAAATTTCAGCGGAAGGTATGTGTGCCACATCCTCTTCTTTACAGGTGGAAGACTGGCAACTCCTGCAGAAAGTCCAGCAGAGACCCACTCACACCGGGCCACCCACAAAGCCGTGGCCCCTCACTCCCTCCCACCAGCACAGCCCCGACACTGCTGACGGGGCAGAGAATATGGAGTCAGGCACAGCTTCAGGGGCTATTGCTGCCTGCAGCGCTGTTTATATTGACCTCAACCCAGGCACACCTGGGGAGGGCGGGCCGGCAGGGTCAGGCTACCCAGGTCAGCTAATCCTCAGCCCTCAGGAAATCACATTGTTGAAAATGGACCTCGCTAAGGCAGAATAGAAGCCAAGGAATAAAAGGACACAATGCCATTTGCAGCATCGTAGGTGTGTCTAGACGTAATCACGTGACTTTTAGTAAGTCAGAAAGTGAAAGACACATATCATATCATATCTCTTATAGGTGTGACCGAAAAATGGATACCAGGGCAGATATTTCCACGGAGAAGGGCAATCAGAGATTCATTCAACAAACTTATGGTTCACCAATGGAAAGGTGTGAGGATTGGTTTCATTATGATATTGGGGTTAACAGACATATACAAACACAGGTGACATATATAATCACCAAAGTCCTACAGAATACCAAGAGAAGACTACTCAACATTCTGTCATAAGGTACATGGGAAAAGGATCCCAGGAAGAACAGACATATGTGTATGTGTAAAAGAACCACATCTTCCACACCTACAACAAGCCAAACATTGTAATCAAATTTGCTGTAATAAAAAATAAAAAATTAAATTAAAAACACGAACAAGAAGTAGTGAGACAAACTTGAGGGGCTTTCTCCTGGCACATTCCATTCTAAATTCCAATCTAGAACACGACTTCCATTGAGGCTCTGTTGCCCCAGTAACCAGATTTGGTAAGGGAGACCTGCTGCCACCTTGTGGCCGTTTCACACAACAGCAGCTTTAATCCCAGCGTTAATGGTCAGTTGATATTCAAAATCATTGCAGGCCTGTAAATGACACCTGCCCTGAAAACAAATCCTGGGTTCATATATTGACCAAAAAATTCAAAGGACGTCCATATTTCAAAAAGACAGTTTCAAAAGGCATATTTTACTCACATTAGTGTTCTGCTTCTTTTTCTTTCTTTCTTTTTTTGTTAAAAAAACGGGAATGGCAAAAAGCATCCCTCAGAATGGGCGAAAATATTTGCAAACGAATCAATGGACAAAGGTTTAATATCCAATATATATAAAGAGCTCATACAGCTTAATATTAAAAAAACAAACAACGCAATACAAAAATGGGCAGAAGATCTAAAGAGACGTTTCTTCAAAGAAGACACAGAGATGGCCAAGACACACATGAAAAGCTGCTCAACATCACTAATTATTAGAGAAATGCAAATCAAAACTACAATGAGGTATCACCTCACACCTGTTACAATTGACATCATCAGAATATCTTCAAACAACGAATTCTGGGGAGGGTGTGGACAAAAGGATCCCTCTTCCACTAGTGGTGGAAATGTAAATTGATACAGTCACGATGGAGAACAGTATGGAGTTTCCTTAGAAAAACTAGAAATAGAATTACCATATGATGCAGCAATCCCAATTCTGGGCATATACCCAGAGAAAACCATAAATCAAAAAGGCACATTCACCACAATGCTCATTTCAGCACTATTTACGATAGCCAGGTAATGGAAGCAACCTAAATACCCACAGACAGACGAATGGATAAAGATGTGGTACATATATAAAATGGAATATTACTCAGCCATAAGAAGGAATGAAACTGGGTCATTTGTAGAGACGTCGATGGATCTAGAGACTGTCATACAGAATGAAGTAAGTCAGAAAGAGAAAAACAAATATTGTATATTAATGCATATATGTGGAACCTAGAAAAATGGTATAGATGAACTGGTTTGCAGGGAAGAAATAGAGACACAGATGTAGAGAACACACGTATGGACACCAAGTGTGGGAAGCCATGGGGTGGTGTTGGTGGCATATGTTGGGAGATTGGGATTGACCTGTATACATGTATATGCATAAAATACATAACTAATAATAACCTGCTGTATAAAAAAATAAATTAAATTAAATTTCAAAATTTTAAAAAATAAAATTTAAAAATAAAACCGAAAAAAGTTCTTCCCTTCACACAGATGTATTTTTATGAATGAATTATTTCCATTCTTATATCAATAAATACATAAAAGAGGAATAAAATCTAACTTGAACCAAAAAAGGAAAAAAAACCTGAACCCACCAGTTATACAGAGGAAAACCCTATCAGGGCACTTGTTCCAGCGGTAAACAATTCTGAAATTGGTCAGAGGTGGGGAATCATCTCCCATACAGCCAGCAGCCCACCCCCCAAGCAAGGAGGGTCCTCATTGCAAAGCTGGGGTACGAAGCCAAGGCATCTCTGAGTAAACGTGAGCTAAGCCCCAGTCCTGCTGCAGCTGAACTCTTCCCACCCTTTCCAGTTAAAACACCTGAATATGTACAAGAACTTGCAAGCTTAGAGGAAGGGCTGTGGAGCCACAACAGCGACAGCACACAGGCCGACTTGGTGCCTGCAGGCCAGTCAGGATGGTCCTGGCCCCAGATGCTCTTCTGGAAGCTTTCCATTTCCCTGCCTGAGATACCCCTCCTGCCATGGCCCCCACTGCTTTTTTACTTCCTCACCTCTGCCTGGGGAGAAATTCCAGCGGCATGTATCGGTGACACATCCTCTTCTTTAGCAGGTGGCAGCCTGGCATCTCCTGCAGAAAGTCCAGCAGAGCCCCACTCACACTGGGCCACCCACAAAGCCGTGGCCCCTCACTCCCTCCCACCAGCACAGCCCCGGCACTGCGTACGGGGCAGAGAATATGGCGTCAGTCACAGCTACAAGGGCTGTCGCTCACTGGAGAGCTGTTTATATTGCCCTCAACTCAGGCACACCTGTGGAGGGCTGGCAGGCAGTTTCAGGCTGCCAAAATCAGCCAATCCTCACCCCTCAGGGGCTCACAGTTGCAGAAAATGAAACTTGCTAAACGGGCCAGGCCCTAGGAACAGGTGTGGGCTCTTGAGAGTCAGGATAGACAAGGGGCTGCAGCTGCGGCTTGTTTTCTTATCATTTTATCTGGTCCATGAGTGGATAACAACTTCAAGAAGACCCTATCCTAATGAGAGGAACCCAGGAGTCAGAGAGAGGAGTGATGGTGGGTGGAGACAGAGGCCTGGTGCCCTGGCTGCAGTGGAAGTGTCTGGAAGACCAGGCAGAAAGAGCCTGCAGAGAGTGATAGCCATGGTCACAGACCTGTCAGAACTGCTGTTTGTTAGTTCAAGTCCTGCTCTGAGGTATTCTGTGTCAGCTGTGAGCGACAGGTGAGCAGGGGGTTCTCTGCAAGGTGGGCTATGTGCACAGTTCCTGTGTGTCCAGCCCTGCTAGGGTACCTGCCCAGGGGAGCTCTGTATCCTGGGAAGGGCCTGAGTAGGAGAGCCCAATGGGCTGCTGGGTAGCTGCAGAGGTGAGATCCATACCCTGGGAGGGACTTGACCACGAGAGCCCCGTGGGCTGTGGGGTAGGGGTGCAGCCCAGGTGAGCTCCATATCCTGAGATTGGCCTGACCACGAGAGCCCCATGGGCTGCTGGAGACCTGGTAAAGGATATCAGGACAGTCTGTGAAGCCACCGAGGATATACATCCAGTAGCTCCTATTTCCTACTCCCTGCTGGTCATTCTACCTTCCACCAGGCCATGGCATTCTGTATTAGACTTCAATGATGCCTTCTTCTGTATTCCATTCATCTCAGAGTCACAAGAATTTTTGGCTTGTGAGTGGCAGGACACAACATGCAACAAAAGCAATAATGCTGGGCCGTCCTGCCCCAATGGTTCAAAAATCCCCACACCATCATTGGGGAAATGTCCTCTAAAGACCTAAAAGTTCAACCTCTTTAAAAGGGAACCCTCCTTCAATATGCAGATGACATTCTGATCGCCAGGCCTACTAAAGACGCCTCTGAACTACCTAGCCAAGAAAGGATAGAAGGTGTCCAAGAAAAACGCTCAAATATCCCAGGCTAAGGTGACATGCCTGGGCTTCATTCTCACAGATATTCGGAGAAACGCATCCCAGGATAGGGAAGAAGCCATTTGCAGCCTTACGTCTTCTAAAACTAGAAGACAGCTTAGGGGTTCTTGGGGAGGCCAAGGTTTTCTGCATCTGGATCCCTAACTACATTGTCATAGCTGGGCCTCTACATGAAACACTGACACGAAAAGATGATGATCCTTTTGAATAGAATCCAGAAGCAGCCTTTCAAGAATGGAAAGAGCAGTCAATACAGACCCTTGCCCAGGAACTCCCTAATTTAGCTAAACCCTTTGACCTTTACATACCCGGTCAAAGGTTAATCGCCCTTGGAGCCTTAGTGCAAAAACTGGGACCACTTGAAATGGAGCAACACAAGAATGCCCTTCAGGTATGATAAACTATGGTCACCAAGGGCTTTGCCCACCGACTCATCAGGCCAGGATACTGGGGTATCTAAAAAGCTGGAAATCAGCAGCCCGCAAGGCCAGCTCCCTCCTAAGGGAAAAGGACCCCACGTGGTGATCCTAACCACCCATCATGCCCTGAAGTTGCAGGGGTCGCTGTGTGGACACACTGACCTCGAGTGAGGAGGCCCTCCAACTCCAACCTCCAGAGAGATAAACGGGGGCAACGGGCCCCCAAGATGACTCGTGTGACCATCACTTGACCTGGAGTTTCTCTCAGAAAACGACAAGACTGTGCCCCGAAAGAGCAGACTACTGCTTGCAGGACTTACTGCACCCAGAGGGGAGCTAATAAGCTTGGCGGGGGAAACGTATATCACGCTTTCACCATAGAAAACCCTACAGACACCGCGGTGATGGTGGCCAATATGACCGGCTGGACTGCTGGCTACTTCTAAAGGCCGTTGACTCAGTGGACGTCATGGTCCTGGATCACCACTGACCCTGGACTGTCTGGGAGTTGCGCGGGCAGGGCTCTGACACATGGTGTTGTTTGTACATTAATTCAGGGACTTAATTAAAGAAAGCACAGACTACTGGTCAGAGCATCTAGTCTGGCAAAAACTGTCAGCCTAAGGTCGCCGAACATATGTGGGGTGGGGTGAAACCTGCCACCGCAGCATCTCTGCACCTCTCTTTCCTGGACCCTTAAAGGTCATTAGAATCTGTAACACTTCCAATGCTGGTGCTCAGGCGGACGAGAAGTGAGGCAGGAGGCCTTGGGACAATCAACCTCACCAGGAGGCTGGTGGGGAGACGTTTTGCCCCTCCCCCCATGTATCAGGGCTCCCACCACAGCATGAAGCAGTTACAAAAGAGGGGTCTGCACCCTCAACACCCCAAGAATAAGGAACGGAACAAAAAGCAGAGGAGGTGTTCGTCTCCGGCAACGTTCATTAAAAATTCCTGGGAGATAAAAAGAGAATCTGGGCAATAAAATAAAGCCTAACCTGTTTTTCCTTTGTGCTTTGTCTAATTTCACGTGCTCCTAGGGTTCCGCATGCAGAGGTCCCACACCCGGCACTTCAGACCCGATTTCCTAGTGCAGAATGGCTGGGTCGACACCTCAGCTAGCGGGGTCCCATGCAGACTCCGCGGCATAGAGCCTGAGCTGCAGCCAACTCAGCCCTCGAGAGCTCCATCCCCTCCCTCCCACTGACGCTGCCGGGGACCCTACACAGCAGCCCAGCCCACAGCCCATGGGGGAGTGCACGCTCTCACCTCTCCATTCTGTTTTCAAAATAATGTTTCCTTTGCTTCTGAACCAAACTCAGTCTTGATCTGTTGGCTCCAATGACACTGGGCACGGGGACTCCTGTTGGGGTCCACTCTGGAGGATCAGTAACAGAAATTGAGAACATTGTAACTTCAATGAACAGATGTGTGAGCCAAACTGTAGTTAACATAGAGCAGTGTATAATGCTCGGGTAAAATAAGATGTTTCTAAGACTTACATTTGATATTTCCATCACTTTCCTATAAGCAAGTTCAGTGAAGACGTCTGTCTTATTTGTCAGGTCAACATTAGAGAAATGAAGTGATTTATTTCCATGGATGTACATCGAATACTCTTGGCTGAAGCTTCAATCTTGTTTTGAATGCTTTTCCACTGTAAATGATACCTCTCTTTCAGCTCCCCCATTTCTGAGAAGTATAAAATCTTATAATTTATTATTACCAAAGGGGAAAGGTAGGAGAAGGGATAAATTAACAGTTTGGGATTAACACATACACACTGCTATGTATAAAATAGATCATCAACAAGGAACTACTGTATAGCACAGGGAACTACACTGAATATTTTGCAATAACCTACAAGGGGAAATAATCTGAAAAAGAATAGATATTTTTATTGACATCATCTATCAATGACAGATAAAATGTAACCTAAGCAAGGCCGATGGTGAGCGCTTCTGACCCTGAAGATTTCAGTCATCTAAAGTTTGGGCTTTGCCTATTTCCCAAGGCCCTTAAAGGACATACGTGTAACCGTAGCTTAAAAATTCCCCAGTTTGGGGTTCGGGGAGGCACTGATTTGGAAAAATCCCTGGTGTTCTCCTTACATGCACGGGACCCTTCCTACAGCTAAAACATGCCTGTCACACCTAGAGGATGGTACACCATTTGATCGGAAAGAGTTTGGAAAAGGCACCTCATCTCCTCATCGCCTGGTGCTCGGGTTCAACCCTCCAGCATCTTTCCTAACAATCTCCTCACTTGGGGATATCAGCACCGTCAACATCCTGTTGCACACAGTTTGGAATTTGTCCAGAGGATGAAGCGGAAGGATGAGAAAAATTTAGAGACAAGTCTTAGGTGTTCGGACAGGCACATGCCACTCTAATTTCCAATCCAGAAGACAAATTCATCAAAGGCTAGAATTGCCCACGGAAACAGAATAGGGCTAGAGGAAATCCCGCTGTTTTGTGTCCAGTTTCCAAAAACACAAGTTGAAAAATGGAACTCAGGGGCACTAAAATTCATGAAACTGCAGAGTTGAAAATATCTATCGTCGAAAAATGTCTTGAGGTAAGTCACAGAAAAGGACTTGTAAGCAAGGGAGAGTGGCAGGAAACAGATTTGAAGAGGTAGAAAGGACTCCCCATTAAAGCACAAGAAAAGGGGCTGAACATCGCCAATGATGCAGTTGGCCAAAAAGGGTGTATGCATTTTTTCTGAATATATTCAAGTAAAGGCCATACACCCTTTTTATCCAACCCAACAGGTGGGCACTGGAAATCAATATCACAAAATGAATCACTTCACATCAGTCAGAAGGGCCATCCACATAAAGTGTAAACACCAGAAATGCAGGACAGGGCGAGGAGAAAAGGGAGCCCTGTGAGGCTGATAGTGGAAATGTAATTTGCCAACGGCCACTCTGGAGAAGTGTATTGTGTTTGCTAAAACATCTAAAAAATGAGCTACAGAGCATAGGGCACTTGCACTCATGGGCGTGTACCTTGGGAAAAACAAAAATCGACAGAAAACAGGCACCCGAACTTTTACCACCTCTCTGTTAAAAAGGGCCTCAACTTGGATATAACCTAAATGTTCCTGGAAGGATAAAATGGATAAAAGAGATGGGGTACTTATGTAGAGTGGAATATTACTCATCCAGAAATCAATGAAATAAGGCCAGTTGTAACAACTCTGGAGGAGTTACATACGATCATTCTAAGTGACATATGTCAGAAAGAAAAAGACACATATCATAAGATGTCACTTAAAGGTGGAATCAAAAATGGCTACACATGAAATAAATTACAAAACAGAAACATAGTCAAATATGTAGAAAATAGACATAAGGCTGCTAAATGGGAAAGGTGGGGAATGGTGAGGTATTATCCAGGAGGTTGAAATTAGCAAAGATACCATTCCAAGTACCAAATTGAATAACTGACAAGGCCTACACGGTACCTCAAAGAACTGCACTCAGCCCACTCAAGTCACTGGAAAATAATACATATGACTGGTAAGCATCTGAAAAAGAAGTTATTGTTGTCTCACAGTACATGAATCAAGTGGATGTACAGCAGCAAAAAACAGAGCTTTGAAAATCAGCTGTAACCAATATAAAAATAAATTTAAAACTATTTATAAAAACAGTGAGACAGGCAAAAATTCTTACAAATTTTGTTGAAGGGCTACGATGTAACATGGATTGAACACATGTAGACCCACAGCAGGATGATTATATAAGGCTGGAAGCTATGCACGCTAAGAGATGTTAGAGAGGCTGAGTGGGGAAATGCAGACCTTTTAAAGTAATACTGCCTGGTACCCATTCCATGGGTCCCAAATCTGCAGGTTCAAGGGAATCTTCTGAGAGCGAAAACATGCCTGGGAAACCGAGATGAATGTACACCGTGTGCTCAGGAAAGGTGTCTAAAATGCACCTCATTTTTGATCTCCTGGTGCTGGGGTTCGCCATTCCAGCCACATTACTAACAATCTCCCCACTTGGAGAATCAGCACCTTTAACCTCCTGTTTCACACAGTTTGCAATTTGTGCAGAGGATAAATGGGAAGAGGGGGAACCAATGAGAGATTAGCTGTAGGACTTTTGACAGGCACATGTCACTCTAATTTCCCATTAGGAAGAAGAATTAACCAAAGGCTCAGCCTGCCTCCCCAGAACCAGAATAGGGCCAGAAGTAATCCAATGGTTTGGCGGCCAGCTCACAAAAAAAGCGAGTTGCGAAATGGAGCTCAGGAGCAGACAATTCAAAGACCTGCAAAGATATAAATGATAACCAACGTCCAAAAATATATTCAGGTAAGGTAACGAAGAGGATCTGAATGAGAGGCAGAATTGCAGGAAACAGATTTCAAAAGGTAGATTGTACTCACATTTAAAGCATATGAAAAGCAGCAGAATTTCTAAAATGATGCGGTTGGGCAAAAGGGTGTATGCGTTTTTTTCGTGAATATCTTCAGGAAAAAAACACATGCAGAGTTTTTGGCCAACCAAGCAAGAGGGAAATGCAAATCCACACAACAAAGAAGTCTCAATTTCCACTGCTCAGAAAGGCCATCCAAAAAATGTGTACAAACCAGAAATGCAGGAGAAGCCATGGAAAACAGGGAGCCTAGTCACGCTGATGGGTGGGGTATAAATATCCAAGAGCCACTCTGAAGAAGTGTATGCTGTTTTTAAAACATCTAAAATACAAAGCCCCAGAGCAAGGGGATTTCAACTCATGGACATATAACTTGGGAAGACTAAATGTCAATAAGACACAGGCACCCCAAAGTTTAGGGCTGCTCTGCATACAAGAACCTCAACTTTGGTACACCTAAAATATCCCAGGAAAAAGAGAAATGCATAAAGAACTTGTGGTAATTTTGCACAACGGAATATCACTCAGACGTGAAATCAATGTATATAAGGCCAGTAGCAGCATAATGAGTGGATTTACGTATGATGATTTTAAGGGAAATTAGTCACACAGAAAAAGAATCTTATCATAAGATATCACTTATAGAGGGAATGTCAATATCACAACACATGAACTGAATTAGGAAAGAGAACAGAGTCTCACATTTAGCAAAAATCTCTTATGCCTGCTTCAGGGGAAAGGAGAGGTGGGGTGATGCATAAAACCAGAGTTTGATATTAGCATAGGTACCATTCCATAAACCAAATACTGAATAGACAAGACCTACACCTTCCTCAGTGAACGGGACTCAACACCCCTATGCCCCACAGAGGAATATATCTGACTACTAAGAATCTTATAACTTATGTATTGATATGTCTCCGTAAGGGAATCAATTGTGTCTAGACTGGCATAAACACGTCAGTGAAAATCAGCTCAACCCCATTATAAAAATGAATTTCAAAAAAAACCCCAAAAAACAGCGAAATTCTTACACAATTCCTTCAGGGGTTCTGATGAAACCTGGAATGACCCTATCTGCAAAGACAGCTGGATGAGACATAAGGCTGGACACTTGGGACTGAGAGGACTGGTGAGATTGGGAGAGAAAATGCAGACCTTTTAAAGTAGTAATGCATGCCACCATTCCATGTGTCCCAAATCTCCAGGTAGAAGGGAATATCACTACAATTATAACATGTATGGGAAACCTAGAAAATGGACACCCTGTGATGGCGAAAGGTTTCTAAAACTCTCCTAATTTTTCCTCTCCTTGTGCTCCACTTTGGCATTCCAACTGCTTTACTATCAATCTCCCAACTTAGAAGAGTCAGCCCCTATAACATCCTGGTTCGCACAGTTTGCTAATTGTGCAGAGGATGAAAGGGAAGAGGGAGAACCAATCAGAGAGTAGATGTAGGCATTTGGACGGGCACATGTCACTCTAATTTCCCGGCAGGAAGAAGAATTAACCAAAGCCTCAGCCACCCACAGGGAACCAATATAGCCACCCCTGGAACCAGTATAGGACCTGAAGCAAAATTGTGGATTTGCGGCCAGCTCACAAAGATGGGATTTGAAAATTGGAGCTCAGGGGCACAGCAATTCACAAACCTGCAGACTTATAAAGTACTACTCTCATCCAAAAATCTGTTGAGGGAAGGCAATGAAGCGGCCTTGAAAATGAGGCAGAATTGCACAAAATATATTTCAAGAGGTAAATTGGAATCGCCTTTAAAGCACAGGAAAAGCATCCCAACTTGGACAGAGATGCACTTGGCCAAAAAGTGCGTATGCCTTTTCTCCTGAATATATTCAGAAGAAAACGCATACACCCTTTTTGGCCAATCAAGCAAGCGTGCAATACAAATCCATGCTACAAAGAATTGTCACTTACCACTGGTCAAAAGGGACATCCGAATATCTGTAAAAACCAGAAAGGTTGGGCTTCCCTGGTGGCGCAGTGGTTGCGAGTCTGCCTGCCGATGCAGGGACACGGGTTCGTGCCCCGGTCTGGGAGGATCCCACGTGCCGCGGAGCGGCTGGTCCCGTGAGCCATGGCAACTGGGCCTGCGCGTCCGGAGCCTGTGCCCCGCAATGGGAGAGGCCACAGCAGTGAGAGGCCCGCATACAGCAAAAAAAAAAAAAAAAAAAAAAAAGAAAAAAAAACAGAAAGGCAAGAGAGAGATGGCAAGGGCATGAAGCAATGTGATCCCAATGGTCATGGAGGATTGTGATGACAAGCGCATGGAGAATTGTGATGACAAGATTATGTACCATTTTGTTGACAAAGGCAAGGAGCATTATGATGACAAGGTTCATGGAGCACTGTGATGACAAGCATCACGGAGCATAGTGATTACAGGGGTCATGGAGCATTGGGATGACAAGCGCATGGATCATTGTGATGACAATGGTCATGGAGCATTTTAATGACAAGAGTCCCGGATCATTGTGTTGTCAGGGTTCATGCAGCGTTGTGATGACAGTGGTCATGGAGCATTGTGATGACAGGGGTCATGGCGCATTGTGATGAGAAGGTCATGGAGCATTGGGCTGAAAATGTCCATGGAGTACCGTGATGACAGGGGTCATGGAGCATTGTGATGACAAGGTACTGGAGCACTGTGATGAGAAGACCATGGAGCCTTGTGATGACAAGTCTCATGGAGCATTCTGATGAAAAGTGCCATGGAGCATTGTGATTACAGGGGTCTTGGAGCATTGTGATGACAAGGGCATGGAGCATTGGGATGAGAAGGCCATGGAGCGTTCTGATGACATGCATCATGGAGCTTTGTGATGACAAGGGCATGGAGCATTGTGATTACAGCGGTCTTGGAGCACTGTGATGAAAAGGGCATGGATCATTGTGATGAAAAAGGCATGGAGCCTTGTCATGACAGGGTTCAAGGAGCAAACTGACAACAAGTGTCAGGGAGCATTGTGATGACAAGGGTATTGAGTATTGTGATGACAAAGGTCATGGAGCACTGTGATGAGAAGACCATGGATAATTGTGATGACGAGCGTCATGGGGCGTTGTGATGATAAGTGTTATGGAACATGTTGATCACAAGGATTTGGAGCATTTTGATGACAGAGGTCATGGAGCATTTTGGTTTCATTGTGATGACAATAGCCTGAAGCATTATGATGATGGGCATGGTGCATTGTGATGACAGGGTTCATGGAGCATTGAGATGAAAAGGGGCATGGAGCATTGCGATTACAGGAGTCTTGGAGCATTGTGATGACAAAGGCATGGAACATCGTGAATGAGAAGGCCATGGAGCATTCTGTTGACATGCGTCATGGAGCTTTGTGATGACAAGGGCATGGAGCATTGTGATTACAGGGGTCTTGGAGCATTGTGATGACAAGGGTCATGGAGCCTTGTGATGACAAGGCTGTGGAACATTGTGATGGCAGGGGTCATGGAGCATTGTTATGACAGGGGTAATGGAGCATTGTGATGACAAGGGCATGGAGCATTGGTCTGAAAAGTTTCATGGATTATTGTGATGAGAGGGGGCAAGGAGCATTGTGATGACAAGGGCATGGAACACTGTGATACATGGGTCATGGAGGATTGTAATGAGAAGTGCATGGAGCATTGTGATAAGAATGGCATCGAGCATTGTGATGAAAAGCATCATGGAGCCTGTGATGACAAGGGCATGGAACAATGTGATGAGAGGGTTCATGGAGCATTGTGATGACAATGGCATGCAGCATTGTGATGACAAGGGTCATTGAGCTTTGTAATGACAAAGGTCATGGAGCATTTTGATGACAAGGGTGTGGTGCATTCTGTTGTGAAGGGCAGGGAGCATTGTGATGACAGGGGTTATGGAACATTGTGATGTCAGGGGAATGGAGCATTGTGATGATAAAGGCATGTAGCATTGTTGTGACAAGGGTCATGGAATATTGTGATGACAGGGGTGAGGGAGTATTGTGTTGACTAGTGATGGAACATTGTGATATCAGTGGTGAGAGAGCATTTTGATGAGAAGTGCATGGAGCAGTGTGATGACAAGGTTTATGGAGCATTGTGATGACAAAGATGTGGAGCATTGTGATGACAAGTGCATGGCACATTGTGATGCCATGGGTCACGGAGTATTGTGCTAACAAAGGCATTGATCATTGGGAGGACAAGAGTCACCAAGCATTGTGATGAAATGTTCATGGAGCTCTGTGGTGACAAAGGTCACAGAGCATTGTGATGACGAGGGCATGGACCATTGTAATGACAAAGGTCATGAAGCATTGTGATGACTGGAGTCATGGAGCATTGTGATGACAGGGGTCATAGAGCATTGTGATGAAAGGGCATGGAGCATTGTGATGACAGGGGCATGTTGCATTGGTTTGACAAGTTTCAGGGATTATTGTGATGACAGTGGGCATGGCGCATTGTGATGACAAGGGCATGGAGCATTGTGATGAGAAGGTCATGGAGTATTGTGAAGAAGGGTGTCAGGGAGCATTGTGATGACATATGTCGTGGTCCATTGCGATGACAATGGAATGGAGCATTGTGATGCCAAGTGTCATGGAGGATTGTGATGACAAAGGTAATGGAGCATTTTGATGACAAGCGCTTGGGGCATTGTGATGACAAGGGTCATGGAGCATTGTGATAACAAGGGCCATTGAGAATTTTGATGACATGTTCATGAAGCATTGTGATGACAATCACATGGAGCTTGCTGTGACAGGGATCATGGAGCAGGGCGATGAAAAGTGCATAGAGAATTGCGATGACAAAGCATGTAACACTGTGATGAAAAGCATCATGGAGCACAGTGATGCCAAGAACGTGGAGAATTGTTATGACAGGGGACATGGAGCATTGTGATGACCAGGGCATGGAGTATTGTGATGGCAAGACCGTGGAGCATTGTGATGAGAAGACCATGGATAATTGTGATGATGAGCGTCATGGAGCACTGTAATGACAAGGGGTATGGAGCATTGTGATGACAGGGGTCAAGGAGCATTGTGATGACAAGGTTCATGGAGCATTCTGATGACAAGCTTGTGGAGTATTTTGATGACAATGACATGGAGCATTTTGATGAAAATGGCATGGGGCATTGTGATGAAAAAGACATGGAGCCTTTTCATGACAGTTTTCAGGGAGCATTCTGACGACAAGTGTCAGGGAGCATTGTGATGACAAAGGTCATGGAGAATTGTGACGACAAGGGCATGGAGTATTGTGATGACAAGCACATGGAGCTTGCTATGACGGGGTCATGGAGCATTGTGATGACAAGTGCATAGAGAATTGTGATGACAAAGCATGTAACACTGTGATGAGAAGTGTCATGGAGCATAGTGATGCCAAGATTGTGGAGAATTGTGATGACAGGGGACATGGAGCATTGTGATGACCAGGGCATGGAGCATTGCGATGGCAAGATCGTGGAGCACTGTGATGAGAAGACCATGGATAATTGTAATGACGAGGGTCATGGAGCACTGTAATGACAAGGGGTATAGAGCATTGTGATGACAGTGGTCATGGAGCATTGTGATGACCGGGGACATGGCGCAATGTGATGCCCAAGGCATGGAACACTGTGATGGCAAGACCGTGGAGCATTGTGATGAGAAGACCATGGATAATTGTGATGAGGAGCGTCATGGAGCACTGTAATGACAAGTGGTATGGAGCCTTGTGATGACAGGGGTCATGGAGCATTGTTATGACAGTGGTCATGGAGCATTGTGATGACAAGTGTCATGGAGCATTTTGATGACAAGGGCGTGGAGCACTGTGATGAGAAGACCATGGAAAATTGTGATTACGAGTGTCATGGAGCACTGTAATGACAAGCAGTATGGAGCATTGTGATGACAGGGGTCATGGAGAATTGTGATGACTGGGGACATGGAGCATTGTGATGACCAGGGCATGGAGCATTGTGATGGCAAGACCGTGGAGCACTGTGATGAGAAAACCATGGATAATTGTGATGACGAACATCATGGAGCACTGTAATGACAAGGGGCATGGAGCATTGTGATGACAGGTGTCATGGAGCATTGTGATGACAGGGGTCATGGATCATTGAGATGACAAAGGTCACGGAGCATTCTGATGACAAGCTTGTGGAGTATTGTGATGACAATGGCATGAAGCATTGTGATGAAAAGGGCATGGATCATTGTGATGAAAAAGGCATGGAGACTTGTCATGACAGTGTTCAATGAGCATACTGATGACAAGTGTCAGGGAGCATTGTGATGACAAGTGTATTGAGAATTGTGATGACAAAGGTCATGGAGCATTGTGATGAGAAGTCCATGGATAATTGTGATGACCAGCGTCATGGGGCGTTGTGATGACAAGTGTTATGGAACATTGTGATCACAAGGGTTTGGAGCATTGGGATTAGAGAGGTCATGGAGAATTTTGATTTCATTGTGATGACAATAGCATGAAGCATTATGATGATGGGCATGGTGCATTGTGATGACAGGGTTCATGGAGCATTGAGATGAAAAGAGTCATGGATCATTGTAATAACAAGGGTCTTGGAGCATTGTGATGACAAGGGCATGGAGTATTGTGATGAGAAGGCCATGGAGCATTCTGATGACATGCGTCAGGGAGCTTTGTGATGACATGGGCATGGAGCATTGTGATTACAGGGGTCTTGGAGCATTGTGATGACAAGGGCCATGGAGTCTTGTGATGACAAGGCCGTAGAACATTGTGATGGCAGGGGTCATGCAGCATTGTTATGACAGGTGTAAGGGAGCATTGTGATGACAAGGGCATGGAGCATTGGTCTGAAAAGTTTCATGGATTATTGTGATGAGAGTGAGCATGGAGCATTGTGATGACAAGGGCACGGAACACAGTGATACATGTGTCATGGAGGATTGCAATGACAAGGGCATGGAGCATTGTGATGACAAGCGTCATGGAGCTTTGTGATGACAACAGCATGGAGCAATGTGATGAGAGGTTTCATGGAGCTTTGTGATGACAATGGCATGGAGCATTGTGATTCCAAGGGTCATGGAGCTTTGTGATGACATAGGCCATGGAGCATTTTGATGACAAGGGCGTGGTGCATTGTGATGAGAAGGGCAGGGAGCATTGTGATGACAGGGTCATGGAGCAATTGGATGAAAAGGGTCATGGAACATTTTGATGACAGTGTTTATGGAACATTGTGATGTTAGGGTTCATGGAGCATTGTGATGTAAAGGGTCATGGAGCATTGTGATGTCAGGGGTCATGGAGCATTGTGATGATAAGAGCATGTAGCTTTGTTGTGACAAGGGTCATGGAACATTGGGATGACAGGGTGGAGGGAGTATTGTGTTGACTAGTTATGGAACATTGTGATATCAGTGGTGAGAGAGCATTTTGATGAGAGGTGCATGGAGCATTGTGATGACAAGGCTGTGGAGCATTGTGATGAGAAACGCAGGGCACATTGTGATGACATGGGTCATGGAACATTGTGCTGACAAACGCATGGAGTATTGTGATGACAAGGTTTATGGAGCATTGTGATGACAAAGATGTGGAGCATTGTGATGACAAGCGCATGGCACATTTGATGCCATGTGTCATGGAGTAATGTGCTGACAAAGGCATGGAGCATTGTGATGACAAGGGTCACCGAGCATTGTGATGAAATGTTCATGGAGTGTTGTGGTCACAAAGGTTACAGAGCCTTGTGATGACGAGGGCATGGACCATTGTGATGACAAAGGTCATGAAGCATTGTGATGACTGGAGTCACGGAGCATTGTGATGACAGGGGTCATAGAGCATTGTGATGAAAGGGCATGGAGCATTGTGATGACAGGGGCATGTTGCATTGGTTTGACAATTTTCAGGGATTATTTTGATGACAGTGGGCATGGCGCATTGTGATGACAAGGGCATGGAGCATTGTGATGAGAAGGTCATGGAGTATTGTGAAGAAGGGTGTCAGGGAGCATTGTGATGACATATGTCATGGTCTATTGCAATGACAATGGAATGTAGCATTGTGATGCCAATTGTCATGGAGGATTGTGATGACAAAGGTAATGGAGCATTTTGATGACAAGGGCTTGGAGCATTGTGATGACAAGGGTCATGGAGCATTGTGATAACAAGGGCCATTGAGAATTTTGATGACATGTTCATGAAGCATTGTGATGACAATCACATGGAGCTTGCTATGACAGGGGTCATGGAGCATTGCGATGACAAGTGCATAGAGAATTGTGATGACAAAACATGTAACACTGTGATGAGAAGTATCAGAGAGCATAGTGATACCAAGAACGTGGAGAATTGTGATGACAGGGGACATGGAGCATTGTGATGACCAGGGCATGGAGCATTGTGATGGCAAGACCGTGGAGCACTGTGATGAGAAGACCATGGATAATTGTGATGACGAGCGTCATGGAGCACTGTAATGACAAGGGGTATGGAGCATTGTGATGACAGGGGTCATGGAGCATTGTGATGACTTGGGACATGGAGCATTGTGATGACCAGGGCATGGAGCCTTGTGATGTCAAGATCGTGGAGCACTGTGATGAGAAGATCATGGATAATTGTGATGACGAGTGTCATGGAGCACTGTAATGACAAGGGGTATAGAGCATTGTGATGACAGTGGTCATGGAGCATTGTGATGACCGGGGACATGGAGCATTGTGATGCCCAAGGCATGGAGCACTGTGATGGCAAGACCGTGGAGCATTGTGATGAGAAGACCATGGATAATTGTGATGAGGAGCGTCATGGAGCACTGTAATGACAAGTGGTATGGAGCCTTGTGATGACAGGGGTCATGGAGCATTGTTATGACAGTGGTCATGGAGCATTGTGATGACAAGGGTCATGGAGCATTTTGATGACAAGGGCGTGGAGCATTGTGATGAGAAGACCATGGACAATTGTGATTACGAGTGTCATGGAGCACTGTAATGACAAGCGGTGTGGAGCATTGTGATGACAGGGTCATGGAGCATTGTGATGACTCGGGACATGGAGCATTGTGATGACCAGGGCATGGAGCATTGTGATGGCAAGACCGTGGAGCACTGTGATGAGAAGACCATGGATAATTGTGATGACGAACATCATGGAGCACTGTAATGACAAGGGGCATGGAGCATTGTGATGACAGGTGTCATGGAGCATTGTGATGACAGGGGTCATGGATCATTGAGATGAAAAGTGTCACGGAGCATTCTGATGACAAGCTTGTGGAGTATTGTGATGACAATGGCATGGAGCATTGTGATGAAAAGGGCATGGATCATTGTGATGAAAAAGGCATGGAGACTTGTCACGACAGGTTTCAATGAGCAAACTGATGACAAGTATCAGGGAGCATTGTGATGACAAGTGTATTGAGAATTGTGATTACAAAGGTCATGGAGCATTGTGATGAGAAGTCCATGGATAATTGTGATGACGAGCGTCATGGAACACTGTAATGACAAGGGGTATGGAGCATTGTGATGACAGGGTTCATGGAGCATTCTGAAGACAATGATCAGGGAGCATTCTGATGACAAGCTTGTGGAGTATTGTGATGACAATGACATGGAGCGTTGTGATGAAAGGGGCATGGAGCATTCTTATGAAAAAGGCATGGAGCCTTTTCATGACAGTGTTCAAGGAGTATTCTGACGACAAGTGTCAGGGAGCATTGTGATGACAAGTGTATTGAGAATTGTGATGACAAAGGTCATGGAGCATTGTGACGACAAGTGCATGGAGTATTGTCATGACAGTCATCATGGAGTGTTGTGATTTCAAGTGTTATGGAACATTGTGATCACAAGGGGTTGGAGCATTGTGATGACAGAGGTCATGGACCATTTTGATTTCAAGGAGCATGGAGCATTGTGATGACAAGGGCATGGAGCAATGTGATCCCAAGGTTCATGGAGGATTGTGATGAAAATGGTAATGGAGTATTGTGATGACAAGCTCATGGAGCATTGTGATGACAAGGTCATGTAGGATTTTGATGACACAGGCATGGAGAATTGTGATGATAAGGGTCATGGAGCACTGTGATGATAAGCGTCACGGAGCATTGTGATTACAGGGGTCATGGAGCATTGGGATGACAAGGGCATGGATCATTGTGATGACAAGTGTCATGGAGCATTGGGATGACAAGGGCATGGATCATTGTGATGACAAGTGTCATGGAGCATTGGGCTGAAAATGTTCATGGAGCATTGTGATGACAAGGGAATGGAGCATTGTGATGACAAGAGTCCCGGAACATTGTGTTGTCAGGGGTCATGGAGTGTTGTGATGACAGTGGTCATGGAGGATTGTGATGATATGGGTCATGGAGCATTGTGATGAGAAGGTCATGAAGCATTGGGCTGAAAATGTTCATGGAGTATTGTGATGACACGGGTCATGGAGCATTGTAATGAGAAGGGAATTGAGCACTGTGATGACAAGGTCCTGGAGCATTGTGATGGGAAGTCCATGGAGCCTTGTGATGACAATTCTCATGGAACATTCTGATGAAAAGGGGCATGGAGCACTGTGATTACAGGGGTCTTGGAGCATTGTGATGACAAGGGCATGGAGTATTGTGATGAGAAGGCCATGGAGCATTCTGATGACATGCGTCATGGAGCTTTGTGCTGACAAGGGCATGGAGTATTGTGATGAAAATGGCATGGATCATTGTTATGAAAAAGGCATGGAGCCTTGTCATGACAGGGTTCTAGGAGCATACTGACGACAATTGTCACGGAGCATTGTGATGACAAGTGTAATGAGCATTGTGATGACAAAGTTCATGGAGCATTGTGATGAGAAGACCATGGATAATTTTGATGATGAGCGTCATGGGGTGTTGTGATGATAAGTTTTATGGAACATTGTGATCACAAGGGTTTGGAGCATTGTGATGACAGAGGTCATGGAGCATTTTGATTTCATTGTGATGACAATAGCCTGAAGCATTATGGTGATGGGCATGGTGCATTGTGATGACAGCGTTCATGGAGCATTGAGATGAAAAGGGGCATGGAGCATTGTGATTACAGGGGTCTTGGAGCATTGTGATGACAAGGGCAAGGAGCATTGTGATGAGAAGGCCATGGAGCATTCTGATGACATGTGTCATTGAGCTTTGTGATGACAAGGGCATGGAGCATTGTGATTACAGGGGTCTTGGAGCATTGTGATGACAAGGGTCATGGAGCCTTGTGATGACAATGGTGTGGAACATTGTGATGGCAGGGGTCATGGAGCATTGTTATGACAGGGGTAATGGAGCATTGTGATGAGAAGGGCATGGAGCATTGGTCTGAAAAGTTTCATGGATTATTGTGATGAGAGTGGGCATGGAGCATTGTGATGACAACGTCACGGAACACTGTGATCCATGGGTCATGGAGGATTTTAATGACAAGGGCATGGAGCATTGTGATGAGAAGGGCATCAAACATTGTTTTGACAAGCGTCATGGAGCTTTGTGATGACAAGGGCATGGAACAATGTGATGAGACGGTTCATGGAACATTGTGATTCCAAGGGTTAAGAAGCTTTGTGATGACAAAAGTCATGGAGCATTTTGATGTCAACGGCGTGGTGCATTGTGATGAGAAGGGCAGGGAGCATTTTGATGACAGGGTCATGCAGCAATTTGATGAAAAGTGTAATGGAACATTTTGATGACAGGGGTTATAGAACATTGTGATGTCAGGGGTCATGGAGCTTTGGGATGAAAAGGGTCATGGAGCATTTTGATGACAGGGGTTATGGAACATTGTGATGTCAGGGGTCATGGAACATTGTGATGATAAGGGGATGTAGCATTGTGATGACAGGGGTCATGGAACATTGTGATTACAGGGGTGAGGGAGTATTGTGATGACTAGTGATGAAACATTGTGATATCTCTGTTGAGAGAGCATTTTCATGAGAAGTGCATGGAGCATTGTGATTACAAGGTTTATGGAGCATTACGATGACAAGCTTGTGGACCGTTGTGATGAAAATTACGTGGCATATTGTGATGACAAGGGTCATGGAGCATTGTTCTGACAAAGGCATGGAGCATTGTGATGACAAGGGTCACGGAGCATTGTGATGAAAAGTTCATGGAGTATTGTGGTTACAAAGGTCACAGAGCCTTGTGATGATGTGGGCATGGACCACTGTGATGACAAATGTTATGAAGCATTGTGATGACTGGAGTCACAGAGCATTGTGATGACAAGGGTCATGGAGCATTGTGATGACAAGGGCATGGAGCATTGTGATGACAGGGGCATGGAGCATTGGTCTGACAAGTTTAATAGATTATTGTGATGACAGTGGGCATGGGGCATTGTGATGACAAGGGCATGGGGCATTGTGATGAGAAGGTCATGGAGTATTGTGAAGACAGGTGTCAGGGAGCATTGTGATGACATATGTCATGGTCCATTGCGATGACAATGGCATGGAGCATTGTGATGCCAAATGTAATGGAGGATTGTGATGACAAATATAATGGAGCATTGTGATGACTAGGGCTTGGAGCATTATGATGACAAGGGCCATTGAAAATTTTCATGACAAGGTCGTGAAGCATTGTGATGACAAGGTGCTGGAGCATTGTGATGAGAAAACCATGGAGCCTTGTGAGACAAGTCTCATGGAGCATACTGATGAAAAGGGTCATGGAGCATTTTGATTAGAGTGTCTTGGAAAATTGTGATGACAAGGGCATGGAGCATTGTGATGAGAAGGCCAAGGAGCAGTCTGATGACATGCGTCATTGAGCTTTGTGATGACAAGGGCATGGAGCATTGTAATTACAGGCGTCTTGGAGCATTGTGATGAAAAAGGCATGGATCATTGTGATGAAAAAGGCATGGAGCCTTGTCATGACAGCATTCAAGGAGCATACAGAGAACAAGTGTCAGGGAGCATTTTGATGACAAGTGTGTTGAGCATTGTGATGACAAAGGTCATGGAGCATTGTGAAGAGAAGACCATAGATAATTGTGATGACGAGCGTCATGGGGCATTGTGATGACAAGTGTTATGGAATATGGTGATCACAAGGGTTTGGAGCAGTGTTATGACAGAGGTCATGGAGCATTTTGATTTCATTGTGATGACAATAGCCTGAAGCATTATGATGATGGGCATGGTGCATTGTGATGACAGGGTTCATGGATCATTGAGATAAAAAGGGACATGGAGCATTGTGATTACAGGGGTCTTGGAGCATTGTGATGAGAAGGGTCATGGAGCCTTGTGATGACAAGGCCATGGAACATCTTGATGGCAGGGATCATGGAGCATTGTTATCACAGGGGTAATGGAGCATTGTGATGGCAAGGGCATGGAGCATTCTGATGACATGCATCATGGAGCTCTGTGATGACAAGGGCATGTAGCACTGTGATTACAGGTGTCTTGGAGCATTGTGATGACAAGGGTCATGGAGCCTTGTGATGACAAGCCCGTGGAACGTTGTGATGGCAGTGTTCATGGGGCATTGTTATGACAGGGGTAATGGAGCATTGTGATGACAAGGGCATGGAACATTTGTCTGAAAAGTTTCATGGATTATTGTGATGAGAGTGGGCATGGAGCATTGTGATGACAAGGGCACGGAACACAGTGATCCATGGGTCATGGAGGATTGTAATGACAAGGGCATGGAGCTTTGTGATGAGAAGGGCATCGAGCAGTGTGATGACAAGCACCATGGAGCTTTTTGATGACAATTGCATGGAACAATGTGATGAGAGGTTTCATGGAGTATTGTGATGACAATGGCATGGAGCATTGTGATGCCAAGGGTCATGGAGCTTTGTGATGACAAAGGTCATGGAGCATTTTGATGACAAGGGTGTGGTGCATTGTGATGAGAAGGGCAGGGAGCATTGTGATGACATTGTCATGGACCAATTTGATGAAAAGGGTCATGGAACATTTTGATGAGAGGCGTTATGTAACATTGTGATGTCAGGGGTCATGGAGCATTTTGATGAAAAGGGTCATGGAGCATTTTGATGACAGGGGTTATGGAACATTGTGATGTCAGGGATCATCGAACATTGTGATGATAAGTGCATGTAGCATTGTGATGACAGGAGTCATGGAACATTGTGATGACAGGGTTGAGGGAGTATTGTGATGAATAGTGATGTAACATTGTGATATCAGTGGTGAGAGAGCATTTTGATTTGAAGTGCATGGAGCATTGTGATGACAAGGTTTATGGAGCATTGTGATGACAAGATTGTGGAGCACTGTGACGGCAAGCGCATGGTGCATTGTGATGACATGGGTCATGGAGCATTGTGCTGACAAGCGCATGGAGCATTGTGATGACAATGGTCATGGAGCATTGTGCTGAGAAAGGCATAGAGCATTGTGATGACAAGGATCAAAGAGCATTGTGATGAAAAGTTCATGAAGCATTGTGGTTAAAAAGGTCACAGAGACTGTTGATGACAAGGGCATGGACCACTGTCATGACAAAGGTCATGAAGCCTTGTGATGACTGGAGTCACGGAGCATTGTCATGACAGGGGTCATGGAGCATTGTGATAACAAGGGCTTGGGGCATTGTGATGACAAGGGCATGGAGCATTGGTCTAATAAGTTTCATGGCTTATTGCGATGACAGTTGGAATGGCGCATTGTGATGACAAGGGCATGGAGCATTGTGATGACCAGGTCATTCATTATTGTGAAGACAGGTGTCAGGGAGCATTGTGATGACATATGTAATGGCCCATTGTGATGACAATGCCATGGAGCATTGTGATGCCAAGTGTCATGGAGGATTCTGATGACAAAGGTAATGGAACATTGTGATGACAATGGCTTGGAGCATTGTGATGACAAGGGTCAGGGAGCATTGTGCTGACAAGTGCATGGAAAATTGTGATGACAAGGGACATGGAGCATTCTGATGACAAGCTTGTGGAGTATTTTGATGACAATGGCATGGAGCATTGGGATGAAAACTGCATGGTGCATTTTGATGAAAAAGGAATGGAGCCTTTTTGTGACAGGGTTCAAGGAGCATTCTGACGACAAGTGTCAGGGAGCATTGTGATGACAAGTGTATCGAGAATTGTGATGACAAAGGTCATGGAGCATTGTGATGAAAAGGGCATGGAGTATTGTGATGACAGGCATCATGGAGCATTGTGATGACAAGTGTTATGGAACATTGTGATCACAAGGGTTTGGAGCATTGTGATGACAGAGGTCATGGATCATTTTGATTTCAAGGAGCATGGAGCATTGTGATGACAAGGGCATGGAGCAATGTGATCCCAAGGTTCATGGAGGATTGTGATGGCAATGGTAATGGAGTATTGTGATGACAAGTGCATAGAACATTGTAATGACAAGGTCATGTAGCATTTTGCTGACAAAGGCATGGAGCATTGTGATGACAGGTGTCATGGAGCACTGTGATGACAAGCGTCACGGAGCATTGTGATTACAGGGGTCATGGAGCATTGGGATGACAAGGGCATGCATCATTGTGATGACAAGTGTCATGGAGCATTGGGCTGAAAATGTTCATGGAGTATTGTGATGACAGGGGTCATGGAGCATTGTGATGACTAGGGAATGGAGCATTGTGATGACAAGAGTCCCGGATCATTGTGTTGTCAGGTGATATTGAGCGTTGTGATGACTGTGGTCATGGAGCATTGTGATGATATTGGTCATGGAGCATTGTGATGAGAAGGTCATGGAGCATTGGGTTGAAAATGTTCATGGAGTATTGTGATGACAGGGGTCATGGAGCATTGTGATGATAAGGGAATGGGGCATTTTGATGACAATGTCCTGGAGCATTGTGATGAGAAGACCATGGAGCCTTGTGATGACAAGTCTCATGGAGCATTCTGATGAAAAGGGGCATGGACCATTTTGATTACAGGGGTCTTGGAGCATTGTGATGACAAGGGCATGGAGCATTGTGATGAGAAGGCCATGGAGCATTCTGATGACATGCATCATGGAACTTTGTGATGACAAGGGCATGGAGCATTGTGATTACAGGGGTCTTGGAGCATTGTGATGAAAATGGCATGGATCATTGTGATGAAAAAGGCATGGAGCCTTGTCATGAAAGGGTTCAGGGAGCATACTGATGGCAAGAGTCAGGGAGCATTGTGATGACATGTGTATTGCGCATTGTGATGACAAATGTCATGGGGCATTGTGATGAGAAGTCCATGGATAATTGTGATGAGTAGCGTCATGGGGTATTGTGATGACAAGTGTTATGGAACATTGTGATCACAAGGGTTTGGAGCATTGTGATGACAGAGGTCATGGAATATTTTGATTTCATTGTGATGACAAGAGCATGAAGCATTATGATGATGGGCATGGTGCATTGTGATGACAGGGTTCATGGAGCATTGTGATGAAAGGTGGCATGGAGCTTTGGTCTGACAAGTTTCATGGATTATTTTGATGACAGTGGGCATGGCACATTGTGATGACAAGGGCATGGAGCATTGTGATGACAAGGTCATGGAGTATTGTGAAGACAGGTGTCAGGGAGCATTGTGATGACATATGTCATGTTCCATTGTGATGACAATAGCACGGAGCATTGTGATGCCAAGTGTCATGGAGGATTGTTGTGACAAAGGTAAAGGAGCATTGTGATGATAAGCGCATGGAGCATTGAGATGACAAGGGCCATTGATAATTTTAATGTCCATGTCGTGAAACATTGTGATGACAAGCGCATGGAGCTTCCTATGACAGGGGTCATGGAGCATTGCGATGACAAGTGCATGGAGTATTGTTATGACAAGAGCATATAACATTGTGATGAGAAGTGCCATGGAGCATTGTGATGACAAGGACGTGGAGAATTGTGAGGACAAGGGACATTGAGCTTTGAGATGACCAGGGCATGGAGCATTGTGATGGCAAAACCGTGGAGCATTGTGATAAGAAGACCTTGGGTAACTGTGATGATGAGCATCATGGAGCACTGTAATGACAAGGGGCATGAAGCATTGTGATGACAGGTGTCAGGGAGCATTGTGATGACAGGGGTCATGGAGCATTGTGATGACAAGGGAATGGAGCATTGTGATGACAAGGGTACGGAACATTGTGATGAAAAGTGCCATTGAGAATTTTGATGATAAAGTCGTGAAGCATTGTGATGACAAACACTTGGAGCTTGCTATGACAGGGGTCATGGAACATTGCAATGACAAGTGCATGGAGAATTGTGATGAAACGAGCATGTAACTTTGTGATGAGAAGTGTCATGTAGCATTGTGATGACAAGTACGTGGAGAATTGTTATGACAAGGGACATGGAGCATTGTGATAACCAGGGCATGGAGCATTGTGATGACAGGGGTCATGGAGCATTATTATGACAAGGGCCATGGTGCATTCTGATATAAGATATCACTTATGAAGGGACTGTAAACCTGGCTACATATGAACTGAATTAGGAAAGAGAACAGAGTCTCAGATTTAGAAAACACTCTTATGCTTGCTTAAGGGGGAAGGAGAGGTGGGGAGACACACAAAACCAGAGTTTGATATTAACACAGGTACCGTTCTATAATCCAAATACAGAAGAGACAAGCCCGACTCCTTCCTCAGTGAATGGGACTCAACACCCCTATTCCCCACAGAGAAATATATCTGACTAGTAAGGATCTTAAAACCTATGTATTGATATGTCTCCATAAGGGAACCAAGTGTGTCTAGAATGACATAAACACGGCAGTGAGAATAAGCTCAAACCCACTATAAAAAGGAATTTCAAAACAAAACAAAGAAACAGTGAAATTCTTACACAATACCTTCAGGGGTTCTGATGAAACTTGGAATGACCCTATCTAAAACAACAGCTGGATGTGGCATAAGGCTGTTCACTTGGGACTGAGAGGATTGGTGAGATTGGGTGTGAAAATGCAGATGCTTTAAATCAATAATGCCTGCCACTGATTCCATGGTTCCCAACTCTCCAGGTAGAAGGGAATATCACTACAGTTATAACATGTATGGGAAACCTAGAGAATGGACACCCTCTGATTGTGAAAGGTTTCTAAAACTCTACTAATTTTTTTCTCTCCATGTGCTCCAGCTTGACATTCCAACTGCTTTAATATCAATCTCCCAAATTGGAGAGTCAGCCCCTATAACCTCCTGGTTCGCACAGTTGGCACATTGTGCAGAGGATATAAGGGAAGAGGGAGAACCAATGAGAGAGTAGCTGTAGGCATTTGGACGGCCACATGTCAGTCTAATTTCCCGTCATGAAGAAGAATTAACCAAACTCTGAGCCTGCCCCACACCCATAACTAGTATAGGTCCTGAAGCAAAATTGTGGGTTTGCGGTCAGCTCACAAAAACACAAGTTGAAAAATGGAGCTCAGGGGCACAGCAATTCACTAACTTGCAGAGTTATAGAGGACTACTCTCTTCCAAAAATCTGTTGAGGAGAAGCCATGAGGCGGACTTGAAAATGAGGGAGATTTGCACGAAACAGATTTCCAGAAGTACATTGGAATCGCCTTTAAACACAGGAAAAGCATCACAACTTCGACAATTATGGAATTGTCCATAAAGGGCGCATGCGTTTTCTCCTGAATATATTCAGGAGAAAACGCATACACCCATTTTGGCCAACCAAGCAACCGCACAATGCAAATCTGCACTACAAAGAAGTATCACTTCCCACCAGTCAAAAGGGATATCCGTAAAATGTGTAAAAACCAGAAAGGCAAGAGGGGCTCTGGAGAACAGGGAGCCTTGTTATGCTGATGGGTGGGATGTAGATTGCCAACAGTCACTCTGGAGGAGTGCATTGTGTTCCCTAAAAGAATTACTCAACAGAGCTTCACAACCTAAGGCACTTCCAGTCATGGGAATATACCTTGGGAAAATTGAAAATCAATAAGACACAGCCAACCCAAAATATAGGGCAGCACTGCTTACAAGAACCTCGACTTCGGGACACCTTAAATAACCCAGGAAAGACAAAAATGGTAAAGAAATTGTGGTACATACGTATGATGGAATATCCCTCAGCCAGGAAGTCAATGTCATAAGGCCAGTAGCAGCATAATGATGGGATTCATGTACCATGATTCTAACTGAAAAAATCACACAGAAAAAGAAACTTATCATAAGATATCACTTATGAAGGGTGTATAAACATGGCTACACATGGAATGAATTAGGAAAGGGAACAGAGTCTCATATATAGAAAACACTCTTATGCATGTTTAAGGGGAAAGCAGAGGGGGGGTGATGAATAAAACCAGAGTTTGATATTAGCACAGGTACGGTTCCATAATCCAAATACAGAATAGACAAGACCTACTACTTCCTCTGTGAACGGGACTCAAAACCCCATATTACCTGCAGAGGAATATATCTTACTAGTAAGAATCTTAAAACTTATGTATTGATATGTCTCCGTAAGGGAATCAAGTGTGTCTAGACTGGCATAAACATGGGAGCGAGAATCAGCTCAAACCCACTATAAAAAGGAATTTCAAAAACAAAACAAAAAAACTGGGAAATTCATTACAATTCCTTCAGGGTCTGTGATGAAACCTGGAATGACCCTATCTACAATGACAGTTGGATGTGGCATAAGGAGGGACACTTGGGACTGAGAGGATTGATGAGATTGGGTGAGCAAATGCAGAACCTTTAAAGCAATAATGCATGGCACCCATTTCATGTGTTTCAACTCTCCAGGTTGAAGGGAATATTACTATATTTATAACATGTACGGGGAACGTAGAGAACGGACACACTGTGAATACGAAAGGTTTCTAAAACTCAACGAATAGTCCCTCTCCTGGTGCTCTGGTTTGACATTCCATCTGCTTTACTATCAATCTCCCTACTTGGAGAGACAGCCCCTTTAACCTCCCGGTTCGCACAGGTTGCCAATTTGGCAGAGGATGAAAGGGAAGAGGGAGAACCAATGAGAGAGTAGCTGTTAGGCATTTGGACGGGCACATATCACTCTAACTTCCCGACAGGAAGAAGAATTAACCAAAGTCTCAGCCACCCACCGGGAACCAGTATAGGTCCTGAACCAAAATTTTGGACTTGCGGGCCGCTCACCAAAAACGAGTTGAAAAATGGAGCTCAGGGGCACAGCAATTCACAAACTGGCTGAGTAATAATGGACAACTATCATCCAAAAATCTGTTGAGGGAAGGCAGCGAGGTGGATTTGAAAGCGAGGTAGAATAGCAGGAAACAGATTTCAAGAGGTACGTTGGAATCGCCTTTAAAGCACAGGAAGAGGGGCACAACTTCGACAATGATGCACTTGGCCAAAAAGGGCGTATGCGTTTTCTCCTGAATATATTCAGGAGAAAACGCATACGACCTTTCTGGCCAAGCAAGCAAGCGGGCATGCAAATCTGCACTACAAAGAAGTATCACTTCCCACCGGTCAAAAGGGACATCCACAAAATGTGTAAAAACCAGAAAGGAAATACAGGCCCTGGAGAACAGGGAGCCTTGTTATGCTGATGGGCGGCATGTAAATTGCCAACTGCCTCTCTGGAGGAGTGCATTGTGTTCCCTAAAACAAGTAAAGAACAGAGCTACAGAGCCAAGGGCACTACCAGTCTAGGGAATATACCTTGGGAAATCTGAAAACAATAAGACAGAGCCACCCCAAAATTTAGGGCTGCACTGCTTACAAGGACCTCAACTTGGGTACACCTTAAATATCCCAGGAAATATAAAAATGGTTCAAAAAATTGTGGTACTTACGTACGATGGAATATCCCTCAGCCATGAAATCAATGTCATAAGACCAGTAGCAGCAAAATGGGTGGATTCAGGTACGATGATTCTAAGTGAAATAAGTCACACAGAAAAAGAAACTTATCATAAGATATCACTTATGAAGATCCTGTAAACATCACTACTCTTGAACTGAGTTAGGAAAGAGAACAGTGTCTCACATTTAGAAAACACTCTTATGCCTGCTTAAGGGGGAAGGAGAAGTGGGGTGATGCATAAAACCAGAGTTTGATATAAGCACAGGTACCGTTCCAAAACCCAACTATGGAATACACAAGACCTACACCTTCCTCAGTAAAAGGGACTCAAAAGCCCATATTTCCCGCAGAGGAATATATCTGACTAGTAAAAATCTTAAAACCTATGTATTGATATGTCTCCGTAAAGGAATCAAGTGTCTCTAGACTGGCATAAACATGGCAGCGAGAATCAGCTCAAACCCACTATAAAAAGGAATTTCAAAAACAAAACAAAAAAACTGGGAAATTCTTTACAATTCCTTCAGGGTCTCTGATGAAACCTGGAATGACCCTATCTACAATGACAGCTGGATGTGGCATAAGGCTGGACACTTGGGACTGAGAGGATTGGTGAGATTGGGTGAGCAAATGCAGCCCCTTTAAAGCAATGATGCATGGCACCCATTCCATGTGTCCCAACTCTCCAGGTTGAAGGGAATATTACTACAGTTATAACATGTACGGGAAACCTAGAGAACGGACACACTGTGAATACGAAAGGTTTCTAAAACTCAACGAATAGTCCGTCTCCTGGTGCTCCGTTTTGACTTTCCATCTGCTTTATATCAACCTCGCAACTTCGAGAGACAGCCCCTTTAACCTCCCAGTTCACACAGGTTGCCCATTTGGCAGAGGATGAAAGGGAAGAGAGAGAACCAATGAGACAGTAGCTGTTAGGCACTTGGACGGGCACATATCACTGTAATTTCCCGGCAGGAAGAAGAATTAACCAAAGTCTCAGCCCCCCACCGGGAACCAGCATAGGTCCTGAACCAAAATTTTGGACTTGCGGTCAGCTCACAAAAAACGAGTTAAACAATGGAGCTCAGGGGCACAGCAATTCACAAACTGGCCAAGTAATAAAGGACAAGTATCGTCCAAAAATCTGTTGAGGGAAGGCAATGAGGCGGACTTGAAAGCGAGGCAGAGTAGCAGGAAACAGATTTCAAGAGGTACGTTGGAATCGCCTTTAAAGCACAGGAAGAGGGGCACAACTTCGACAATGATGCACTTGGCCAAAAAGGGCGTATGCGTTTTCTCCTGAATATATTCAGGAGAAAACGCATACGCCCTTTTTGGCCAAGCAAGCAAGCTGGCAATGCAAATCTGCACTACAAAGAAGTATCACTTCCGACTGATCAAAAGGGACATCCACAAAATGTGTAAAAACCAGAAAGGCAAGACAGGCCCTGGAGAACTGGGAGCCTTGTTATGCTGATGGGCGGCATGTAAATTGCCAACTGCCTCTCTGGAGGAGTACATTGTGTTCCCTAAAACAAGTAAAGAACAGAGTTACAGAGCCAAGGGCACTTCCAGTCTAGGGAATATACCTTGGAAAAACTGAAAATCAATAAGACAGAGCCAGCCCAAAATTTAGGGCTGCACTGCTTACAAGGACCTCAACTTGAGTACACCTTAAATATCCCAGGAAATATAAAAATGGTTCAAAAAATTGTGGTACTTACGTACGATGGAATATCCCTCAGCCATGAAATGAATGTCATAAGACCAGTAGCAGCAAATTTGCTGGATTAAGGTACGATGATTCTAAGTGAAATAAGTCACACAGAAAAAGCAACTTATCATAAGATATCACTTATGAAGACACTATAAACATGGCTACACTTGAACTGAGTTAGGAAAGAGAACAGTGTCTCATATTTAGAAAACACTCTTATGCCTGCTTAAGGGGGAAGGAGAGGTGGGCTGAGGCATAAAACCAGAGTTTGATATAAGCACAGGTACCGTTCCAAAAACCAACTATGGAATAGACAAGACCTACACCTTCCTCAGTGAAAGGGACTCAAAACCCCATATTTCCCGCAGAGGAATATATCTGACTAGTAAGAATCTTAAAACCTATGTATTGATATGTCTCCGTAAGGGAATCAAGTGTGTCTAGACTGGCATAAACATGGCAGCGAGAATCAGCTCAAACCCACTATAAAAAGGAATTTCAAAAACAAAGCAAAGAAACTGGGAAATTCTTTACAATTCCTTCAGGGTCTCTGATGAAACCTGAAATGACCCTATCTACAATGACAGCTGGATGTGGCATAAGGCTGGACACTTGGGACTGAGAGGATTGGTGAGATTGGGTGAGCAAATGCAGACCCTTTAAAGCAATGATGCATGGCACCCATTCCATGGGTCCCAACTCTCCAGGTTGAAGGGAATATTACTACAGTTATAACACATACGGGAAACCTAGAGAACGGACACACTGTGAATACGAAAGGTTTCTAAAACTCAATGAATAGTCCGTCTCCTGGTGCTCCGTTTTGACTTTCCATCTGCTTTATATCAACCTCGCAACTTCGAGAGACAGCCCCTTTAACCTCCCAGTTCACACAGGTTGCCCATTTGGCAGAGGATGAAAGGGAAGAGAGAGAACCAATGAGACAGTAGCTGTTAGGCACTTGGACGGGCACATATCACTGTAATTTCCGGGCAGGAAGAAGAATTAACCAAAGTCTCAGCCCCCCACCGGGAACCAGCATAGGTCCTGAACCAAAATTTTGGACTTGCGGTCAGCTCACAAAAAACGAGTTGAACAATGGAGCTCAGGGGCACAGCAATTCACAAACTGGCCAAGTAATAAAGGACAAGTATCGTCCAAAAATCTGTTGAGGGAAGGCAATGAGGCGGACTTGAAAGCGAGGCAGAGTAGCAGGGAACAGATTTCAAGAGGTACGTTGGAATTGCCTTTAAAGCACAGGAAGAGGGGCACAACTTCGACAATGATGCACTTGGCCAAAAAGGGCGTATGCGTTTTCTCCTGAATATATTCAGGAGAAAACGCATACGCCCTTTTTGGCCAAGCAAGCAAGCGGGCAATGCAAATCGGCACTACAAAGAAGTATCACTTCCCACCGGTCAAAAGGGACATCCACAAAATGTGTAAAAACCAGAAAGGCAAGACAGGCCCTGGAGAACTGGGAGCCTTGTTATGCTGATGGGCGGCATGTAAATTGCCAACTGCCTCTCTGGAGGAGTACAATGTGTTCCCTAAAACAAGTAAAGAACAGAGTTACAGAGCCAAGGGCACTTCCAGTCTAGGGAATATACCTTGGCAAAGCTGAAAATCAATAAGACAGAGCCAGCCCAAAATTTAGGGCTGCACTGCTTACAAGGACCTCAACTTGGGTACACCTTAAATATCCCAGGAAATATAAAAATGGTTCAAAAAATTGTGGTACTTACGTACGATGGAATATCCCTCAGCCATGAAATCAATGTCATAAGACCAGTAGCAGCAAAATTGCTGGATTAAGGTACGATGATTCTAAGTGAAATAAGTCACACAGAAAAAGAAACTTATCATAAGATATCACTTATGAAGACACTATAAACATGGCTACACTTGAACTGAGTTTGGAAAGAGAACAGTGTCTCATATTTAGAAAACACTCTTATGCCTGCTTAAGGGGGAAGGAGAGGTGGGCTGATGCATAAAACCAGAGTTTGATATAAGCACAGGTACCGTTCCAAAAACCAACTATGGAATAGACAAGACCTACACCTTCCTCAGTGAAAGGGACTCAAAACCCCATATTTCCTGCAGAGGAATATATCTGACTAGTAAGAATCTTAAAACCTATGTATTGATATGTCTCCGTAAGGGAATCAAGTGTGTCTAGACTGGCATAAACATGGCAGCGAGAATCAGCTCAAACCCACTATAAAAAAGAATTTCAAATACAAAACAAAAAAACTGGGAAATTCTTTACAATTCCTTCAGGGTCTCTGATGAAACCTGGAATGACCCTATCTACAACGAGAGCTGGATGTGGCATAAGGAGGGACACTTGGGACTGAGACGATTGGTGACATTGGGTGAGCAAATGCAGACCCTTTAAAGGACAAATGCCTGGCACCCATTCCATGGGTCCTAACTCTCCAGGTTGAAGGGAATATTACTACAGCTATAACATGTACGGGAAACCTAGAGAACGGACACACTGTGAATACGAAAGGTTTCTAAAACTCAACGAATAGTCCCTCTCCTGGTGCTCCGCTTTGACTTTACATCTGCTTTACTATCAACCTCCCAACTTGGAGAGACAGCCCCTTTAACCTCCTGGTTCGCACAGGTTGCCAATTTGGCAGAGGATGAAAGGGAAGAGGGAGAACCAATGAGAGAGTAGCTGTTATGCATTTGGACAAGCACATATCACTGTAATTTCCCGACAGGAAGAAGTATTAACCAAAGTCTCAGCCACCCACCGGGAACCAGTATAGGTCCTAAACCAAAATTTTAGACTTGCGGTCAGCTCACCAAAAACGAGTTGAAAAATGGAGCTCAGGGGCACAGCAATTCACAAACTGGCCGAGTAATAAAGGACAACTATCTTCCAAAAATCTGTTGAGGGAAGGCAACGAGGCGGACTTGAAAGCGAGGCAGAATAGCAGGAAACAGATTTCAAGAGGTACGTTGGAATTACCTTTAAAGCACAGGAAGAGGGGCACACCTTTGACAATGATGCACTTCGCCATAAAGGGCGTATGCGTTTTCTCCTGAATATATTCAGGAGAAAACGCATACGCCCTTTTTGGCCAAGCAAGCAATCGGGCAATGCAAATCTGCACTACAAAGAAGTATCACTTCCCACCGGTCAAAAGGGACATCCACAAAATGTGTAAAAACCAGAAAGGCAAGACAGGCCCTGGAGAACAGGGAGCCTTGTTATGCTGATGGGCGGGATGTAAATTGCCAACTGCCTCTCTGGAGGAGTGCATTGTGTTCCCTCAAACAAGTAAACAACAGAGCTACAGAGCCAAGGGCACTTCCAGTCTAGGGAATATACCTTGGGAAAGCTGAAAATCAATAAGACAGAGCCACCCCAAAATTAGGGCTGCACTGCATACAAAGACCTCAACTTGGATACACCTTAAGTATCCCAGGAAATATAAAAATGGTTCAAAAAATTGTGGTAATTATATACGATGGAATATTCCTCAGCCATGAAATCAATGTCATAAGACCAGTAGCAGCAAAATGGGTGGATTCAGGTACGATGATTCTAAGTGAAATAAGTCACACAGAAAAAGAAACTTATCATAAGATATCACTTATGAAGATCCTATAAACATGGCTACACTTGAACTGAGTTAGGAAAGAGAACAGTGTCTCATATTTAGAAAACACTCTTATGCCTGCTTAAGGCGGAAAGAGAGGTCGGGTGATGCATAAAACCAGAGTTTGATATAAGCACAGGTACCGTTCCAAAAACCAACTATGGAATAGACAAGACCTACACCTTCCTCAGTGAAAGGGACTCAAAACACCATATTTCCCGCAGAGGAATATATCTGACTAGTAATAATCTTAAAACTTATGTATTGATTTGTATCCGTAAGGGAATCAAGTGTGTCTAGACTGGCATAAACATGGCAGCGAGAATCAGCTCAAGCCCACTATAAAAAGGAATTTCAAAAACAAAACAAAAAAACTGGGAAATTCTTTACAATTCCTTCAGGGTCCCTGATGAAACCTGGAATGACCCTATCTACAACGACAGCTGGATGTGGCATAAGGAGGGACACTTGGGACTGAGAGGATTGGTGAGATTGTGTGAGGAAATGCAGACCCTTTAAATCACAAATGCCTGGCACCCATTCCATGGGCCCCAACTCTCCAGGTTGAAGGGAATATTACTCCAGCTATAATATGTACGGGAAACCTAGAGAACGGACACACTGTGAATACGAAAGGTTTCTAAAACTCAACGAATAGTCCCTCTCCTGGTGCTCCGGTTTGACTTTCCATCTGCTTTACTATCAACCAACCAACTTGGAGAGACAGCCCCTTTAACCTCCTGGTTCACACAGGATGCCAATTTGGCAGAGGATGAAACGGAAAAGGGAGAACCAATGAGACAGTAGCTGTTAGGCATTTGGACGGGCACATATCACTGTAATTTCCCGGCAGGAAGAAGAATTAACCAAAGTCTCAGCCACCCACCGGGAACCAGTATAGGTCCTGAACCAAAATTTTGGCCTTGCGGTCAGCTCACCAAAAACGAGTTGAAAAAAGGAGCTCAGGGGCACAGCAATTCACAAACTGGCCGAGAAATAAAGGACAACTATCGTCCAAAAATCTGTTGAGGGAAGGCAACGAGGCGGACTTGAAAGTGAGGCAGAATAGCAGGAAACAGATTTCAAGAGGTACGTTGGAATCGCCTTTAAAGCACAGGAAGAGGGGCACAACTTCGACAATGATGCACTTGGCCAAAAAGGGCATATGCGTTTTCTCCTGAATATATTCAGGAGAAAATGCATATGCCCTTTTTGGCCAAGCAAGCAAGCGGGCAATGCAAATCTGCACTACAAAGAAGTATCACTTCCCACCGGTCAAAAGGGACATCCACAAAATGTGTAAA
Source organism: Hyperoodon ampullatus (assembly GCF_949752795.1). NCBI lineage: Eukaryota > Metazoa > Chordata > Mammalia > Artiodactyla > Ziphiidae > Hyperoodon > Hyperoodon ampullatus. The sequence goes on from NW_027641078.1 coordinate 1,597,493, forward strand.
AACCAGAAAGGCAAGACAGGCCCTGGAGAACAGGGAGCCTTGTTATGCTGATGGGCGGGATGTAAATTGCCAACTGCCTCTCTGGAGGAGTGCATTGTGTTCCCTAAAACAAGTAAAGAACAGAGCTACAGAGCCAAGGGCACTTCCAGTCTAGGGAATATACCTTGGGAAAACTGAAAATCAATAAGACAGAGCCACCCCAAAATTTAGGGCAGCACTGCTTACAAGGACCTCAACTTGGATACACCTTAAGTATCCCAGGAAATATAAAAATGGTTCAAAAAATTGTGGTACTTACGTACGATGGAATATCCCTCAGCCATGAAATCAATGTCATAAGACCAGTAGCAGCAAATTGGTGGATTCAGGTACGATGATTCTAAGTGAAATAAGTCACACAGAAAAAGAAACTTATCATAAGATATCACTTATGAAGATCCTATAAACATGGCTACACTTGAACTGAGTTAGGAAAGAGAACAGTGTCTCATATTTAGAAAACACTCTTATGCCTGCTTAAGGGGGAAGGAGAGGTGTCGTGATGCATAAAACCAGAGTTTGATATAAGCACAGGTACCGTTCCAAAAACCAACTATGGAATAGACAAGACCTACACCTTCCTCAGTGAAAGGGACTAAAAACACCATATTTCCCGCAGAGGAATATATCTGACTAGTAAGAATCTTAAAACCTATGTATTGATATGTCTCCGTAAGGGAATCAAGTGTGTCTACACTGAAATTAACATGGCAGCGGGAATCAGCTCAAACCCAATATAAAAAGGAATTTCAAAAACAAAACAAAAAAACTGGGAAATTCTTTACAATTCCTTCAGGGTCTCTGATGAAACCTGGAATGACCCTATCTACAACGACAGCTGGATGTGGCATAAGGAGGGACACTTGGGACTGAGAGGATTGGTGAGATTGGGTGAGCAAATGCAGACGCTTTAAAGCACAAATGCCTGGTACACATTCCATGGGTCCCAACTCTCCAGCTTGAAGGGAATATTACTACAGCTATAACATGTACGGGAAACCTAGAGAACGGACACACAGTGAATACGAAAGGTTTCTAAAACTCAACGAATAGTCCCTCTCCTGGTGCTCCAGTTTGACTTTACACCCGCTTTACTATCATCCTCCCAACTTGGAGAGACAGCCCCTTTAACCTCCTGGTTCGCACAGGTTGCCAATTTGGCAGAGGATGAAAGGGAAGAGGGAGAATCAATGAGAGAGTAGCTGTTAGGCATTTGGACGGACACATATCACTGTAATTTCCCGGCAGGAAGAAGAATTAACCAAAGTCTCAGACACCCACCGGGAACCAGTATGGGTCCTGAACCAAAATTTTGGACTTGCGGTCAGCTCACCAAAAACGAGTTGTAAAATGGAGCTCAGGGGCACAGCAATTCACAAACTGGCCGAGTAATAAACGACAACTATCGTCCAAAAATCTGTTGAGGAAAGGCAACGAGGCGGACTTGAAAGCGAGGCAGAATAGCAGGAAAGAGATTTCAAGAGGTACATTGGAATCGCCTTTAAAGCACAGGAAGAGGGGCACAACTTCGACAATGATTCACTTGGCCAAAAAGGGCGTATGAGTTTTCTCCTGAATATATTCAGGAGAAAACGCATACGCCCTTTTTGGCCAAGCAAGCAAGCGGGCAATGCAAATCGGCACTACAAAGAAGTATCACTTCCCACCGGTCAAAAGGGACATCCACAAAATGTGTAAAAACCAGAAAGGCAAGACTGGTCCTGGAGAACAGGGAGCCTTGTTATGCTGATTGGCGGCATGTAAATTGCCAACTGCCTCTCTGGAGGAGTGCATTGTGTTCCCTAAAACAAGTAAAGAACAGAGCTACAGAACCAAGGGCACTTCCAGTCTAGGGAATACACTTTGGGAAAACTGAAAATCAATAAGACAGAGCCACCCCGAAATTTAGGGCTGCACTGCTTACAAGGACCTCAACTTGGGTACACCTTAAATATCCCAGGAAATATAAAAATGGTTCAAAAAATTGTGGTACTTACTTATGATGGAATATCCCTCAGCCATGAAATCAATGTCATAAGACCAGTAGCAGCAAAATGGGTGGATTCAGGTACGATGATTCTAAGTGAAATAAGTCACAGAGAAAAAGAAACTTATCATAAGATATCACTTATGAAGATCCTGTACACATGGCTACATTTGAACTGAGTTAGGAAAGAGAACAGTGTCTCACATTTAGAAAACACTCTTATGCCTGCTTAAGGGGGAAGGAGAGGTGGGGTGATGCATAAAACCAGAGTTTGATATAAGCACAGGTACCGTTCCAAAAACCAACTATGGAATAGACAAGACCTATACCTTCCTCAGTGAAAGGGACTCAAAACCCCATATTTCCCGCAGAGGAATATATCTGACTAGTAAGAATCTTAAAACCTATGTATTGATATGTCTCCATAAGGGAATCAAGTGTGTCTAGACTGGCATAAACATGGCAGCGAGAATCAGCTCAAACCCACTATAAAAAGGAATTTCAAAAACAAAACAAAAAAACTGGGAAATTCTTTACAATTCCTTCAGGGTCTCTGATGAAACCTGGAATGACCCTATCTACAACGACAGCTGGATGTGGCATAAGGCTAGACACTTGGGACTGAGACGATTGGTGAGATTGGGTGAGCAAATGCAGACCCTTTAAAGCAACAATGCATGGCACCCATTCCATGGGTCCCAACTCTCCAGGTTGAAGGGAATACTACTACAGTTATAACATGTACGGGAAACCTAGAGAACGGACACACTGTGAATACGAAAGGTTTCTAAAACTCAACTAATAGTCCCTGTCTTGGTGCTCCGGTTTGACTTTGCATCTGCTTTACTATCAACCTCCCAACTTGGAGAGACAGCCCCTTTAACCTCCTGGTTCGCACAGGTTGCCAATTTGGCAGAGGATGAAAGGGAAGAGGGAGAACCAATGAGAGAGTAGCTGTTAGGCATTAGGACGGGCACATATCACTGTAATTTCCCGGCAGGAAGAAGAATTAACCAAAGTCTCAGCCACCCAACGGGAACCAGTATGGGTCCTGAACCAAAATTTTGGACTTGCGGTCAGCTCACCAAAAACGAGTTGAAAAATGGAGCTCAGGGGCACAACAATTCACAAACTGGCCGAGTAATAAAGGACAACTATCGTCCAAAAATCTATTGAGGGAAGGCAACGAGGCGGACTTGAAAGCGAGGCAGAATAGCAGGAAAGAGATTTCAAGAGGTACATTGGAATCGCCTTTAAAGCACAGGAAGAGGGGCACAACTTCGACAATGATTCACTTGGCCAAAAAGGGCGTATGCGTTTTCTCCTGAATATATTCAGGAGAAAACGCATACGCCCTTTTTGGCCAAGCAAGCAAGCGGGCAATGCAAATCGGCACTACAAAGAAGTATCACTTCCCACCGGTCAAAAGGGACATCCACAAAATGTGTAAATACCAGAAAGGCAAGACAGGTCCTGGAGAACAGGGAGCCTTGTTATGCTGATTGGCGGCATGTAAATTGCCAACTGCCTCTCTGGAGGAGTGCATTGTGTTCCCTAAAACAAGTAAAGAACAGAGCTACAGAGCAGAAGGGCACTTCCAGTCTAGGGAATATACCTTGGGAAAACTGGAAATCAATAAGACAGAGCCACCAAAAAATTTAGGGCTGCACTGCTTACAAGGACCTCATCTTGGGTACACCTTAAATATCCCAGGAAATATAAAAATGGTTCAAAAAATAGTGGTACTTACGTACGAGGGAATATCCCTCAGCCATGAAATCAATGTCATAAGACCAGTAGCAGCAAAATGGGTGGATTCAGGTACGATGATTCTAAGTGAAATAAGTCACAGAGAAAAAGAAACTTATCATAAGATATCACTTATGAAGATCCTGTAAACATGGCTACACTTGAACTGAGTTAGGAAAGAGAACAGTGTCTCACATTTAGAAAACACTCTTATGCCTGCTTAAGGGGGAAGGAGAGGTGGGGTGATGCATAAAACCAGAGTTTGATATCAGCACAGGTACCGTTCCAAAAACCAACTATGGAATAGACAAGACCTACACCTTCCTAAGTGAAAGGGACTCAAAACCCCATATTTCCCGCAGAGGAATATATCTGACTAGTAATAATATTAAAACCTATGTATTGATATGTCTCTGTAAGGGAATCAAGTGTGTCTAGACTGGCATAAACATGGCAGCGAGAATCAGCTCAAACCCACTATAAAAAGGAATTTCAAAAATAAAACAAAAAAACTGGGAAATTCTTTACAATTCCTTCAGGGTCTCTGATGAAACCTGGAATGACCCTATCTACAACGACAGCTGGATGTGGCATAAGGCTGGACACTTGGGACTGACAGGATTGGTGAGATTGGGTGAGCAAACGCAGACCCTTTAAAGCAATAATGCATGGCACCCATTCCATGGGTCCCAACTCTCCAGGTTGAAGGGAATATTACTACAGTTATAACATGTACGGGAAACCTAGAGAACGGACACACTGTGAATACGAAAGGTTTCTAAAACTCAATGAATAGTCCCTCTCCTGGTGCTCCGGTTTGACTTTACACCTGCTTTACTATCATCCTCCCAACTTGGAGAGACAGCCCCTTTAACCTCCTGGTTCGCACAGGTTGCCAATTTGGCAGAGGATGAAAGGGAAGAGGGAGGACCAATGAGAGAGTAGCTGTTAGGCATTTGAAAGGGCACATATCACTGTAATTCCCCGGCAGCAAGAAGAATTAACCAAAGTCTCAGACACCCACCGGGAACCAGCATAGGTCCTGAACCAAAATTTTGGACTTGCGGTCACCTCACCAAAAACGAGTGGAAAAATGGAGCTCAGGGGCACAGCAATTCACAAACTGGCCGAGTAATAAAGGACAACTGTCGTCCAAAAATCTGTTGAGGGAAGGCAACGAGCCGGACTTGAAAGTGAGGCAGAATAGCAGGAAACAGATTTCAAGAGGTACGTTGGAATCGCCTTTAAAGCACAGGAAGAGGGGCACAACTTCGACAATGATGCACTTGGCCAAAAAGGGCGTATGCGTTTTCTCCTGAATATATTCAGGAGAAAACGCATACGCGCTTTTTGGCCAAGAAAGCAAGCGGCCAATGCAAATCTGCACTACAAAGAAGTATCACTTCCCACCGGTCAAAAGGGACATCCACAAAATGTGTAAAAACCAGAAAGGCAAGACATGTCCTAGAGAACAGGGAGCCTTGTTATGCTGATGGGCGGCATGTAAATTGCCAACTGCCTCTCTGGAGGAGTGCATTGTGTTCCCTAAAACAAGTAAAGAACAGAGCTACAGAGCAGAAGGGCACTTCCAGTCTAGGGAATATACCTTTGGAAAACTGAAAATCAATAAGACAGAGCCACCCCAAAATTTAGGGCTGCACTGCTTACAAGGACCTCAACTTGGGTACACCTTAAATATCCCAGGAAATATAAAAATGGTTCAAAAAATTGTGGTACTTACGTACGATGGAATATCCCTCAGCCATGAAATCAATGTCATAAGACCAGTAGCAGCAAAATGGGTGGATTCAGGTACGATGATTCTAAGTGAAATAAGTCACAGAGAAAAAGAAACTTATCATAAGATATCACTTATGAAGATCCTGTAAACATGGCTACACTTGAACTGAGTTAGGAAAGAGAAAAGTGTCTCACATTTAGAAAACACTCTTATGCCTGCTTAAGGGGGAAGGAGAGGTGGGGTGATGCATAAAACCAGAGTTTGATATAGGCACAGGTACCGTTCCAAAAACCAAATATGGAATAGACAAGACCTACACCTTCCTCAGTGAAAGGGACTCAAAACCCCATATTTCCCGCAGAGGAATATATCTGACTAGTAAGAATCTTAAAACCTATGTATTGATATGTCTCCGTAAGGGAATCAAGTGTGTCTAGACTGGCATAAACATGGCAGCGAGAATCAGCTCAAACCCACTATAAAAAGGAATTTCAAAAACAAAACAAAAAAACTGGGAAATTCTTTACAATTCCTTCAGGGTCTCTGATGAAACCTGGAATGACCCTATCTACAACGACAGCTGGATGTGGCATAAGGCTGGACACTTGGGACTGAGAGGATTCGTGAGAGTGGGTGAGCAAATGCAGACCCTTTAAAGCAATAATGCATGGCACCCATTCCATGGGTCCGAACTCTCCAGGTTGAAGGGAATATTACTACAGTTATAACATGTACGGGAAACCTAGAGAACGGACACACTGTGAATACGAAAGGTTTCTAAAACTCAACTAATAGTCCCTCTCCTTGTGCTCCGGTTTGACTTTCCATCTGCTTTACTATCAACCTCCCAACTTGGAGAGACAGCCCTTTAACCTCCTGGTTCGCACAGGTTGCCAATTTGGCAGAGGATGAAAGGGAAGAGGGAGAACCAATGAGAGAGTAGCTGTTAGGCATTTGGACGGGCACATATCACTGTACTTTCCTGGCAGGAAGAAGAATTAACCAATGTCTCAGACACCCACCGGGAACCAGTATGGGTCCTGAACCAAAATTTTGGACTTGCGTTCAGCTCACCAAAAACGAGTTGAAAAATGGAGCTCAGGGGCACAGCAATTCACAAACTGGCCGAGTAATAAACGACAACTATCGTCCAAAAATCTGTTGAGGGAAGGCAACGAGGCGGAGTTGAAAGCGAGCCAGAATAGCAGAAAAGAGATTTCAAGAGGTACGTTGGAATCGCCTTTAAAGCACAGGAAGAGGGGCACAACTTCGACAATGATGCACTTGGCCAAAAAGGGCGTATGTGTTTTCTCCTGAATATATTCAGGAGAAAACGCATACGCCCTTTTTGGCCAAGCAAGCAAGCGGGCAATGCAAATCGGCACTACAAAGAAGTATCACTTCCCACCGGTCAAAAGGGACATCCACAAAATGTGTAAAAACCAGAAAGGCAAGACAGGTCCTGGAGAACAGGGAGCCTTGTTATGCTGATTGGCGGCATGTAAATTGCCAACTACCTCTCTGGAGGAGTGCATTGTGTTCCCTAAAACAAGTAAAGAACAGAGCTACAGAGCAGAAGGGCACTTCCAGTCTAGGGAATATACCTTTGGAAAACTGAAAATCAATAAGACAGAGCCACCAAAAAATTTAGGGCTGCACTGCTTACAAGGACCTCAACTTGGGTACACCTTAAATATCCCAGGAAATATAAAAATGGTTCAAAAAATAGTGGTACTTACGTACGAGGGAATATCCCTCAGCCATGAAATCAATGTCATAAGACCAGTAGCAGCAAAATGGGTGGATTCAGGTACGATGATTCTAAGTGAAATTAGTCACAGAGAAAAAGAAACTTATCATAAGATATCACTTATGAAGATCCTGTAAACATGGCTACACTTGAACTGAGTTAGGAAAGAGAACAGTGTCTCACATTTAGAAAACACTCTTATGCCTGCTTAAGGGGGAAGGAGAGTTGGGGTGGTGCATAAAACCAGAGTTTGATATAAGCACAGGTACCGTTCCAAAAACCAACTATGGAATAGAAAAGACCTACACCTTCCTCAGTGAAAGGGACTCAAAACACCATATTTCCCGCAGAGGAATATATCTGACTAGTAATAATATTAAAACCTATGTATTGATATGTCTCTGTAAGGGAATCAAGTGTGTCTAGACTGGCATAAACATGGCAGCGAGAATCAGCTCAAACCCACTATAAAAATGAATTTCAAAAACAAAACAAAAAAACTGGGAAATTCTTTACAATTCCTTCAGGGTCTCTGATGAAACCTGGAATGACCCTATCTACAACGACAGCTGGATGTGGCATAAGGCTGGAAACTTGGGACTGAGAGGATTGGTGAGATTGGTTGAGCAAATGCAGACCCTTTAAAGCAATAATGCATGGCACCCATTCCATGGGTCCCAACTCTCCAGGTTGAAGGGAATATTACTACAGTTATAACATGTACGGGAAACCTAGAGAACGGACACACTGTGAATACAAAAGGTTTCTAAAACTCAACTAATAGTCCCTCTCCTTGTGCTCCGGTTTCACTTTCCATCTGCTTTACTATCAACCTCCCAAATTGGAGAGACAGCCCCTTTAACCTCCTGGTTCGCACAGGCTGCCAATTTGGCAGAGGATGAAAGGGAAGAGGGAGAACCAATGAGAGAGTAGCTGTTAGGCATTTGGACGGGCACATATCACTGTAATTTCCCGGCAGGAAGAAGAATTAACCAAAGTCTCAGACACCCACCGGGAACCAGTATGGGTCCTGAACCAAAATTTTGGACTTGCGGTCAGCTCACCAAAAACGAGTTGAAAAATGGAGCTCAGGGGCACAGCAATTCACAAACTGGCCGAGTAATAAACGACAACTATCGTCCAAAAATCTGTTGAGGGAAGGCAACGAGGCGGACTTGAAAGCGAGGCAGAATAGCAGGAAAGAGATTTCAAGAGGTACATTGGAATCGCCTTTAAAGCACAGGAAGAGGGGCACAACTTCGACAATGATGCACTTGGCCAAAACGGGCGTATGCGTTTTCTCCTGAATATATTCAGGAGAAAACGCATACGCCCGTTTTGGCCAAGCAAGCAAGCGGGCAATGCAAATCGGCACTACAAAGAAGTATCACTTCCCACCGCTCAAAAGGGACATCCACAAAATGTGTAAAAACCAGAAAGGCAAGACAGGTCCTGGAGAACAGGGAGCCTTGTTATGCTGATTGGCGGCATGTAAATTGCCAACTGCCTCTCAGGAGGAGTGCATTGTGTTCCCTAAAACAAGTAAAGAACAGAGCTACAGAGCAGAAGGGCACTTCCAGTTTAGGGAATATACCTTGGGAAAACTGAAAATCAATAAGACAGAGCCACCAAAAAATTTAGGGCTGCACTGCTTACAAGGACCTCAACTTGGGTACACCTTAAATATCCCAGGAAATATAAAAATGGTTCAAAAAATAGTGGTACTTACGTACGAGGGAATATCCCTCAGCCATGAAATCAATGTCATAAGACCAGTAGCAGCAAAATGGGTGGATTCAGGTACGATGATTCTAAGTGAAATAAGTCACAGAGAAAAAGAAACTTATCATAAGATATCACTTATGAAGATCCTGTAAACATGGCTACACTTGAACTGAGTTAGGAAAGAGAACAGTGTCTCACATTTAGAAAACACTCTTATGCCTGCTTAAGGGGGAAGGAGAGGTGGGGTGATGCATAAAACCAGAGTTTGATATAAGCACAGGTACCGTTCCAAAAACCAACTATGGAATAGACAAGACCTACACCTTCCTCAGTGAAAGGGACTCAAAACCCCATATTTCCCGCAGAGGAATATATCTGACTAGTAATAATATTAAAACCTATGTATTGATATGTCTCTGTAAGGGAATCAAGTGTGTCTAGACTGGCATAAACATGGCAGCGAGAATCAGCTCAAACCCACTATAAAAATGAATTTCAAAAACAAAACAAAAAAACTGGGAAATTCTTTACAATTCCTTCAGGGTCTCTGATGAAAGCTGGAATGACCCTATCTACAACGACAGCTGGATGTGGCATAAGGCTGGACACTTGGGACTGAGAGGATTCGTGAGATTGGTTGAGCAAATGCAGACCCTTTAAAGCAATAATGCATGGCACCCATTCCATGGGTCCCAACTCTCCAGGTTGAAGGGAATATTACTACAGTTATAACATGTACGGGAAACCTAGAGAACGGACACACTGTGAATACGAAAGGTTTCTAAAACTCAATGAATAGTCCCTCTCCTGGTGCTCCGGTTTGACTTTACACCTGCTTTACTATCATCCTCCCAACTTGGAGAGACAGCCCCTTTAACCTCCTGGTTCTCACAGGTTGCCAATTTGGCAGAGGATGAAAGGGAAGAGGGAGGACCAATGAGAGAGTAGCTGTTAGGCATTTGAACGGGCACATATCACTGTAATTCCCCGGCAGGAAGAAGAATTAACCAAAGTCTCAGCCCCCCACCGGGAACCAGCATGGGTCCTGAACCAAAATTTTGGACTTGCGGTCACCTCACCAAAAACGAGTTGAAAAATGGAGCTCAGGGGCACAGCAATTCACAAACTGGCCGAGTAATAAAGGACAACTGTCGTCCAAAAATCTGTTGAGGGAAGGCAACGAGGCGGACTTGAAAGCGAGGCAGAATAGCAGGAAACAGATTTCAAGAGGTACGTTGGAATCGCCTTTAAAGCACAGGAAGAGGGGCACAACTTCGACAATGATGCACTTGGCCAAAAAGGGCGTATGCGTTTTCTCCTGAATATATTCAGGAGAAAACGCATACGCGCTTCTTGGCCAAGAAAGCAAGCGGGCAATGCAAATCTGCACTACAAAGAAGTATCACTTCCCACCGGTCAAAAGGGACATCCACAAAATGTGTAAAAACCAGAAAGGCAAGACAGGTCCTGGAGAACAGGGAGCCTTGTTATGCTGATGGGCGGCATGTAAATTGCCAACTGCCTCTCAGGAGGAGTGCATTGTGTTCCCTAAAACAAGTAAAGAACAGAGCTACAGAGCAGAAGGGCACTTCCAGTCTAGGGAATATACCTTTGGAAAACTGAAAATCAATAAGACAGAGCCACCAAAAAATTTAGGGCTGCACTGCTTACAAGGACCTCAACTTGGGTACACCTTAAATATCCTAGGAAATATAAAAATGGTTCAAAAAATTGTGGTACTTACGTACGATGGAATATCCCTCAGCCATGAAATCAATGTCATAAGACCAGTAGCAGCAAAATGGGTGGATTCAGGTACGATGATTCTAAGTGAAATAAGTCACAGAGAAAAAGAAACTTATCATAAGATATCACTTATGAAGATCCTGTAAACATGGCTACACTTGAACTGAGTTAGGAAAGAGAACAGTGTCTCACATTTAGAAAACACTCTTATGCCTGCTTAAGGGGGAAGGAGAGGTGGGGTGATGCATAAAACCAGAGTTTGATATAGGCACAGGTACCGTTCCAAAAACCAACTATGGAATAGACAAGACCTACACCTTCCTCAGTGAAAGGGACTCAAAACCCCATATTTCCCGCAGAGGAATATATCTGACTAGTAAGAATCTTAAAACCTATGTATTGATATGTCTCCGTAAGGGAATCAAGTGTGTCTAGACTGGCATAAACATGGCAGCGAGAATCAGCTCAAACCCACTATAAAAAGGAATTTCAAAAACAAAACAAAAAAACTGGGAAATTCTTTACAATTCCTTCAGGGTCTCTGATGAAACCTGGAATGACCCTATCTACAACGACAGCTGGATGTGGCATAAGGCTGGACACTTGGGACTGAGAGGATTCGTGAGAGTGGGTGAGCAAATGCAGACCCTTTAAAGCAATAATGCATGGCACCCATTCCATGGGTCCGAACTCTCCAGGTTGAAGGGAATGTTACTACAGTTATAACATGTACGGGAAACCTAGAGAACGGACACACTGTGAATACGAAAGGTTTCTAAAACTCAACGAATAGTCCCTCTCCTGGTGCTCTGGTTTGACTTTACACCTGCTTTACTATCATCCTCCCAACTTGGAGAGACAGCCCCTTTAACCTCCTGGTTCGCACAGGTTGCCAATTTGGCAGAGGATGAAAGGGAAGAGGGAGGACCAATGAGAGAGTAGCTGTTAGGCATTTGAACGGGCACATATCACTGTAATTCCCCGGCAGCAAGAAGAATTAACCAAAGTCTCAGCCCCCCACCGGGAACCAGCATAGGTCCTGAACCAAAATTTTGGACTTGCGGTCACCTCACCAAAAACGAGTTGAAAAATGGAGCTCAGGGGCACAGCAATTCACAAACTGGCCGAGTAATAAAGGACAACTGTCGTCCAAAAATCTGTTGAGGGAAGGCAACGAGGCGGACTTGAAAGCGAGGCAGAATAGCAGGAAACAGATTTCAAGAGGTACGTTGGAATCGCCTTTAAAGCACAGGAAGAGGGGCACAACTTCGACAATGATGCACTTGGCCAAAAAGGGCGTATGCGTTTTCTCCTGAATATATTCAGGAGAAAACGCATACGCGCTTTTTGGCCAAGAAAGCAAGCGGGCAATGCAAATCTGCACTACAAAGAAGTATCACTTCCCACCAGTCAAAAGACACATCCACAAAATGTGTAAAAACCAGAAAGGCAAGACATGTCCTAGAGAACAGGGAGCCTTGTTATGCTGATGGGCGGCATGTAAATTGCCAACTGCCTCTCTGGAGGAGTGCATTGTGTTCCCTAAAACAAGTAAAGAACAGAGCTACAGAGCAGAAGGGCACTTCCAGTCTAGGGAATATACCTTTGGAAAACTGAAAATCAATAAGACAGAGCCACCAAAAAATTTAGGGCTGCACTGCTTACAAGGACCTCAACTTGGGTACACCTTAAATATCCTAGGAAATATAAAAATGGTTCAAAAAATTGTGGTACTTACGTACGATGGAATATCCCTCAGCCATGAAATCAATGTCATAAGACCAGTAGCAGCAAAATGGGTGGATTCAGGTACGATGATTCTAAGTGAAATAAGTCACAGAGAAAAAGAAACTTATCATAAGATATCACTTATGAAGATCCTGTAAACATGGCTACACTTGAACTGAGTTAGGAAAGAGAACAGTGTCTCACATTTAGAAAACACTCTTATGCCTGCTTAAGGGGGAAGGAGAGGTGGGGTGATGCATAAAACCAGAGTTTGATATAGGCACAGGTACCGTTCCAAAAACCAACTATGGAATAGACAAGACCTACACCTTCCTCAGTGAAAGGGACTCAAAACCCCATATTTCCCGCAGAGGAATATATCTGACTAGTAAGAATCTTAAAACCTATGTATTGATATGTCTCCGTAAGGGAATCAAGTGTGTCTACACTGGCATAAACATGGCAGCGAGAATCAGCTCAAACCCACTATAAAAATGAATTTCAAAAACAAAACAAAAAAACTGGGAAATTCTTTACAATTCCTTCAGGGTCTCTGATGAAACCTGGAATGACCCTATCTACAACGACAGCTGGATGTGGCATAAGGCTGGACACTTGGGACTGAGAGGATTCGTGAGAGTGGGTGAGCAAATGCAGACCCTTTAAAGCAATAATGCATGGCACCCATTCCATGGGTCCCAACTCTCCAGGTTGAAGGGAATATTACTACAGTTATAACATGTACGGGAAACCTAGAGAACGGACACACTGTGAATACGAAAGGTTTCTAAAATTCAACTAATAGTCCCTCTCCTTGTGCTCCGGTTTGACTTTCCATCTGCTTTACTATCAACCTCCCAACTTGGAGAGACAGCCCCTTTAACCTCCTGGTTCGCACAGGTTGCCAATTTGGCAGAGGATGAAAGGGAAGAGGGAGAACCAATGAGAGAGTAGCTGTTAGGCATTTGGACGGGCACATATCACTGTAATTTCCCGGCAGGAAGAAGAATTAACCAAAGTCTCAGACACCCACTGGGAACCAGTTTAGGTCCTGAACCAAAATTTTGGACTTGCGGTCAGCTCACCAAAACCGAGTTGAAAAATGGAGCTCAGGGGCTCAGCAATTCACAAACTGGCCGAGTAATAAACGACAACTATCGTCCAAAAATCTGTTGAGGGAAGGCAACGAGGCGGACTTGAAAGCGAGGCAGAATAGCAGGAAAGAGATTTCAAGAGGTACATTGGAATCGCCTTTAAAGCACAGGAAGAGGGGCACAACTTCGACAATGATGCACTTGGCCAAAAAGGGCGTATGCGTTTTCTCCTGAATATATTCAGGAGAAAACGCATACGCCCTTTTTGGCCAAGCAAGCAAGCGGGCAATGCAAATCGGCACTACAAAGAAGCATCACTTCCCACCGGTCAAAAGGGACATCCACAAAATGTGTAAAAACCAGAAAGGCAAGACAGGTCCTGGAGAACAGGGAGCCTTGTTATGCTGATTGGCGGCATGTAAATTGCCAACTGCCTCTCTGGAGGAGTGCATTGTGTTCCCTAAAACAAGTAAAGAACAGAGCTACAGAGCAGAAGGGCACTTCCAGTCTAGGGAATATACCTTTGGAAAACTGAAAATCAATAAGACAGAGCCACCAAAAAATTTAGGGCTGCACTGCTTACAAGGACCTCAACTTGGGTACACCTTAAATATCCCAGGAAATATAAAAATGGTTCAAAAAATAGTGGTAATTACGTACGAGGGAATATCCCTCAGCCATGAAATCAATGTCATAAGACCAGTAGCAGCAAAATGGGTGGATTCAGGTACGATGATTCTAAGTGAAATTAGTCACAGAGAAAAAGAAACTTATCATAAGATATCACTTATGAAGATCCTGTAAACATGGCTACACTTGAACTGAGTTAGGAAAGAGAACAGTGTCTCACATTTAGAAAACAATCTTATGCCTGCTTAAGGGGGAAGGAGAGGTGGGGTGATGCATAAAACCAGAGTTTGATATAGGCACAGGTACCGTTCCAAAAACCAACTATGGAATAGACAAGACCTACACCTTCCTCAGTGAAAGGGTCTCAAAACCCCATATTTCCCGCAGAGGAATATATCTGACTAGTAAGAATCTTAAAACCTATGTATTGATATGTCTCCGTAAGGGAATCAAGTGTGTCTAGACTGGCATAAACATGGCAGCGAGAATCAGCTCAAACCCACTATAAAAAGGAATTTCAAAAACAAAACAAAAAAACTGGGAAATTCTTTACAATTCCTTCAGGGTCTCTGATGAAACCTGGAATGACCCTATCTACAACGACAGCTGGATGTGGCATAAGGCTGGACACTTGGGACTGAGAGGATTCGTGAGAGTGGGTGAGCAAATGCAGACCCTTTAAAGCAATAATGCATGGCACCCATTCCATGGGTCCGAACTCTCCAGGTTGAAGGGAATATTACTACAGTTATAACATGTACGGGAAACCTAGAGAACGGACACACTGTGAATACGAAAGGTTTCTAAAACTCAACTAATAGTCCCTCTCCTTGTGCTCCGGTTTGACTTTCCATCTGCTTTACTATCAACCTCCCAACTTGGAGAGACAGCCCCTTTAACCTCCTGGTTCGCACAGGTTGCCAATTTGGCAGAGGATGAAAGGGAAGAGGGAGAACCAATGAGAGAGTAGCTGTTAGGCATTTGGACGGGCACATATCACTGTAATTTCCCGGCAGGAAGAAGAATTAACCAAAGTCTCAGACACCCACCGGGAACCAGCATGGGTCCTGAACCAAAATTTTGGACTTGCGGTCAGCTCACCAAAAACGAGTTGAAAAATGGAGCTCAGGGGCACAGCAATTCACAAACTGGCCGAGTAATAAACGACAACTATCGTCCAAAAATCTGTTGAGGGAAGGCAACGAGGCGGAGTTGAAAGCGAGCCAGAATAGCAGAAAAGAGATTTCAAGAGGTACGTTGGAATCGCCTTTAAAGCACAGGAAGAGGGGCACAACTTCGACAATGATGCACTTGGCCAAAAAGGGCGTATGCGTTTTCTCCTGAATATATTCAGGAGAAAACGCATACGCCCTTTTTGGCCAAGCAAGCAAGCGGGCAATGCAAATCGGCACTACAAAGAAGTATCACTTCCCACCGGTCAAAAGGGACATCCACAAAATGTGTAAAAACCAGAAAGGCAAGACAGGTCCTGGAGAACAGGGAGCCTTGTTATGCTGATTGGCGGCATGTAAATTGCCAACTGCCTCTCTGGAGGAGTGCATTGTGTTCCCTAAAACAAGTAAAGAACAGAGATACAGAGCAGAAGGGCACTTCCAGTTTAGGGAATATACCTTTGGAAAACTGAAAATCAATAAGACAGAGCCACCAAAAAATTTAGGGCTGCACTGCTTACAAGGACCTCAACTTGGGTACACCTTAAATATCCCAGGAAATATAAAAATGGTTCAAAAAATAGTGGTACTTACGTACGATGGAATATCCCTCAGCCATGAAATCAATGTCATAAGACCAGTAGCAGCAAAATGGGTGGATTCAGGTACGATGATTCTAAGTGAAATAAGTCACAGAGAAAAAGAAACTTATCATAAGATATCACTTATGAAGATCCTGTAAACATGGCTACACTTGAACTGAGTTAGGAAAGAGAACAGTGTCTCACATTTAGAAAACACTCTTATGCCTGCTTAAGGGGGAAGGAGAGGTGGGGTGATGCATAAAACCAGAGTTTGATATAGGCACAGGTACCGTTCCAAAAACCAACTATGGAATAGACAAGACCTACACCTTCCTCAGTGAAAGGGACTCAAAACCCCATATTTCCCGCAGAGGAATATATCTGACTAGTAAGAATCTTAAAACCTATGTATTGATATGTCTCCGTAAGGGAATCAAGTGTGTCTACACTGGCATAAACATGGCAGCGAGAATCAGCTCAAACCCACTATAAAAATGAATTTCAAAAACAAAACAAAAAAACTGGGAAATTCTTTACAATTCCTTCAGGGTCTCTGATGAAACCTGGAATGACCCTATCTACAACGACAGCTGGATGTGGCATAAGGCTGGACACTTGGGACTGAGAGGATTCGTGAGAGTGGGTGAGCAAATGCAGACCCTTTAAAGCAATAATGCATGGCACCCATTCCATGGGTCCCAACTCTCCAGGTTGAAGGGAATATTACTACAGTTATAACATGTACGGGAAACCTAGAGAACGGACACACTGTGAATACGAAAGGTTTCTAAAACTCAACTAATAGTCCCTCTCCTTGTGCTCCGGTTTGACTTTCCATCTGCTTTACTATCAACCTCCCAACTTGGAGAGACAGCCCCTTTAACCTCCTGGTTCGCACAGGTTGCCAATTTGGCAGAGGATGAAAGGGAAGAGGGAGAACCAATGAGAGAGTAGCTGTTAGGCATTTGGACGGGCACATATCACTGTAATTTCCCGGCAGGAAGAAGAATTAACGAAAGTCTCAGACACCCACTGGGAACCAGTATGGTTCCTGAACCAAAATTTTGGACTTGCGGTCAGCTCACCAAAAACGAGTTGAAAAATGGAGCTCAGGGGCACAGCAATTCACAAACTGGCCGAGTAATAAACGACAACTATCGTCCAAAAATCTGTTGAGGGAAGGCAACGAGGCGGACTTGAAAGCGAGGCAGAATAGCAGGAAAGAGATTTCAAGAGGTACATTGGAATCGCCTTTAAAGCACAGGAAGAGGGGCACAACTTCGACAATGATGCACTTGGCCAAAAAGGGCGTATGCGTTTTCTCCTGAATATATTCAGGAGAAAACGCATACGCCCTTTTTGGCCAAGCAAGCAAGCGGGCAATGCAAATCGGCACTACAAAGAAGTATCACTTCCCACCGGTCAAAAGGGACATCCACAAAATGTGTAAAAACCAGAAAGGCAAGACAGGTCCTGGAGAACAGGGAGCCTTGTTATGCTGATTGGCGGCATGTAAATTGCCAACTGCCTCTCTGGAGGAGTGCATTGTGTTCCCTAAAACAAGTAAAGAACAGAGCTACAGAGCAGAAGGGCACTTCCAGTCTAGGGAATATACCTTTGGAAAACTGAAAATCAATAAGACAGAGCCACCAAAAAATTTAGGGCTGCACTGCTTACAAGGACCTCAACTTGGGTACACCTTAAATATCCCAGGAAATATAAAAATGGTTCAAAAAATAGTGGTAATTACGTACGAGGGAATATCCCTCAGCCATGAAATCAATGTCATAAGACCAGTAGCAGCAAAATGGGTGGATTCAGGTACGATGATTCTAAGTGAAATTAGTCACAGAGAAAAAGAAACTTATCATAAGATATCACTTATGAAGATCCTGTAAACATGGCTACACTTGAACTGAGTTAGGAAAGAGAACAGTGTCTCACATTTAGAAAACAATCTTATGCCTGCTTAAGGGGGAAGGAGAGGTGGGGTGATGCATAAAACCAGATTTTGATATAGGCACAGGTACCGTTCCAAAAACCAACTATGGAATAGACAAGACCTACACCTTCCTCAGTGAAAGGGTCTCAAAACCCCATATTTCCCGCAGAGGAATATATCTGACTAGTAAGAATCTTAAAACCTATGTATTGATATGTCTCCGTAAGGGAATCAAGTGTGTCTACACTGGCATAAACATGGCAGCGAGAATCAGCTCAAACCCACTATAAAAAGGAATTTCAAAAACAAAACAAAAAAACTGGGAAATTCTTTACAATTCCTTCAGGGTCTCTGATGAAACCTGGAATGACCCTATCTACAACGACAGCTGGATGTGGCATAAGGCTGGACACTTGGGACTGAGAGGATTCGTGAGAGTGGGTGAGCAAATGCAGACCCTTTAAAGCAATAATGCATGGCACCCATTCCATGGGTCCGAACTCTCCAGGTTGAAGGGAATATTACTACAGTTATAACATGTACGGGAAACCTAGAGAACGGACACACTGTGAATACGAAAGGTTTCTAAAACTCAACTAATAGTCCCTCTCCTTGTGCTCCGGTTTGACTTTCCATCTGCTTTACTATCAACCTCCCAACTTGGAGAGACAGCCCCTTTAACCTCCTGGTTCGCACAGGTTGCCAATTTGGCAGAGGATGAAAGGGAAGAGGGAGAACCAATGAGAGAGTAGCTGTTAGGCATTTGGACGGGCACATATCACTGTAATTTCCCGGCAGGAAGAAGAATTAACCAAAGTCTCAGACACCCACCGGGAACCAGTATGGGTCCTGAACCAAAATTTTGGACTTGCGGTCAGCTCACCAAAAACGAGTTGAAAAATGGAGCTCAGGGGCACAGCAATTCACAAACTGGCCGAGTAATAAACGACAACTATCGTCCAAAAATCTGTTGAGGGAAGGCAACGAGGCGGAGTTGAAAGCGAGCCAGAATAGCAGAAAAGAGATTTCAAGAGGTACGTTGGAATCGCCTTTAAAGCACAGGAAGAGGGGCACAACTTCGACAATGATGCACTTGGCCAAAAAGGGCGTATGTGTTTTCTCCTGAATATATTCAGGAGAAAACGCATACGCCCTTTTTGGCCAAGCAAGCAAGCGGGCAATGCAAATCGGCACTACAAAGAAGTATCACTTCCCACCGGTCAAAAGGGATATCCACAAAATGTGTAAAAACCAGAAAGGCAAGACAGGTCCTGGAGAACAGGGAGCCTTGTTATGCTGATTGGCGGCATGTAAATTGCCAACTGCCTCTCTGGAGGAGTGCATTGTGTTCCCTAAAACAAGTAAAGAACAGAGATACAGAGCAGAAGGGCACTTCCAGTTTAGGGAATATACCTTTGGAAAACTGAAAATCAATAAGACAGAGCCACCAAAAAATTTAGGGCTGCACTGTTTACAAGGACCTCAACTTGGGTACACCTTAAATATCCCAGGAAATATAAAAATGGTTCAAAAAATAGTGGTACTTACGTACGAGGGAATATCCCTCAGCCATGAAATCAATGTCATAAGACCAGTAGCAGCAAAATGGGTGGATTCAGGTACGATGATTCTAAGTGAAATTAGTCACAGAGAAAAAGAAACTTATCATAAGATATCACTTATGAAGATCCTGTAAACATGGCTACACTTGAACTGAGTTAGGAAAGAGAACAGTGTCTCACATTTAGAAAACACTCTTATGCCTGCTTAAGGGGGAAGGAGAGTTGGGGTGATGCATAAAACCAGAGTTTGATATAAGCACAGGCACCGTTCCAAAAACCAACTATGGAATAGGAAAGACCTACACCTTCCTCAGTGAAAGGGACTCAAAACACCATATTTCCCGCAGAGGAATATATCTGACTAGTAATAATATTAAAACCTATGTATTGATATGTCTCTGTAAGGGAATCAAGTGTGTCTAGACTGGCATAAACATGGCAGCGAGAATCAGCTCAAACCCACTATAAAAATGAATTTCAAAAACAAAACAAAAAAACTGGGAAATTCTTTACAATTCCTTCAGGGTCTCTGATGAAAGCTGGAATGACCCTATCTACAACGACAGCTGGATGTGGCATAAGGCTGGACACTTGGGACTGAGAGGATTGGTGAGATTGGTTGAGCAAATGCAGACCCTTTAAAGCAATAATGCATGGCACCCATTCCATGGGTCCCAACTCTCCAGGTTGAAGGGAATATTACTACAGTTATAACATGTACGGGAAACCTAGAGAACGGACACACTGTGAATACAAAAGGTTTCTAAAACTCAACTAATAGTCCTTCTCCTGGTGCTCCGGTTTGACTTTACACCTGCTTTACTATCATCCTCCCAACTTGGAGAGACAGCCCCTTTAACCTCCTGGTTCGCACAGGTTGCCAATTTGGCAGAGGATGAAAGGGAAGAGGGAGGACCAATGAGAGAGTAGCTGTTAGGCATTTGAACGGGCAC
This sequence comes from Hyperoodon ampullatus, assembly GCF_949752795.1. Classification (NCBI taxonomy): domain Eukaryota; kingdom Metazoa; phylum Chordata; class Mammalia; order Artiodactyla; family Ziphiidae; genus Hyperoodon; species Hyperoodon ampullatus. Next base: position 1,617,895 of record NW_027641078.1, read on the forward strand.
ATATCACTGTAATTCCCCGGCAGCAAGAAGAATTAACCAAAGTCTCAGCCCCCCACCGGGAACCAGCATAGGTCCTGAACCAAAATTTTGGACTTGCGGTCACCTCACCAAAAACGAGTTGAAAAATGGAGCTCAGGGGCACAGCAATTCACAAACTGGCCGAGTAATAAAGGACAACTGTCGTCCAAAAATCTGTTGAGGGAAGGCAACGAGGCGGACTTGAAAGCGAGGCAGAATAGCAGGAAACAGATTTCAAGAGGTACGTTGGAATCGCCTTTAAAGCACAGGAAGAGGGGCACAACTTCGACAATGATGCACTTGGCCAAAAAGGGCGTATGCGTTTTCTCCTGAATATATTCAGGAGAAAACGCATACGCGCTTTTTGGCCAAGAAAGCAAGCGGGCAATGCAAATCTGCACTACAAAGAAGTATCACTTCCCACCAGTCAAAAGACACATCCACAAAATGTGTAAAAACCAGAAAGGCAAGACATGTCCTAGAGAACAGGGAGCCTTGTTATGCTGATGGGCGGCATGTAAATTGCCAACTGCCTCTCTGGAGGAGTGCATTGTGTTCCCTAAAACAAGTAAAGAACAGAGCTACAGAGCAGAAGGGCACTTCCAGTCTAGGGAATATACCTTTGGAAAACTGAAAATCAATAAGACAGAGCCACCCCAAAATTTAGGGCTGCACTGCTTACAAGGACCTCAACTTGGGTACACCTTAAATATCCTAGGAAATATAAAAATGGTTCAAAAAATTGTGGTACTTACGTACGATGGAATATCCCTCAGCCATGAAATCAATGTCATAAGACCAGTAGCAGCAAAATGGGTGGATTCAGGTACGATGATTCTAAGTGAAATAAGTCACAGAGAAAAAGAAACTTATCATAAGATATCACTTATGAAGATCCTGTAAACATGGCTACACTTGAACTGAGTTAGGAAAGAGAACAGTGTCTCACATTTAGAAAACACTCTTATGCCTGCTTAAGGGGGAAGGAGAGGTGGGGTGATGCATAAAACCAGAGTTTGATATAGGCACAGGTACCGTTCCAAAAACCAACTATGGAATAGACAAGACCTACACCTTCCTCAGTGAAAGGGACTCAAAACCCCATATTTCCCGCAGAGGAATATATCTGACTAGTAAGAATCTTAAAACCTATGTATTGATATGTCTCCGTAAGGGAATCAAGTGTGTCTACACTGGCATAAACATGGCAGCGAGAATCAGCTCAAACCCACTATAAAAATGAATTTCAAAAACAAAACAAAAAAACTGGGAAATACTTTACAATTCCTTCAGGGTCTCTGATAAAACCTGGAATGACCCTATCTACAACGACAGCTGGATGTGGCATAAGGCTGGACACTTGGGACTGAGAGGATTCGTGAGAGTGGGTGAGCAAATGCAGACCCTTTAAAGCAATAATGCATGGCACCCATTCCATGGGTCCCAACTCTCCAGGTTGAAGGGAATATTACTACAGCTATAACATGTATGGGAAACCTAGAGAACGGACACACTGTGAATACGAAAGGTTTCTAAAACTCAACTAATAGTCCCTCTCCTTGTGCTCCGGTTTGACTTTCCATCTGCTTTACTATCAACCTCCCAACTTGGAGAGACAGCCCCTTTAACCTCCTGGTTCGCACAGGTTGCCAATTTGGCAGAGGATGAAAGGGAAGAGGGAGAACCAATGAGAGAGTAGCTGTTAGGCATTTGGACGGGCACATATCACTGTAATTTCCCGGCAGGAAGAAGAATTAACCAAAGTCTCAGACACCCACCGGGAACCAGTATGGGTCCTGAACCAAAATTTTGGACTTGCGGTCAGCTCACCAAAAACGAGTTGAAAAATGGAGCTCAGGGGCACAGCAATTCACAAACTGGCCGAGTAATAAACGACAACTATCGTCCAAAAATCTGTTGAGGGAAGGCAATGAGGCGGACTTGAAAGCGAGGCAGAATAGCAGGAAAGAGATTTCAAGAGGTACATTGGAATCGCCTTTAAAGCACAGGAAGAGGGGCACAACTTCGACAATGATGCACTTGGCCAAAAAGGGCGTATGCGTTTTCTCCTGAATATATTCAGGAGAAAACGCATACGCCCTTTTTGGCCAAGCAAGCAAGCGGGCAATGCAAATTGGCGCTACAAAGAAGTATCACTTCCCACCGGTCAAAAGGGACATCCACAAAATGTGTAAAAACCAGAAAGGCAAGACAGGTCCTGGAGAACAGGGAGCCTTGTTATGCTGATTGGCGGCATGTAAATTGCCAACTGCCTCTCTGGAGGAGTGCATTGTGTTCCCTAAAACAAGTAAAGAACAGAGCTACAGAGCAGAAGGGCACTTCCAGTCTAGGGAATATACCTTTGGAAAACTGAAAATCAATAAGACAGAGCCACCAAAAAATTTAGGGCTGCACTGCTTACAAGGACCTCAACTTGGGTACACCTTAAATATCCCAGGAAATATAAAAATGGTTCAAAAAATAGTGGTACTTACGTACGAGGGAATATCCCTCAGCCATGAAATCAATGTCATAAGACCAGTAGCAGCAAAATGGGTGGATTCAGGTACGATGATTCTAAGTGAAATTAGTCACAGAGAAAAAGAAACTTATCATAAGATATCACTTATGAAGATCCTGTAAACATGGCTACACTTGAACTGAGTTAGGAAAGAGAACAGTGTCTCACATTTAGAAAACACTCTTATGCCTGCTTAAGGGGGAAGGAGAGGTGGGGTGATGCATAAAACCAGAGTTTGATATAGGCACAGGTACCGTTCCAAAAACCAACTATGGAATAGACAAGACCTACACCTTCCTCAGTGAAAGGGACTCAAAACCCCATATTTCCCGCAGAGGAATATGTCTGACTAGTAAGAATCTTAAAACCTATGTATTGATATGTCTCCGTAAGGGAATCAAGTGTGTCTAGACTGGCATAAACATGGCAGCGAGAATCAGCTCAAACCCACTATAAAAAGGAATTTCAAAAACAAAACAAAAAAACTGGGAAATTCTTTACAATTCCTTCAGGGTCTCTGATGAAACCTGGAATGACCCTATCTACAACGACAGCTGGATGTGGCATAAGGCTGGACACTTGGGACTGAGAGGATTCGTGAGAGTGGGTGAGCAAATGCAGACCCTTTAAAGCAATAATGCATGGCACCCATTCCATGGGTCCGAACTCTCCAGGTTGAAGGGAATATTACTACAGTTATAACATGTACGGGAAACCTAGAGAACGGACACACTGTGAATACGAAAGGTTTCTAAAACTCAACTAATAGTCCCTCTCCTTGTGCTCCGGTTTGACTTTCCATCTGCTTTACTATCAACCTCCCAACTTGGAGAGACAGCCCCTTTAACCTCCTGGTTCGCACAGGTTGCCAATTTGGCAGAGGATGAAAGGGAAGAGGGAGAACCAATGAGAGAGTAGCTGTTAGGCATTTGGACGGGCACATATCACTGTAATTTCCCGGCAGGAAGAAGAATTAACCAAAGTCTCAGACACCCACCGGGAACCAGTATGGGTCCTGAACCAAAATTTTGGACTTGCGGTCAGCTCACCAAAAACGAGTTGAAAAATGGAGCTCAGGGGCACAGCAATTCACAAACTGGCCGAGTAATAAACGACAACTATCGTCCAAAAATCTGTTGAGGGAAGGCAACGAGGCGGAGTTGAAAGCGAGCCAGAATAGCAGAAAAGAGATTTCAAGAGGTACGTTGGAATCGCCTTTAAAGCACAGGAAGAGGGGCACAACTTCGACAATGATGCACTTGGCCAAAAAGGGCGTATGTGTTTTCTCCTGAATATATTCAGGAGAAAACGCATACGCCCTTTTTGGCCAAGCAAGCAAGCGGGCAATGCAAATCGGCACTACAAAGAAGTATCACTTCCCACCGGTCAAAAGGGACATCCACAAAATGTGTAAAAACCAGAAAGGCAAGACAGGTCCTGGAGAACAGGGAGCCTTGTTATGCTGATTGGCGGCATGTAAATTGCCAACTGCCTCTCTGGAGGAGTGCATTGTGTTCCCTAAAACAAGTAAAGAACAGAGCTACAGAGCAGAAGGGCACTTCCAGTCTAGGGAATATACCTTTGGAAAACTGAAAATCAATAAGACAGAGCCACCAAAAAATTTAGGGCTGCACTGCTTACAAGGACCTCAACTTGGGTACACCTTAAATATCCCAGGAAATATAAAAATGGTTCAAAAAATAGTGGTACTTACGTACGAGGGAATATCCCTCAGCCATGAAATCAATGTCATAAGACCAGTAGCAGCAAAATGGGTGGATTCAGGTACGATGATTCTAAGTGAAATAAGTCACAGAGAAAAAGAAACTTATCATAAGATATCACTTATGAAGATCCTGTAAACATGGCTACACTTGAACTGAGTTAGGAAAGAGAACAGTGTCTCACATTTAGAAAACACTCTTATGCCTGCTTAAGGGGGAAGGAGAGGTGGGGTGATGCATAAAACCAGAGTTTGATATAAGCACAGGTACCATTCCAAAAACCAACTATGGAATAGACAAGACCTACACCTTCCTCAGTGAAAGGGACTCAAAACCCCATATTTCCCGCAGAGGAATATATCTGACTAGTGATAATGTTAAAACCTATGTATTGATATGTCTCTGTAAGGGAATCAAGTGTGTCTAGACTGGCATAAACATGGCAGCGAGAATCAGCTCAAACCCACTATAAAAATGAATTTCAAAAACAAAACAAAAAAACTGGGAAACTCTTTACAATTCCTTCAGGGTCTCTGATGAAACCTGGAATGACCCTATCTACAACGACAGCTGGATATGGCATAAGGCTGGACACTTGGGACTGACAGGATTGGTGAGATTGGGTGAGCAAATGCAGACCCTTTAAAGCAATAATGCATGGGACCCATTCCATGGGTCCCAACTCTCCAGGTTGAAGGGAATATTACTACAGCTATAACATGTACGGGAAACCTAGAGAACGGACACACTGTGAATACGAAATGTTTCTAAAACTCAACGAATAGTCCTTCTCCTGGTGCTCCGGTTTGACTTTACACCTGCTTTACTATCATCCTCCCAACTTGGAGAGACAGCCCCTTTAACCTCCTGGTTCGCACAGGTTGCCAATTTGGCAGACGATGAAAGGAAAGAGGGAGGACCAATGAGAGAGTAGCTGTTAGGCATTTGAACGGGCACATATCACTGTAATTCCCCGGCAGCAAGAAGAATTAACCAAAGTCTCAGCCCCCCACCGGGAACCAGCATAGGTCCTGAACCAAAAATTTGGACTTGCGGTCACCTCACCAAAAACGAGTTGAAAAATGGAGCTCAGGGGCACAGCAATTCACAAACTGGCCGAGTAATAAACGACAACTGTCGTCCAAAAATCTGTTGAGGGAAGGCAATGAGGCGGACTTGAAAGCGAGGCAGAATAGCAGGAAACAGATTTCAAGAGGTACGTTGGAATCGCCTTTAAAGCACAGGAAGAGGGGCACAACTTCGACAATGATGCACTTGGCCAAAAAGGGCGTATGCGTTTTCTCCTGAATATATTCAGGAGAAAACGCATACGCGCTTTTTGGCCAAGAAAGCAAGCGGGCAATGCAAATCTGCACTACAAAGAAGTATCACTTCCCACCGGTCAAAAGACACATCCACAAAATGTGTAAAAACCAGAAAGGCAAGACATGTCCTAGAGAACAGGGAGCCTTGTTATGCTGATGGGCGGCATGTAAATTGCCAACTGCCTCTCTGGAGGAGTGCATTGTGTTCCCTAAAACAAGTAAAGAACAGAGCTACAGAGCAGAAGGGCACTTCCAGTCTAGGGAATATACCTTTGGAAAACTGAAAATCAATAAGACAGAGCCACCCCAAAATTTAGGGCTGCACTGCTTACAAGGACCTCAACTTGGGTACACCTTAAATATCCTAGGAAATATAAAAATGGTTCAAAAAATTGTGGTACTTACGTACGATGGAATATCCCTCAGCCATGAAATCAATGTCATAAGACCAGTAGCAGCAAAATGGGTGGATTCAGGTACGATGATTCTAAGTGAAATAAGTCACAGAGAAAAAGAAACTTATCATAAGATATCACTTATGAAGATCCTGTAAACATGGCTACACTTGAACTGAGTTAGGAAAGAGAACAGTGTCTCACATTTAGAAAACACTCTTATGCCTGCTTAAGGGGGAAGGAGAGGTGGGGTGATGCATAAAACCAGAGTTTGATATAGGCACAGGTACCGTTCCAAAAACCAACTATGGAATAGACAAGACCTACACCTTCCTCAGTGAAAGGGACTCAAAACCCCATATTTCCCGCAGAGGAATATATCTGACTAGTAAGAATCTTAAAACCTATGTATTGATATGTCTCCGTAAGGGAATCAAGTGTGTCTACACTGGCATAAACATGGCAGCGAGAATCAGCTCAAACCCACTATAAAAATGAATTTCAAAAACAAAACAAAAAAACTGGGAAATTCTTTACAATTCCTTCAGGGTCTCTGATAAAACCTGGAATGACCCTATCTACAATGACAGCTGGATGTGGCATAAGGCTGGACACTTGGGACTGAGAGGATTCGTGAGAGTGGGTGAGCAAATGCAGACCCTTTAAAGCAATAATGCATGGCACCCATTCCATGGGTCCCAACTCTCCAGGTTGAAGGGAATATTACTACAGTTATAACATGTACGGGAAACCTAGAGAACGTACACACTGTGAATACGAAAGGTTTCTAAAACTCAACTAATAGTCCCTCTCCTTGTGCTCCGGTTTGACTTTCCATCTGCTTTACTATCAACCTCCCAACTTGGAGAGACAGCCCCTTTAACCTCCTGGTTCGCACAGGTTGCCAATTTGGCAGAGGATGAAAGGGAAGAGGGAGAACCAATGAGAGAGTAGCTGTTAGGCATTTGGACGGGCACATATCACTGTAATTTCCCGGCAGGAAGAAGAATTAACCAAAGTCTCAGACACCCACCGGGAACCAGTATGGGTCCTGAACCAAAATTTTGGACTTGCGGTCAGCTCACCAAAAACGAGTTGAAAAATGGAGCTCAGGGGCACAGCAATTCACAAACTGGCCGAGTAATAAACGACAACTATCGTCCAAAAATCTGTTGAGGGAAGGCAACGAGGCGGACTTGAAAGCGAGGCAGAATAGCAGGAAAGAGATTTCAAGAGGTACATTGGAATCGCCTTTAAAGCACAGGAAGAGGGGCACAACTTCGACAATGATGCACTTGGCCAAAAAGGGCGTATGCGTTTTCTCCTGAATATATTCAGGAGAAAACGCATACGCCCTTTTTGGCCAAGCAAGCAAGCGGGCAATGCAAATCGGCACTACAAAGAAGTATCACTTCCCACCGGTCAAAAGGGACATCCACAAAATGTGTAAAAACCAGAAAGGCAAGACAGGTCCTGGAGAACAGGGAGCCTTGTTATGCTGATTGGCGGCATGTAAATTGCCAACTGCCTCTCTGGAGGAGTGCATTGTGTTCCCTAAAACAAGTAAAGAACAGAGCTACAGAGCAGAAGGGCACTTCCAGTCTAGGGAATATACCTTTGGAAAACTGAAAATCAATAAGACAGAGCCACCAAAAAATTTAGGGCTGCACTGCTTACAAGGACCTCAACTTGGGTACACCTTAAATATCCCAGGAAATATAAAAATGGTTCAAAAAATAGTGGTACTTACGTACGAGGGAATATCCCGCAGCCATGAAATCAATGTCATAAGACCAGTAGCAGCAAAATGGGTGGATTCAGGTACGATGATTCTAAGTGAAATTAGTCACAGAGAAAAAGAAACTTATCATAAGATATCACTTATGAAGATCCTGTAAACATGGCTACACTTGAACTGAGTTAGGAAAGAGAACAGTGTCTCACATTTAGAAAACACTCTTATGCCTGCTTAAGGGGGAAGGAGAGGTGGGGTGATGCATAAAACCAGAGTTTGATATAGGCACAGGTACCGTTCCAAAAACCAACTATGGAATAGACAAGACCTACACCTTCCTCAGTGAAAGGGACTCAAAACCCCATATTTCCCGCAGAGGAATATATCTGACTAGTAAGAATCTTAAAACCTATGTATTGATATGTCTCCGTAAGGGAATCAAGTGTGTCTAGACTGGCATAAACATGGCAGCGAGAATCAGCTCAAACCCACTATAAAAAGGAATTTCAAAAACAAAACAAAAAAACTGGGAAATTCTTTACAATTCCTTCAGGGTCTCTGATGAAACCTGGAATGACCCTATCTACAACGACAGCTGGATGTGGCATAAGGCTGAACACTTGGGACTGAGAGGATTCGTGAGAGTGGGTGAGCAAATGCAGACCCTTTAAAGCAATAATGCATGGCACCCATTCCATGGGTCCGAACTCTCCAGGTTGAAGGGAATATTACTACAGTTATAACATGTACGGGAAACCTAGAGAACGGACACACTGTGAATACGAAAGGTTTCTAAAACTCAACTAATAGTCCCTCTCCTTGTGCTCCGGTTTGACTTTCCATCTGCTTTACTATCAACCTCCCAACTTGGAGAGACAGCCCCTTTAACCTCCTGGTTCGCACAGGTTGCCAATTTGGCAGAGGATGAAAGGGAAGAGGGAGAACCAATGAGAGAGTAGCTGTTAGGCATTTGGACGGGCACATATCACTGTAATTTCCCGGCAGGAAGAAGAATTAACCAAAGTCTCAGACACCCACCGGGAACCAGTATGGGTCCTGAACCAAAATTTTGGACTTGCGGTCAGCTCACCAAAAACGAGTTGAAAAATGGAGCTCAGGGGCACAGCAATTCACAAACTGGCCGAGTAATAAACGACAACTATCGTCCAAAAATCTGTTGAGGGAAGGCAACGAGGCGGAGTTGAAAGCGAGCCAGAATAGCAGAAAAGAGATTTCAAGAGGTACGTTGGAATCGCCTTTAAAGCACAGGAAGAGGGGCACAACTTCGACAATGATGCACTTGGCCAAAAAGGGCGTATGCGTTTTCTCCTGAATATATTCAGGAGAAAACGCATACGCCCTTTTTGGCCAAGCAAGCAAGCGGGCAATGCAAATCGGCACTACAAAGAAGTATCACTTCCCACCGGTCAAAAGCGACATCCACAAAATATGTAAAAACCAGACAGGCAAGACAGGTCCTGGAGAACAGGGAGCCTTGTTATGCTGATTGGCGGCATGTAAATTGCCAACTGCCTCTCTGGAGGAGTGCATTGTGTTCCCTAAAACAAGTAAAGAACAGAGATACAGAGCAGAAGGGCACTTCCAGTTTAGGGAATATACCTTGGGAAAACTGAAAATCAATAAGACAGAGCCACCAAAAAATTTAGGGCTGCACTGCTTACAAGGACCTCAACTTGGGTACACCTTAAATATCCCAGGAAATATAAAAATGGTTCAAAAAATAGTGGTACTTACGTACGAGGGAATATCCCTCAGCCATGAAATCAATGTCATAAGACCAGTAGCAGCAAAATGGGTGGATTCAGGTACGATGATTCTAAGTGAAATAAGTCACAGAGAAAAAGAAACTTATCATAAGATATCACTTATGAAGATCCTGTAAACATGGCTACACTTGAACTGAGTTAGGAAAGAGAACAGTGTCTCACATTTAGAAAACACTCTTATGCCTGCTTAAGGGGGAAGGAGAGGTGGGGTGATGCATAAAACCAGAGTTTGATATAAGCACAGGTACCATTCCAAAAACCAACTATGGAATAGACAAGACCTACACCTTCCTCAGTGAAAGGGACTCAAAACCCCATATTTCCCGCAGAGGAATATATCTGACTAGTAATAATGTTAAAACCTATGTATTGATATGTCTCTGTAAGGGAATCAAGTGTGTCTAGACTGGCATAAACATGGCAGCGAGAATCAGCTCAAACCCACTATAAAAATGAATTTCAAAAACAAAACAAAAAAACTGGGAAACTCTTTACAATTCCTTCAGGGTCTCTGATGAAACCTGGAATGACCCTATCTACAACGACAGCTGGATGTGGCATAAGGCTGGACACTTGGGACTGACAGGATTGGTGAGATTGGGTGAGCAAATGCAGACCCTTTAAAGCAATAATGCATGGGACCCATTCCATGGATCCCAACTCTCCAGGTTGAAGGGAATATTACTACAGCTATAACATGTACGGGAAACCTAGAGAACGGACACACTGTGAATACGAAAGGTTTCTAAAACTCAACGAATAGTCCCTCTCCTGGTGCTCCGGTTTGACTTTACACCTGCTTTACTATCATCCTCCCAACTTGGAGAGACAACCCCTTTAACCTCCTGGTTCGCACAGGTTGCCAATTTGGCAGAGGATGAAAGGGAAGAGGGAGGACCAATGAGAGAGTAGCTGTTAGGCATTTGAACGGGCACATATCACTGTAATTCCCCGGCAACAAGAAGAATTAACCAAAGTCTCAGCCCCCCACCGGGAACCAGCATAGGTCCTGAACCAAAATTTTGGACTTGCGGTCACCTCACCAAAAACGAGTTGAAAAATGGAGCTCAGGGGCACAGCAATTCACAAACTGGCCGAGTAATAAAGGACAACTGTCGTCCAAAAATCTGTTGAGGGAAGGCAACGAGGCGGACTTGAAAGCGAGGCAGAATAGCAGGAAACAGATTTCAAGAGGTACGTTGGAATCGCCTTTAAAGCACAGGAAGAGGGGCACAACTTCGACAATGATGCACTTGGCCAAAAAGGGCGTATGCGTTTTCTCCTGAATATATTCAGGAGAAAACGCATATGCGCTTTTTGGCCAAGAAAGCAAGCGGGCAATGCAAATCTGCACTACAAAGAAGTATCACTTCCCACCAGTCAAAAGACACATCCACAAAATGTGTAAAAACCAGAAAGGCAAGACATGTCCTAGAGAACAGGGAGCCTTGTTATGCTGATGGGCGGCATGTAAATTGCCAACTGCCTCTCTGGAGGAGTGCATTGTGTTCCCTAAAACAAGTAAAGAACAGAGCTACAGAGCAGAAGGGCACTTCCAGTCTAGGGAATATACCTTTGGAAAACTGAAAATCAATAAGACAGAGCCACCCCAAAATTTAGGGCTGCACTGCTTACAAGGACCTCAACTTGGGTACACCTTAAATATCCTAGGAAATATAAAAATGGTTCAAAAAATTGTGGTACTTACGTACGATGGAATATCCCTCAGCCATGAAATCAATGTCATAAGACCAGTAGCAGCAAAATGGGTGGATTCAGGTACGATGATTCTAAGTGAAATAAGTCACAGAGAAAAAGAAACTTATCATAAGATATCACTTATGAAGATCCTGTAAACATGGCTACACTTGAACTGAGTTAGGAAAGAGAACAGTGTCTCACATTTAGAAAACACTCTTATGCCTGCTTAAGGGGGAAGGAGAGGTGGGGTGATGCATAAAACCAGAGTTTGATATAGGCACAGGTACCGTTCCAAAAACCAACTATGGAATAGACAAGACCTACACCTTCCTCAGTGAAAGGGACTCAAAACCCCATATTTCCCGCAGAGGAATATATCTGACTAGTAAGAATCTTAAAACCTATGTATTGATATGTCTCCGTAAGGGAATCAAGTGTGTCTACACTGGCATAAACATGGCAGCGAGAATCAGCTCAAACCCACTATAAAAATGAATTTCAAAAACAAAACAAAAAAACTGGGAAATTCTTTACAATTCCTTCAGGGTCTCTGATAAAACCTGGAATGACCCTATCTACAACGACAGCTGGATGTGGCATAAGGCTGGACACTTGGGACTGAGAGGATTCGTGAGAGTGGGTGAGCAAATGCAGACCCTTTAAAGCAATAATGCATGGCACCCATTCCATGGGTCCCAACTCTCCAGGTTGAAGGGAATATTACTACAGTTATAACATGTACGGGAAACCTAGAGAACGGACACACTGTGAATACGAAAGGTTTCTAAAACTCAACTAATAGTCCATCTCCTTGTGCTCCGGTTTGACTTTCCATCTGCTTTACTATCAACCTCCCAACTTGGAGAGACAGCCCCTTTAACCTCCTGGTTCGCACAGGTTGCCAATTTGGCAGAGGATGAAAGGGAAGAGGGAGAACCAATGAGAGAGTAGCTGTTAGGCATTTGGACGGGCACATATCACAGTAATTTCCCGGCAGGAAGAAGAATTAACCAAAGTCTCAGACACCCACCGGGAACCAGTATGGGTCCTGAACCAAAATTTTGGACTTGCGGTCAGCTCACCAAAAACGAGTTGAAAAATGGAGCTCAGGGGCACAGCAATTCACAAACTGGCCGAGTAATAAACGACAACTATCGTCCAAAAATCTGTTGAGGGAAGGCAACGAGGCGGACTTGAAAGCGAGGCAGAATAGCAGGAAAGAGATTTCAAGAGGTACATTGGAATCGCCTTTAAAGCACAGGAAGAGGGGCACAACTTCGACAATGATGCACTTGGCCAAAAAGGGCGTATGCGTTTTCTCCTGAATATATTCAGGAGAAAACGCATACGCCCTTTTTGGCCAAGCAAGCAAGCGGGCAATGCAAATCGGCACTACAAAGAAGTATCACTTCCCACCGGTCAAAAGGGACATCCACAAAATGTGTAAAAACCAGAAAGGCAAGACAGGTCCTGGAGAACAGGGAGCCTTGTTATGCTGATTGGCGGCATGTAAATTGCCAACTGCCTCTCTGGAGGAGTGCATTGTGTTCCCTAAAACAAGTAAAGAACAGAGCTACAGAGCAGAAGGGCACTTCCAGTCTAGGGAATATACCTTTGGAAAACTGAAAATCAATAAGACAGAGCCACCCCAAAATTTAGGGCTGCACTGCTTACAAGGACCTCAACTTGGGTACACCTTAAATATCCCAGGAAATATAAAAATGGTTCAAAAAATAGTGGTACTTACGTACGAGGGAATATCCCTCAGCCATGAAATCAATGTCATAAGACCAGTAGCAGCAAAATGGGTGGATTCAGGTACGATGATTCTAAGTGAAATTAGTCCCAGAGAAAAAGAAACTTATCATAAGATATCACTTATGAAGATCCTGTAAACATGGCTACACTTGAACTGAGTTAGGAAAGAGAACAGTGTCTCACATTTAGAAAACACTCTTATGCCTGCTTAAGGGGGAAGGAGAGGTGGGGTGATGCATCAAACCAGAGTTTGATATAAGCACAGGTACCGTTCCAAAAACCAACTATGGAATAGACAAGACCTACACCTTCCTCAGTGAAAGGGACTCAAAACTCCATATTTCCCGCAGAGGAATATATCTGACTAGTAATAATATTAAAACCTATGTATTGATATGTCTCTGTAAGGGAATCAAGTGTGTCTAGACTGGCATAAACATGGCAGCGAGAATCAGCTCAAACCCACTATAAAAAGGAATTTCAAAAACAAAACAAAAAAACTGGGAAATTCTTTACAATTCCTTCAGGGTCTCTGATGAAACCTGGAATGACCCTATCTACAATGACAGCTGGATGTGGCATAAGGCTGGACACTTGGGACTGAGACGATTGGTGAGATTGGGTGAGCAAATGCAGACCCTTTAAAGCAATAATGCATGGCACCCATTCCATGGGTCCGAACTCTCCAGGTTGAAGGGAATATTACTACAGCTATAACATGTACGGGAAACCTAGAGAACGGACACACTGTGAATACGAAAGGTTTCTAAAACTCAACTAATAGTCCCTCTCCTTGTGCTCCGGTTTGACTTTCCATCTGCTTTACTATCAACCTCCCAACTTGGAGAAACAGCCCCTTTAACCTCCTGGTTCGCACAGGTTGCCAATTTGGCAGAGGATGAAAGGGAAGAGGGAGAACCAATGAGAGAGTAGCTGTTAGGCATTTGGACGGGCACATATCACTGTAATTTCCCGGCAGGAAGAAGAATTAACCAAAGTCTCAGACACCCACCGGGAACCAGTATGGGTCCTGAACCAAAATTTTGGACTTGCGGTCAGCTCACCAAAAACGAGTTGAAAAATGGAGCTCAGGGGCACAGCAATTCACAAACTGGCCGAGTAATAAACGACAACTATCGTCCAAAAATCTGTTGAGGGAAGGCAACGAGGCGGAGTTGAAAGCGAGCCAGAATAGCAGAAAAGAGATTTCAAGAGGTACGTTGGAATCGCCTTTAAAGCACAGGAAGAGGGGCACAACTTCGACAATGATGCACTTGGCCAAAAAGGGCGTATGTGTTTTCTCCTGAATATATTCAGGAGAAAACGCATACGCCCTTTTTGGCCAAGCAAGCAAGCGGGCAATGCAAATCGGCACTACAAAGAAGTATCACTTCCCACCGGTCAAAAGGGACATCCACAAAATATGTAAAAACCAGACAGGCAAGACAGGTCCTGGAGAACAGGGAGCCTTGTTATGCTGATTGGCGGCATGTAAATTGCCAACTGCCTCTCTGGAGGAGTGCATTGTGTTCCCTAAAACAAGTAAAGAACAGAGATACAGAGCAGAAGGGCACTTCCAGTTTAGGGAATATACCTTGGGAAAACTGAAAATCAATAAGACAGAGCCACCAAAAAATTTAGGGCTGCACTGCTTACAAGGACCTCAACTTGTGTACACCTTAAATATCCCAGGAAATATAAAAATGGTTCAAAAAATAGTGGTACTTACGTACGAGGGAATATCCCTCAGCCATGAAATCAATGTCATAAGACCAGTAGCAGCAAAATGGGTGGATTCAGGTACGATGATTCTAAGTGAAATAAGTCACAGAGAAAAAGAAACTTATCATAAGATATCACTTATGAAGATCCTGTAAACATGGCTACACTTGAACTGAGTTAGGAAAGAGAACAGTGTCTCACATTTAGAAAACACTCTTATGCCTGCTTAAGGGGGAAGGAGAGGTGGGGTGATGCATAAAACCAGAGTTTGATATAAGCACAGGTACCATTCCAAAAACCAACTATGGAATAGACAAGACCTACACCTTCCTCAGTGAAAGGGACTCAAAACCCCATATTTCCCGCAGAGGAATATATCTGACTAGTAATAATGTTAAAACCTATGTATTGATATGTCTCTGTAAGGGAATCAAGTGTGTCTAGACTGGCATAAACATGGCAGCGAGAATCAGCTCAAACCCACTATAAAAATGAATTTCAAAAACAAAACAAAAAAACTGGGAAACTCTTTACAATTCCTTCAGGGTCTCTGATGAAACCTGGAATGACCCTATCTACAACGACAGCTGGATGTGGCATAAGGCTGGACACTTGGGACTGACAGGATTGGTGAGATTGGGTGAGCAAATGCAGACCCTTTAAAGCAATAATGCATGGGACCCATTCCATGGATCCCAACTCTCCAGGTTGAAGGGAATATTACTACAGCTATAACATGTACGGGAAACCTAGAGAACGGACACACTGTGAATACGAAAGGTTTCTAAAACTCAACGAATAGTCCCTCTCCTGGTGCTCCGGTTTGACTTTACACCTGCTTTACTATCATCCTCCCAACTTGGAGAGACAACCCCTTTAACCTCCTGGTTCGCACAGGTTGCCAATTTGGCAGAGGATGAAAGGGAAGAGGGAGGACCAATGAGAGAGTAGCTGTTAGGCATTTGAACGGGCACATATCACTGTAATTCCCCGGCAACAAGAAGAATTAACCAAAGTCTCAGCCCCCCACCGGGAACCAGCATAGGTCCTGAACCAAAATTTTGGACTTGCGGTCACCTCACCAAAAACGAGTTGAAAAATGGAGCTCAGGGGCACAGCAATTCACAAACTGGCCGAGTAATAAAGGACAACTGTCGTCCAAAAATCTGTTGAGGGAAGGCAACGAGGCGGACTTGAAAGCGAGGCAGAATAGCAGGAAACAGATTTCAAGAGGTACGTTGGAATCGCCTTTAAAGCACAGGAAGAGGGGCACAACTTCGACAATGATGCACTTGGCCAAAAAGGGCGTATGCGTTTTCTCCTGAATATATTCAGGAGAAAACGCATACGCGCTTTTTGGCCAAGAAAGCAAGCGGGCAATGCAAATCTGCACTACAAAGAAGTATCACTTCCCACCGGTCAAAAGACACATCCACAAAATGTGTAAAAACCAGAAAGGCAAGACATGTCCTAGAGAACAGGGAGCCTTGTTATGCTGATGGGCGGCATGTAAATTGCCAACTGCCTCTCTGGAGGAGTGCATTGTGTTCCCTAAAACAAGTAAAGAACAGAGCTACAGAGCAGAAGGGCACTTCCAGTCTAGGGAATATACCTTTGGAAAACTGAAAATCAATAAGACAGAGCCACCCCAAAATTTAGGGCTGCACTGCTTACAAGGACCTCAACTTGGGTACACCTTAAATATCCTAGGAAATATAAAAATGGTTCAAAAAATTGTGGTACTTACGTACGATGGAATATCCCTCAGCCATGAAATCAATGTCATAAGACCAGTAGCAGCAAAATGGGTGGATTCAGGTACGATGATTCTAAGTGAAATAAGTCACAGAGAAAAAGAAACTTATCATAAGATATCACTTATGAAGATCCTGTAAACATGGCTACACTTGAACTGAGTTAGGAAAGAGAACAGTGTCTCACATTTAGAAAACACTCTTATGCCTGCTTAAGGGGGAAGGAGAGGTGGGGTGATGCATAAAACCAGAGTTTGATATAGGCACAGGTACCGTTCCAAAAACCAACTATGGAATAGACAAGACCTACACCTTCCTCAGTGAAAGGGACTCAAAACCCCATATTTCCCGCAGAGGAATATATCTGACTAGTAAGAATCTTAAAACCTATGTATTGATATGTCTCCGTAAGGGAATCAAGTGTGTCTACACTGGCATAAACATGGCAGCGAGAATCAGCTCAAACCCACTATAAAAATGAATTTCAAAAACAAAACAAAAAAACTGGGAAATTCTTTACAATTCCTTCAGGGTCTCTGATAAAACCTGGAATGACCCTATCTACAACGACAGCTGGATGTGGCATAAGGCTGGACACTTGGGACTGAGAGGATTCGTGAGAGTGGGTGAGCAAATGCAGACCCTTTAAAGCAATAATGCATGGCACCCATTCCATGGGTCCCAACTCTCCAGGTTGAAGGGAATATTACTACAGTTATAACATGTACGGGAAACCTAGAGAACGGACACACTGTGAATACGAAAGGTTTCTAAAACTCAACTAATAGTCCCTCTCCTTGTGCTCCGGTTTGACTTTCCATCTGCTTTACTATCAACCTCCCAACTTGGAGAGACAGCCCCTTTAACCTCCTGGTTCGCACAGGTTGCCAATTTGGCAGAGGATGAAAGGGAAGAGGGAGAACCAATGAGAGAGTAGCTGTTAGGCATTTGGACGGGCACATATCACTGTAATTTCCCGGCAGGAAGAAGAATTAACCAAAGTCTCAGACACCCACCGTGAACCAGTATGGGTCCTGAACCAAAATTTTGGACTTGCGGTCAGCTCACCAAAAACGAGTTGAAAAATGGAGCTCAGGGGCACAGCAATTCACAAACTGGCCGAGTAATAAACGACAACTATCGTCCAAAAATCTGTTGAGGGAAGGCAACGAGGCGGACTTGAAAGCGAGGCAGAATAGCAGGAAAGAGATTTCAAGAGGTACATTGGAATCGCCTTTAAAGCACAGGAAGAGGGGCACAACTTCGACAATGATGCACTTGGCCAAAAAGGGCGTATGCGTTTTCTCCTGAATATATTCAGGAGAAAACGCATACGCCCTTTTTGGCCAAGCAAGCAAGCGGGCAATGCAAATCGGCACTACAAAGAAGTATCACTTCCCACCGGTCAAAAGGGACATCCACAAAATGTGTAAAAACCAGAAAGGCAAGACAGGTCCTGGAGAACAGGGAGCTTTGTTATGCTGATTGGCGGCATGTAAATTGCCAACTGCCTCTCTGGAGGAGTGCATTGTGTTCCCTAAAACAAGTAAAGAACAGAGCTACAGAGCAGAAGGGCACTTCCAGTCTAGGGAATATACCTTTGGAAAACTGAAAATCAATAAGACAGAGTCACCAAAAAATTTAGGGCTGCACTGCTTACAAGGACCTCAACTTGGGTACACCTTAAATATCCCAGGAAATATAAAAATGGTTCAAAAAATAGTGGTACTTACGTACGAGGGAATATCCCTCAGCCATGAAATCAATGTCATAAGACCAGTAGCAGCAAAATGGGTGGATTCAGGTACGATGATTCTAAGTGAAATTAGTCCCAGAGAAAAAGAAACTTATCATAAGATATCACTTATGAAGATCCTGTAAACATGGCTACACTTGAACTGAGTTAGGAAAGAGAACAGTGTCTCACATTTAGAAAACACTCTTATGCCTGCTTAAGGGGGAAGGAGAGGTGGGGTGATGCATCAAACCAGAGTTTGATATAAGCACAGGTACCGTTCCAAAAACCAACTATGGAATAGACAAGACCTACACCTTCCTCAGTGAAAGGGACTCAAAACTCCATATTTCCCGCAGAGGAATATATCTGACTAGTAATAATATTAAAACCTATGTATTGATATGTCTCTGTAAGGGAATCAAGTGTGTCTAGACTGGCATAAACATGGCAGCGAGAATCAGCTCAAACCCACTATAAAAAGGAATTTCAAAAACAAAAAAAAAAAACTGGGAAATTCTTTACAATTCCTTCAGGGTCTCTGATGAAACCTGGAATGACCCTATCTACAATGACAGCTGGATGTGGCATAAGGCTGGACACTTGGGACTGAGACGATTGGTGAGATTGGGTGAGCAAATGCAGACCCTTTAAAGCAATAATGCATGGCACCCATTCCATGGGTCCGAACTCTCCAGGTTGAAGGGAATATTACTACAGCTATAACATGTACGGGAAACCTAGAGAACGGACACACTGTGAATACGAAAGGTTTCTAAAACTCAACTAATAGTCCCTCTCCTTGTGCTCCGGTTTGACTTTCCATCTGCTTTACTATCAACCTCCCAACTTGGAGAAACAGCCCCTTTAACCTCCTGGTTCGCACAGGTTGCCAATTTGGCAGAGGATGAAAGGGAAGAGGGAGAACCAATGAGAGAGTAGCTGTTAGGCATTTGGACGGGCACATATCACTGTAATTTCCCGGCAGGAAGAAGAATTAACCAAAGTCTCAGACACCCACCGGGAACCAGTATGGGTCCTGAACCAAAATTTTGGACTTGCGGTCAGCTCACCAAAAACGAGTTGAAAAATGGAGCTCAGGGGCACAGCAATTCACAAACTGGCCGAGTAATAAACGACAACTATCGTCCAAAAATCTGTTGAGGGAAGGCAACGAGGCGGAGTTGAAAGCGAGCCAGAATAGCAGAAAAGAGATTTCAAGAGGTACGTTGGAATCGCCTTTAAAGCACAGGAAGAGGGGCACAACTTCGACAATGATGCACTTGGCCAAAAAGGGCGTATGTGTTTTCTCCTGAATATATTCAGGAGAAAACGCATACGCCCTTTTTGGCCAAGCAAGCAAGCGGGCAATGCAAATCGGCACTACAAAGAAGTATCACTTCCCACCGGTCAAAAGGGACATCCACAAAATATGTAAAAACCAGACAGGCAAGACAGGTCCTGGAGAACAGGGAGCCTTGTTATGCTGATTGGCGGCATGTAAATTGCCAACTGCCTCTCTGGAGGAGTGCATTGTGTTCCCTAAAACAAGTAAAGAACAGAGATACAGAGCAGAAGGGCACTTCCAGTCTAGGGAATATACCTTTGGAAAACTGAAAATCAATAAGACAGAGCCACCCCAAAATTTAGGGCTGCACTGCTTACAAGGACCTCAACTTGGGTACACCTTAAATATCCTAGGAAATATAAAAATGGTTCAAAAAATTGTGGTACTTACGTACGATGGAATATCCCTCAGCCATGAAATCAATGTCATAAGACCAGTAGCAGCAAAATGGGTGGATTCAGGTACGATGATTCTAAGTGAAATAAGTCACAGAGAAAAAGAAACTTATCATAAGATATCACTTATGAAGATCCTGTAAACATGGCTACACTTGAACTGAGTTAGGAAAGAGAACAGTGTCTCACATTTAGAAAACACTCTTATGCCTGCTTAAGGGGGAAGGAGAGGTGGGGTGATGCATAAAACCAGAGTTTGATATAGGCACAGGTACCGTTCCAAAAACCAACTATGGAATAGACAAGACCTACACCTTCCTCAGTGAAAGGGACTCAAAACCCCATATTTCCCGCAGAGGAATATATCTGACTAGTAAGAATCTTAAAACCTATGTATTGATATGTCTCCGTAAGGGAATCAAATGTGTCTACACTGGCATAAACATGGCAGCGAGAATCAGCTCAAACCCACTATAAAAATGAATTTCAAAAACAAAACAAAAAAACTGGGAAATTCTTTACAATTCCTTCAGGGTCTCTGATAAAACCTGGAATGACCATATCTACAACGACAGCTGGATGTGGCATAAGGCTGGACACTTGGGACTGAGAGGATTCGTGAGAGTGGGTGAGCAAATGCAGACCCTTTAAAGCAATAATGCATGGCACCCATTCCATGGGTCCCAACTCTCCAGGTTGAAGGGAATATTACTACAGTTATAACATGTACGGGAAACCTAGAGAACGGACACACTGTGAATACGAAAGGTTTCTAAAACTCAACTAATAGTCCATCTCCTTGTGCTCCGGTTTGACTTTCCATCTGCTTTACTATCAACCTCCCAACTTGGAGAGACAGCCCCTTTAACCTCCTGGTTCGCACAGGTTGCCAATTTGGCAGAGGATGAAAGGGAAGAGGGAGAACCAATGAGAGAGTAGCTGTTAGGCATTTGGACGGGCACATATCACTGTAATTTCCCGGCAGGAAGAAGAATTAACCAAAGTCTCAGACACCCACCGGGAACCAGTATGGGTCCTGAACCAAAATTTTGGACTTGCGGTCAGCTCACCAAAAACGAGTTGAAAAATGGAGCTCAGGGGCACAGCAATTCACAAACTGGCCGAGTAATAAACGACAACTATCGTCCAAAAATCTGTTGAGGGAAGGCAACGAGGCGGACTTGAAAGCGAGGCAGAATAGCAGGAAAGAGATTTCAAGAGGTACATTGGAATCGCCTTTAAAGCACAGGAAGAGGGGCACAACTTCGACAATGATGCACTTGGCCAAAAAGGGCGTATGCGTTTTCTCCTGAATATATTCAGGAGAAAACGCATACGCCCTTTTTGGCCAAGCAAGCAAGCGGGCAATGCAAATCGGCACTACAAAGAAGTATCACTTCCCACCGGTCAAAAGGGACATCCACAAAATGTGTAAAAACCAGAAAGGCAAGACAGGTCCTGGAGAACAGGGAGCCTTGTTATGCTGATTGGCGGCATGTAAATTGCCAACTGCCTCTCTGGAGGAGTGCATTGTGTTCCCTAAAACAAGTAAAGAACAGAGCTACAGAGCAGAAGGGCACTTCCAGTCTAGGGAATATACCTTTGGAAAACTGAAAATCAATAAGACAGAGTCACCAAAAAATTTAGGGCTGCACTGCTTACAAGGACCTCAACTTGGGTACACCTTAAATATCCCAGGAAATATAAAAATGGTTCAAAAAATAGTGGTACTTACGTACGAGGGAATATCCCTCAGCCATGAAATCAATGTCATAAGACCAGTAGCAGCAAAATGGGTGGATTCAGGTACGATGATTCTAAGTGAAATTAGTCCCAGAGAAAAAGAAACTTATCATAAGATATCACTTATGAAGATCCTGTAAACATGGCTACACTTGAACTGAGTTAGGAAAGAGAACAGTGTCTCACATTTAGAAAACACTCTTATGCCTGCTTAAGGGGGAAGGAGAGGTGGGGTGATGCATCAAACCAGAGTTTGATATAAGCACAGGTACCGTTCCAAAAACCAACTATGGAATAGACAAGACCTACACCTTCCTCAGTGAAAGGGACTCAAAACTCCATATTTCCCGCAGAGGAATATATCTGACTAGTAATAATATTAAAACCTATGTATTGATATGTCTCTGTAAGGGAATCAAGTGTGTCTAGACTGGCATAAACATGGCAGCGAGAATCAGCTCAAACCCACTATAAAAAGGAATTTCAAAAACAAAAAAAAAAAACTGGGAAATTCTTTACAATTCCTTCAGGGTCTCTGATGAAACCTGGAATGACCCTATCTACAATGACAGCTGGATGTGGCATAAGGCTGGACACTTGGGACTGAGACGATTGGTGAGATTGGGTGAGCAAATGCAGACCCTTTAAAGCAATAATGCATGGCACCCATTCCATGGGTCCGAACTCTCCAGGTTGAAGGGAATATTACTACAGCTATAACATGTACGGGAAACCTAGAGAACGGACACACTGTGAATACGAAAGGTTTCTAAAACTCAACTAATAGTCCCTCTCCTTGTGCTCCGGTTTGACTTTCCATCTGCTTTACTATCAACCTCCCAACTTGGAGAAACAGCCCCTTTAACCTCCTGGTTCGCACAGGTTGCCAATTTGGCAGAGGATGAAAGGGAAGAGGGAGAACCAATGAGAGAGTAGCTGTTAGGCATTTGGACGGGCACATATCACTGTAATTTCCCGGCAGGAAGAAGAATTAACCAAAGTCTCAGACACCCACCGGGAACCAGTATGGGTCCTGAACCAAAATTTTGGACTTGCGGTCAGCTCACCAAAAACGAGTTGAAAAATGGAGCTCAGTGGCACAGCAATTCACAAACTGGCCGAGTAATAAACGACAACTATCGTCCAAAAATCTGTTGAGGGAAGGCAACGAGGCGGAGTTGAAAGCGAGCCAGAATAGCAGAAAAGAGATTTCAAGAGGTACGTTGGAATCGCCTTTAAAGCACAGGAAGAGGGGCACAACTTCGACAATGATGCACTTGGCCAAAAAGGGCGTATGTGTTTTCTCCTGAATATATTCAGGAGAAAACGCATACGCCCTTTTTGGCCAAGCAAGCAAGCGGGCAATGCAAATCGGCACTACAAAGAAGTATCACTTCCCACCGGTCAAAAGGGACATCCACAAAATATGTAAAAACCAGACAGGCAAGACAGGTCCTGGAGAACAGGGAGCCTTGTTATGCTGATTGGCGGCATGTAAATTGCCAACTGCCTCTCTGGAGGAGTGCATTGTGTTCCCTAAAACAAGTAAAGAACAGAGCTACAGAGCAGAAGGGCACTTCCAGTCTAGGGAATATACCTTTGGAAAACTGAAAATCAATAAGACAGAGCCACCCCAAAATTTAGGGCTGCACTGCTTACAAGGACCTCAACTTGGGTACACCTTAAATATCCTAGGAAATATAAAAATGGTTCAAAAAATTGTGGTACTTACGTACGATGGAATATCCCTCAGCCATGAAATCAATGTCATAAGACCAGTAGCAGCAAAATGGGTGGATTCAGGTACGATGATTCTAAGTGAAATAAGTCACAGAGAAAAAGAAACTTATCATAAGATATCACTTATGAAGATCCTGTAAACATGGCTACACTTGAACTGAGTTAGGAAAGAGAACAGTGTCTCACATTTAGAAAACACTCTTATGCCTGCTTAAGGGGGAAGGAGAGGTGGGGTGATGCATAAAACCAGAGTTTGATATAGGCACAGGTACCGTTCCAAAAACCAACTATGGAATAGACAAGACCTACACCTTCCTCAGTGAAAGGGACTCAAAACCCCATATTTCCCGCAGAGGAATATATCTGACTAGTAAGAATCTTAAAACCTATGTATTGATATGTCTCCGTAAGGGAATCAAATGTGTCTACACTGGCATAAACATGGCAGCGAGAATCAGCTCAAACCCACTATAAAAATGAATTTCAAAAACAAAACAAAAAAACTGGGAAATTCTTTACAATTCCTTCAGGGTCTCTGATAAAACCTGGAATGACCCTATCTACAACGACAGCTGGATGTGGCATAAGGCTGGACACTTGGGACTGAGAGGATTCGTGAGAGTGGGTGAGCAAATGCAGACCCTTTAAAGCAATAATGCATGGCACCCATTCCATGGGTCCCAACTCTCCAGGTTGAAGGGAATATTACTACAGTTATAACATGTACGGGAAACCTAGAGAACGGACACACTGTGAATACGAAAGGTTTCTAAAACTCAACTAATAGTCCATCTCCTTGTGCTCCGGTTTGACTTTCCATCTGCTTTACTATCAACCTCCCAACTTGGAGAGACAGCCCCTTTAACCTCCTGGTTCGCACAGGTTGCCAATTTGGCAGAGGATGAAAGGGAAGAGGGAGAACCAATGAGAGAGTAGCTGTTAGGCATTTGGACGGGCACATATCACTGTAATTTCCCGGCAGGAAGAAGAATTAACCAAAGTCTCAGACACCCACCGGGAACCAGTATGGGTCCTGAACCAAAATTTTGGACTTGCGGTCAGCTCACCAAAAACGAGTTGAAAAATGGAGCTCAGGGGCACAGCAATTCACAAACTGGCCGAGTAATAAACGACAACTATCGTCCAAAAATCTGTTGAGGGAAGGCAACGAGGCGGACTTGAAAGCGAGGCAGAATAGCAGGAAAGAGATTTCAAGAGGTACATTGGAATCGCCTTTAAAGCACAGGAAGAGGGGCACAACTTCGACAATGATGCACTTGGCCAAAAAGGGCGTATGCGTTTTCTCCTGAATATATTCAGGAGAAAACGCATACGCCCTTTTTGGCCAAGCAAGCAAGCGGGCAATGCAAATCGGCACTACAAAGAAGTATCACTTCCCACCGGTCAAAAGGGACATCCACAAAATGTGTAAAAACCAGAAAGGCAAGACAGGTCCTGGAGAACAGGGAGCCTTGTTATGCTGATTGGCGGCATGTAAATTGCCAACTGCCTCTCTGGAGGAGTGCATTGTGTTCCCTAAAACAAGTAAAGAACAGAGCTACAGAGCAGAAGGGCACTTCCAGTCTAGGGAATATACCTTTGGAAAACTGAAAATCAATAAGACAGAGTCACCAAAAAATTTAGGGCTGCACTGCTTACAAGGACCTCAACTTGGGTACACCTTAAATATCCCAGGAAATATAAAAATGGTTCAAAAAATAGTGGTACTTACGTACGAGGGAATATCCCTCAGCCATGAAATCAATGTCATAAGACCAGTAGCAGCAAAATGGGTGGATTCAGGTACGATGATTCTAAGTGAAATTAGTCCCAGAGAAAAAGAAACTTATCATAAGATATCACTTATGAAGATCCTGTAAACATGGCTACACTTGAACTGAGTTAGGAAAGAGAACAGTGTCTCACATTTAGAAAACACTCTTATGCCTGCTTAAGGGGGAAGGAGAGGTGGGGTGATGCATCAAACCAGAGTTTGATATAAGCACAGGTACCGTTCCAAAAACCAACTATGGAATAGACAAGACCTACACCTTCCTCAGTGAAAGGGACTCAAAACTCCATATTTCCCGCAGAGGAATATATCTGACTAGTAATAATATTAAAACCTATGTATTGATATGTCTCTGTAAGGGAATCAAGTGTGTCTAGACTGGCATAAACATGGCAGCGAGAATCAGCTCAAACCCACTATAAAAAGGAATTTCAAAAACAAAAAAAAAAACTGGGAAATTCTTTACAATTCCTTCAGGGTCTCTGATGAAACCTGGAATGACCCTATCTACAATGACAGCTGGATGTGGCATAAGGCTGGACACTTGGGACTGAGACGATTGGTGAGATTGGGTGAGCAAATGCAGACCCTTTAAAGCAATAATGCATGGCACCCATTCCATGGGTCCGAACTCTCCAGGTTGAAGGGAATATTACTACAGCTATAACATGTACGGGAAACCTAGAGAACGGACACACTGTGAATACGAAAGGTTTCTAAAACTCAACTAATAGTCCCTCTCCTTGTGCTCCGGTTTGACTTTCCATCTGCTTTACTATCAACCTCCCAACTTGGAGAAACAGCCCCTTTAACCTCCTGGTTCGCACAGGTTGCCAATTTGGCAGAGGATGAAAGGGAAGAGGGAGAACCAATGAGAGAGTAGCTGTTAGGCATTTGGACGGGCACATATCACTGTAATTTCCCGGCAGGAAGAAGAATTAACCAAAGTCTCAGACACCCACCGGGAACCAGTATGGGTCCTGAACCAAAATTTTGGACTTGCGGTCAGCTCACCAAAAACGAGTTGAAAAATGGAGCTCAGGGGCACAGCAATTCACAAACTGGCCGAGTAATAAACGACAACTATCGTCCAAAAATCTGTTGAGGGAAGGCAACGAGGCGGAGTTGAAAGCGAGCCAGAATAGCAGAAAAGAGATTTCAAGAGGTACGTTGGAATCGCCTTTAAAGCACAGGAAGAGGGGCACAACTTCGACAATGATGCACTTGGCCAAAAAGGGCGTATGTGTTTTCTCCTGAATATATTCAGGAGAAAACGCATACGCCCTTTTTGGCCAAGCAAGCAAGCGGGCAATGCAAATCGGCACTACAAAGAAGTATCACTTCCCACCGGTCAAAAGGGACATCCACAAAATATGTAAAAACCAGACAGGCAAGACAGGTCCTGGAGAACAGGGAGCCTTGTTATGCTGATTGGCGGCATGTAAATTGCCAACTGCCTCTCTGGAGGAGTGCATTGTGTTCCCTAAAACAAGTAAAGAACAGAGATACAGAGCAGAAGGGCACTTCCAGTTTAGGGAATATACCTTGGGAAAACTGAAAATCAATAAGACAGAGCCACCAAAAAATTTAGGGCTGCACTGCTTACAAGGACCTCAACTTGTGTACACCTTAAATATCCCAGGAAATATAAAAATGGTTCAAAAAATAGTGGTACTTACGTACGAGGGAATATCCCTCAGCCATGAAATCAATGTCATAAGACCAGTAGCAGCAAAATGGGTGGATTCAGGTACGATGATTCTAAGTGAAATAAGTCACAGAGAAAAAGAAACTTATCATAAGATATCACTTATGAAGATCCTGTAAACATGGCTACACTTGAACTGAGTTAGGAAAGAGAACAGTGTCTCACATTTAGAAAACACTCTTATGCCTGCTTAAGGGGGAAGGAGAGGTGGGGTGATGCATAAAACCAGAGTTTGATATAAGCACAGGTACCATTCCAAAAACCAACTATGGAATAGACAAGACCTACACCTTCCTCAGTGAAAGGGACTCAAAACCCCATATTTCCCGCAGAGGAATATATCTGACTAGTAATAATGTTAAAACCTATGTATTGATATGTCTCTGTAAGGGAATCAAGTGTGTCTAGACTGGCATAAACATGGCAGCGAGAATCAGCTCAAACCCACTATAAAAATGAATTTCAAAAACAAAACAAAAAAACTGGGAAACTCTTTACAATTCCTTCAGGGTCTCTGATGAAACCTGGAATGACCCTATCTACAACGACAGCTGGATGTGGCATAAGGCTGGACACTTGGGACTGACAGGATTGGTGAGATTGGGTGAGCAAATGCAGACCCTTTAAAGCAATAATGCATGGGACCCATTCCATGGATCCCAACTCTCCAGGTTGAAGGGAATATTACTACAGCTATAACATGTACGGGAAACCTAGAGAACGGACACACTGTGAATACGAAAGGTTTCTAAAACTCAACGAATAGTCCCTCTCCTGGTGCTCCGGTTTGACTTTACACCTGCTTTACTATCATCCTCCCAACTTGGAGAGACAACCCCTTTAACCTCCTGGTTCGCACAGGTTGCCAATTTGGCAGAGGATGAAAGGGAAGAGGGAGGACCAATGAGAGAGTAGCTGTTAGGCATTTGAACGGGCACATATCACTGTAATTCCCCGGCAACAAGAAGAATTAACCAAAGTCTCAGCCCCCCACCGGGAACCAGCATAGGTCCTGAACCAAAATTTTGGACTTGCGGTCACCTCACCAAAAACGAGTTGAAAAATGGAGCTCAGGGGCACAGCAATTCACAAACTGGCCGAGTAATAAAGGACAACTGTCGTCCAAAAATCTGTTGAGGGAAGGCAACGAGGCGGACTTGAAAGCGAGGCAGAATAGCAGGAAACAGATTTCAAGAGGTACGTTGGAATCGCCTTTAAAGCACAGGAAGAGGGGCACAACTTCGACAATGATGCACTTGGCCAAAAAGGGCGTATGCGTTTTCTCCTGAATATATTCAGGAGAAAACGCATACGCGCTTTTTGGCCAAGAAAGCAAGCGGGCAATGCAAATCTGCACTACAAAGAAGTATCACTTCCCACCGGTCAAAAGACACATCCACAAAATGTGTAAAAACCAGAAAGGCAAGACATGTCCTAGAGAACAGGGAGCCTTGTTATGCTGATGGGCGGCATGTAAATTGCCAACTGCCTCTCTGGAGGAGTGCATTGTGTTCCCTAAAACAAGTAAAGAACAGAGCTACAGAGCAGAAGGGCACTTTCAGTCTAGGGAATATACCTTTGGAAAACTGAAAATCAATAAGACAGAGCCACCCCAAAATTTAGGGCTGCACTGCTTACAAGGACCTCAACTTGGGTACACCTTAAATATCCTAGGAAATATAAAAATGGTTCAAAAAATTGTGGTACTTACGTACGATGGAATATCCCTCAGCCATGAAATCAATCTCATAAGACCAGTAGCAGCAAAATGGGTGGATTCAGGTACGATGATTCTAAGTGAAATAAGTCACAGAGAAAAAGAAACTTATCATAAGATATCACTTATGAAGATCCTGTAAACATGGCTACACTTGAACTGAGTTAGGAAAGAGAACAGTGTCTCACATTTAGAAAACACTCTTATGCCTTCTTAAGGGGGAAGGAGAGGTGGGGTGATGCATAAAACCAGAGTTTGATATAAGCACAGGTACCGTTCCAAAAACCAACTATGGAATAGACAAGACCTACACCTTCCTCAGTGAAAGGGACTCAAAACCCCATATTTCCCGCAGAGGAATATATCTGACTAGTAAGAATCTTAAAACCTAGGTATTGATATGTCTCCGTAAGGGAATCAAGTGTGTCTACACTGGCATAAACATGGCAGCGAGAATCAGCTCAAACCCACTATAAAAATGAATTTCAAAAACAAAACAAAAAAACTGGGAAATTCTTTACAATTCCTTCAGGGTCTCTGATAAAACCTGGAATGACCCTATCTACAACGACAGCTGGATGTGGCATAAGGCTGGACACTTGGGACTGAGAGGATTCGTGAGAGTGGGTGAGCAAATGCAGACCCTTTAAAGCAATAATGCATGGCACCCATTCCATGGGTCCCAACTCTCCAGGTTGAAGGGAATATTACTACAGTTATAACATGTACGGGAAACCTAGAGAACGGACACACTGTGAATACGAAAGGTTTCTAAAACTCAACTAATAGTCCCTCTCCTTGTGCTCCGGTTTGACTTTCCATCTGCTTTACTATCAACCTCCCAACTTGGAGAGACAGCCCCTTTAACCTCCTGGTTCGCACAGGTTGCCAATTTGGCAGAGGATGAAAGGGAAGAGGGAGAACCAATGAGAGAGTAGCTGTTAGGCATTTGGACGGGCACATATCACTGTAATTTCCCGGCAGGAAGAAGAATTAACCAAAGTCTCAGACACCCACCGGGAACCAGTATGGGTCCTGAACCAAAATTTTGGACTTGCGGTCAGCTCACCAAAAACGAGTTGAAAAATGGAGCTCAGGGGCACAGCAATTCACAAACTGGCCGAGTAATAAACGACAACTATCGTCCAAAAATCTGTTGAGGGAAGGCAACGAGGCGGACTTGAAAGCGAGGCAGAATAGCAGGAAAGAGATTTCAAGAGGTACATTGGAATCGCCTTTAAAGCACAGGAAGAGGGGCACAACTTCGACAATGATGCACTTGGCCAAAAAGGGCGTATGCGTTTTCTCCTGAATATATTCAGGAGAAAACGCATACGCCCTTTTTGGCCAAGCAAGCAAGCGGGCAATGCAAATCGGCACTACAAAGAAGTATCACTTCCCACCGGTCAAAAGGGACATCCACAAAATGTGTAAAAACCAGAAAGGCAAGACAGGTCCTGGAGAACAGGGAGCCTTGTTATGCTGATTGGCGGCATGTAAATTGCCAACTGCCTCTCTGGAGGAGTGCATTGTGTTCCCTAAAACAAGTAAAGAACAGAGCTACAGAGCAGAAGGGCACTTCCAGTCTAGGGAATATACCTTTGGAAAACTGAAAATCAATAAGACAGAGCCACCAAAAAATTTAGGGCTGCACTGCTTACAAGGACCTCAACTTGGGTACACCTTAAATATCCCAGGAAATATAAAAATGGTTCAAAAAATAGTGGTACTTACGTACGAGGGAATATCCCTCAGCCATGAAATCAATGTCATAAGACCAGTAGCAGCAAAATGGGTGGATTCAGGTACGATGATTCTAAGTGAAATTAGTCACAGAGAAAAAGAAACTTATCATAAGATATCACTTATGAAGATCCTGTAAACATGGCTACACTTGAACTGAGTTAGGAAAGAGAACAGTGTCTCACATTTAGAAAACACTCTTATGCCTGCTTAAGGGGGAAGGAGAGTTGGGGTGATGCATAAAACCAGAGTTTGATATAAGCACAGGTACCGTTCCAAAAACCAACTATAGAATAGAAAAGACCTACACCTTCCTCAGTGAAAGGGACTCAAAACACCATATTTCCCGCAGAGGAATATATCTGACTAGTAATAATATTAAAACCTATGTATTGATATGTCTCCGTAAGGGAATCAAGTGTGTCTAGACTGGCATAAACATGGCAGCGAGAATCAGCTCAAACCCACTATAAAAATGAATTTCAAAAACAAAACAAAAAAACTGGGAAACTCTTTACAATTCCTTCAGGGTCTCTGATGAAACCTGGAATGACCCTATCTACAACGACAGCTGGATGTGGCATAAGGCTGGACACTTGGGACTGACAGGATTGGTGAGATTGGGTGAGCAAATGCAGACCCTTTAAAGCAATAATGCATGGGACCCATTCCATGGATCCCAACTCTCCAGGTTGAAGGGAATATTACTACAGCTATAACATGTACGGGAAACCTAGAGAACGGACACACTGTGAATACGAAAGGTTTCTAAAACTCAACGAATAGTCCCTCTCCTGGTGCTCCGGTTTGACTTTACACCTGCTTTACTATCATCCTCCCAACTTGGAGAGACAACCCCTTTAACCTCCTGGTTCGCACAGGTTGCCAATTTGGCAGAGGATGAAAGGGAAGAGGGAGGACCAATGAGAGAGTAGCTGTTAGGCATTTGAACGGGCACATATCACTGTAATTCCCCGGCAACAAGAAGAATTAACCAAAGTCTCAGCCCCCCACCGGGAACCAGCATAGGTCCTGAACCAAAATTTTGGACTTGCGGTCACCTCACCAAAAACGAGTTGAAAAATGGAGCTCAGGGGCACAGCAATTCACAAACTGGCCGAGTAATAAAGGACAACTGTCGTCCAAAAATCTGTTGAGGGAAGGCAACGAGGCGGACTTGAAAGCGAGGCAGAATAGCAGGAAACAGATTTCAAGAGGTACGTTGGAATCGCCTTTAAAGCACAGGAAGAGGGGCACAACTTCGACAATGATGCACTTGGCCAAAAAGGGCGTATGCGTTTTCTCCTGAATATATTCAGGAGAAAACGCATACGCGCTTTTTGGCCAAGAAAGCAAGCGGGCAATGCAAATCTGCACTACAAAGAAGTATCACTTCCCACCGGTCAAAAGACACATCCACAAAATGTGTAAAAACCAGAAAGGCAAGACATGTCCTAGAGAACAGGGAGCCTTGTTATGCTGATGGGCGGCATGTAAATTGCCAACTGCCTCTCTGGAGGAGTGCATTGTGTTCCCTAAAACAAGTAAAGAACAGAGCTACAGAGCAGAAGGGCACTTCCAGTCTAGGGAATATACCTTTGGAAAACTGAAAATCAATAAGACAGAGCCACCAAAAAATTTAGGGCTGCACTGCTTACAAGGACCTCAACTTGGGTACACCTTAAATATCCCAGGAAATATAAAAATGGTTCAAAAAATTGTGGTACTTACGTACGATGGAATATCCCTCAGCCATGAAATCAATGTCATAAGACCAGTAGCAGCAAAATGGGTGGATTCAGGTACGATGATTCTAAGTGAAATAAGTCACAGAGAAAAAGAAACTTATCATAAGATATCACTTATGAAGATCCTGTAAACATGGCTACACTTGAACTGAGTTAGGAAAGAGAACAGTGTCTCACATTTAGAAAACACTCTTATGCCTGCTTAAGGGGGAAGGAGAGGTGGGGTGATGCATAAAACCAGAGTTTGATATAAGCACAGGTACCGTTCCAAAAACCAACTATGGAATAGACAAGACCTACACCTTCCTCAGTGAAAGGGACTCAAAACCCCATATTTCCCGCAGAGGAATATATCTGACTAGTAAGAATCTTAAAACCTATGTATTGATATGTCTCCGTAAGGGAATCAAGTGTGTCTAGACTGGGATAAATATGGCAGCGAGAATCAGCTCAAACCCACTATAAAAAGGAATTTCAAAAATAAAACAAAAAAACTGGGAAATTCTTTACAATTCCTTCAGGGTCTCTGATGAAACCTGAAATGACCCTATCTACAATGACAGCTGGATGTGGCATAAGGCTGGACACTTGGGACTGAGAGGATTGGTGAGATTGGGTGAGCAAATGCAGACCCTTTAAAGCAATAATGCATGGCACACATTCCATGGGTCCCAACTCTCCAGGTTGAAGGGAATATTACTACAGATATAACATGTACGGGAATCCTAGAGAACGGACACACTGTGAATACGAAAGGTTTCTAAAACTCAACGAATAGTCCCTCTCCTGGTGCTCCGGTTTGACTTTCCATCTGCTTTATTATCAACCTCCCAACTTGGAGAGACAGCCCCTTTAACCTCCTGGTTCGCACAGGTTGCCAATTTGGCAGAGGATGAAAGGGAAGAGGGAGAACCAATGAGAGAGTAGCTGTTAGGCATTTGGACGGGCACATATCACTGTAATTTCCCGGCAGGAAGAAGAATTAACCAAAGTCTCAGCCACCCACCGGGAATCAGTATAGATCCTGAACCAAAATTTTGGACTTGCGGTCAGCTCACCAAAAACGAGTTGAAAAATGGAGCTCAGGGGCACAGCAATTCACAAACTGGCCGAGTAATAAAGGACAACTATCGTCCAAAAATCTGTTGAGGGAAGGCAACGAGGCGGACTTGAAAGCGAGGCAGAATAGCAGGAAACAGATTTCAAGAGGTACGTTGGAATCGCCTTTAAAGCACAGGAAGAGGGGCACAACTTCGACAATGATGCACTTGGTCAAAAAGGGCGTATGCGTTTTCTCCTGAATATATTCAGGAGAAAACGCATACGCCCTTTTTGGCCAAGCAAGCAAGCGGGCAATGCAAATCTGCACTACAAAGAAGTATCACTTCCCACCGGTCAAAAGGCACATCCACAAAATGTATAAAAACCAGAAAGGCAAGACAGGCCCTGGAGAACAGGGAGCCTTGTTATGCTGATGGGCGGGATGTAAATTGCCAACTGCCTCTCTGGAGGAGTGCATTGTGTTCCCTAAAACAAGTAAAAAACAGAGCTACAGAGCCAAGGGCACTTCCAGTCTAGGGAATATACCTTGGGAAAACTGAAAATCAAAAAGACACAGCCACCCCAAAATTTAGGGCTGCACTGCTTACAAGGACCTCAACTTGGGTACACCTTAAATATCCCAGGAAATATAAAAATGGTTCAAAAAATTGTGGTACTTACGTACGATGGAATATCCCTCAGCCATGAAATCAATGTCATAAGACCAGTAGCAGCAAAATGGGTGGATTCAGGTACGATGATTCTAAGTGAAATAAGTCACAGAGAAAAAGAAACTTATCATAAGATATCACTTATGAAGATCCTGTAAACATGGCTACACTTGAACTGAGTTAGGAAAGAGAACAGTGTCTCACATTTAGAAAACACTCTTATGCCTGCTTAAGGGGGAAGGAGAGGTGGGGTGATGCATAAAACCAGAGTTTGATATAAGCACAGGTACCGTTCCAAAAACCAACTATGGAATAGACAAGACCTACACCTTCCTCAGTGAAAGGGACTCAAAACCCCATATTTCCCGCAGAGGAATATATCTGACTAGTAAGAATCTTAAAACCTATGTATTGATATGTCTCCGTAAGGGAATCAAGTGTGTCTAGACTGGCATAAACATGGCAGCGAGAATCAGCTCAAACCCACTATAAAAAGGAATTTCAAAAACAAAACAAAAAAAACTGGGAAATTCTTTACAATTCCTTCAGGGTCTCTGATGAAACCTGAAATGACCCTATCTACAATGACAGCTGGATGTGGCATAAGGCTGGACACTTGTGACTGAGAGGATTGGTGAGATTGGGTGAGCAAATGCAGACCCTTTAAAGCAATAATGCATGGCACACACTCCATGGGTCCCAACTCTCCAGGTTGAAGGGAATATTACTACAGATATAACATGTACGGGAATCCTAGAGAATGGACACACTGTGAATACGAAAGGTTTCTAAAACTCAACGAATAGTCCCTCTCCTGGAGCTCCGGTTTGACTTTCCATCTGCTTTATTATCAACCTTCCAACTTGGAGAGACAGCCCCTTTAACCTCCTGGTTCGCACAGGTTGCCAATTTGGCAGAGGATGAAAGGGAAGAGGGAGAACCAATGAGAGAGTAGCTGTTAGGCATTTGGACGGGCACATATCACTGTAATTTCCCGGCAGGAAGAAGAATTAACCAAAGTCTCAGCCACCCACCGGGAATCAGTATAGATCCTGAACCAAAATTTTGGACTTGCGGTCAGCTCACCAAAAACGAGTTGAAAAATGGAGCTCAGGGGCACAGCAATTCACAAACTGGCCGAGTAATAAAGGACAACTATCGTCCAAAAATCTGTTGAGGGAAGGCAACGAGGCGGACTTGAAAGCGAGGCAGAATAGCAGGAAACAGATTTCAAGAGGTACGTTGGAATCGCCTTTAAAGCACAGGAAGAGGGGCACAACTTCGACAATGATGCACTTGGCCAAAAAGGGCGTATGCGTTTTCTCCTGAATATATTCAGGAGAAAATGCATACGCCCTTTTTGGCCAAGCAAGCAAGCGGGCAATGCAAATCTGCACTACAAAGAAGTATCACTTCCCACCGGTCAAAAGGGACATCCACAAAATGTGTAAAAACCAGAAAGGCAAGACAGGCCCTGGAGAACAGGGAGCCTTGTTATGCTGATGGGCGGGATGTAAATTGCCAACTGCCTCTCTGGAGGAGTGCATTGTGTTCCCTAAAACAAGTAAACAACAGAGCTACAGAGCCAAGGGCACTTCCAGTCTAGGGAATATACCTTGGGAAAACTGAAAATCAAAAAGACACAGCCACCCCAAAATTTAGGGCTGCACTGCTTACAAGGACCTCAACTTGGGTACACCTTAAATATCCCAGGAAATATAAAAATGGTTCAAAAAATTGTGGTACTTACGTACGATGGAATATCCCTCAGCCATGAAATCAATGTCATAAGACCAGTAGCAGCAAAATGGGTGGATTCAGGTACGATGATTCTAAGTGAAATAAGTCACAGAGAAAAAGAAACTTATCATAAGTTATCACTTATGAAGATCCTGTAAACATGGCTACACTTGAACTGAGTTAGGAAAGAGAACAGTGTCTCACATTTAGAAAACACTCTTATGCCTGCTTAAGGGGGAAGGAGAGGTGGGGTGATGCATAAAACCAGAGTTTGATATAAGCACAGGTACCGTTCCAAAAACCAACTATGGAATAGACAAGACCTACACATTCCTCAGTGAAAGGGACTCAAAACCCCATATTTCCCGCAGAGGAATATATCTGACTAGTAAGAATCTTAAAACCTATGTATTGATATGTCTCCGTAAGGGAATCAAGTGTGTCTAGACTGGCATAAACATGGCAGCGAGAATCAGCTCAAACCCACTATAAAAAGGAATTTCAAAAACAAAACAAAAAAAACTTGGAAATTCTTTACAATTCCTTCAGGGTCTCTGATGAAACCTGAAATGACCCTATCTACAATGACAGCTGGATGTGGCATAAGGCTGGACACTTGGGACTGAGAGGATTGGTGAGATTGGGTGAGCAAATGCAGACCCTTTAAAGCAATAATGCATGGCACACATTCCATGGGTCCCAACTCTCCAGGTTGAAGGGAATATTACTACAGATATAACATGTACGGGAATCCTAGAGAACGGACACACTGTGAATACGAAAGGTTTCTAAAACTCAACGAATAGTCCCTCTCCTGGTGCTCCGGTTTGACTTTCCATCTGCTTTATTATCAACCTCCCAACTTGGAGAGACAGCCCCTTTAACCTCCTGGTTCGCACAGGTTGCCAATTTGGCAGAGGATGAAAGGGAAGAGGGAGAACCAATGAGAGAGTAGCTGTTAGGCATTTGGACGGGCACATATCACTGTAATTTCCCGGCAGGAAGAAGAATTAACCAAAGTCTCAGCCACCCACCGGGAATCAGTATACATCCTGAACCAAAATTTTGGACTTGCGGTCAGCTCACCAAAAACGAGTTGAAAAATGGAGCTCAGGGGCACAGCAATTCACA
Organism: Hyperoodon ampullatus; assembly: GCF_949752795.1. Taxonomy (NCBI): domain Eukaryota; kingdom Metazoa; phylum Chordata; class Mammalia; order Artiodactyla; family Ziphiidae; genus Hyperoodon; species Hyperoodon ampullatus. The sequence continues at coordinate 1,654,587 of NW_027641078.1, forward strand.
AACTGGCCGAGTAATAAAGGACAACTATCGTCCAAAAATCTGTTGAGGGAAGGCAACGAGGCGGACTTGAAAGCGAGGCAGAATAGCAGGAAACAGATTTCAAGAGGTACGTTGGAATCGCCTTTAAAGCACAGGAAGAGGGGCACAACTTCGACAATGATGCACTTGGCCAAAAAGGGCGTATGCGTTTTCTCCTGAATATATTCAGGAGAAAACGCATACGCCCTTTTTGGCCAAGCAAGCAAGCGGGCAATGCAAATCTGCACTACAAAGAAGTATCACTTCCCACCGGTCAAAAGGGACATCCACAAAATGTGTAAAAACCAGAAAGGCAAGACAGGCCCTGGAGAACAGGAAGCCTTGTTATGTTGATGGCCGGGATGTAAATTGCCAACTGCCTCTCTGGAGGAGTGCATTGTGTTCCCTAAAACAAGTAAACAACAGAGCTACAGAGCCAAGGGCACTTCCAGTCTAGGGAATATACCTGGGAAAAACTGAAAATCAATAAGACAGAGCCACCCCAAAATTTAGGGCTGCACTGCTTACAAGGACCTCAACTTGGGTACACCTTAAATATCCCAGGAAATATAAAATTGGTTCAAAAAATTGTGGTACTTACGTACGATGGAATATCCCTCAGCCATGAAATCAATGTCATAAGACCAGTAGCAGCAAAATGGGTGGATTCAGGTACGATGATTCTAAGTGAAATAAGTCACAGAGAAAAAGAAACTTATCATAAGTTATCACTTATGAAGATCCTGTAAACATGGCTACACTTGAACTGAGTTAGGAAAGAGAACAGTGTCTCACATTTAGAAAACACTCTTATGCCTGCTTAAGGGGGAAGGAGAGGTGGGGTGATGCATAAAACCAGAGTTTGATATAAGCACAGGTACCGTTCCAAAAACCAACTATGGAATAGACAAGACCTACACCTTCCTCAGTGAAAGGGACTCAAAACCCCATATTTCCCGCAGAGGAATATATCTGACTAGTAAGAATCTTAAAACCTATGTATTGATATGTCTCCGTAAGGGAATCAAGTGTGTCTAGACTGGCATAAACATGGCAGCGAGAATCAGCTCAAACCCACTATAAAAAGGAATTTCAAAAACAAAACAAAAAAAACTGGGAAATTCTTTACAATTCCTTCAGGGTCTCTGATGAAACCTGAAATGACCCTATCTACAATGACAGCTGGATGTGGCATAAGGCTGGACACTTGGGACTGAGAGGATTGGTGAGATTGGGTGAGCAAATGCAGACCCTTTAAAGCAATAATGCATGGCACACATTCCATGGGTCCCAACTCTCCAGGTTGAAGGGAATATTACTACAGATATAACATGTACGGGAATCCTAGAGAACGGACACACTGTGAATACGAAAGGTTTCTAAAACTCAACGAATAGTCCCTCTCCTGGTGCTCCGGTTTGACTTTCCATCTGCTTTATTATCAACCTCCCAACTTGGAGAGACAGCCCCTTTAACCTCCTGGTTCGCACAGGTTGCCAATTTGGCAGAGGATGAAAGGGAAGAGGGAGAACCAATGAGAGAGTAGCTGTTAGGCATTTGGACGGGCACATATCACTGTAATTTCCCAGCAGGAAGAAGAATTAACCAAAGTCTCAGCCACCCACCGGGAATCAGTATAGATCCTGAACCAAAATTTTGGACTTGCGGTCAGCTCACCAAAAACGAGTTGAAAAATGGAGCTCAGGGGCACAGCAATTCACAAACTGGCCGAGTAATAAAGAACAACTATCGTCCAAAAATCTGTTGAGGGAAGGCAACGAGGCGGACTTGAAAGCGAGGCAGAATAGCAGGAAACAGATTTCAAGAGGTACGTTGGAATCGCCTTTAAAGCACAGGAAGAGGGGCACAACTTCGACAATGATGCACTTGGCCAAAAAGGGCGTATGCGTTTTCTCCTGAATATATTCAGGAGAAAACGCATACGCCCTTTTTGGCCAAGCAAGCAAGCGGGCAATGCAAATCTGCACTACAAAGAAGTATCACTTCCCACCGGTCAAAAGGGACATCGACAAAATGTGTAAAAACCAGAAAGGCAAGACAGGCCCTGGAGAACAGGGAGCCTTGTTATGCTGATGGGCGGGATGTAAATTGCCAACTGCCTCTCTGGAGGAGTGCATTGTGTTCCCTAAAACAAGTAAACAACAGAGCTACAGAGCCAAGGGCACTTCCAGTCTAGGGAATATACCTTGGGAAAACTGAAAATCAAAAAGACACAGCCACCCCAAAATTTAGGGCTGCACTGCTTACAAGGACCTCAACTTGGGTACACCTTAAATATCCCAGGAAATATAAAAATGGTTCAAAAAATTGTGGTACTTACGTACGATGGAATATCCCTCAGCCATGAAATCAATGTCATAAGACCAGTAGCAGCAAAATGGGTGGATTCAGGTACGATGATTCTAAGTGAAATAAGTCACAGAGAAAAAGAAACTTATCATAAGATATCACTTATGAAGATCCTGTAAACATGGCTACACTTGAACTGAGTTAGGAAAGAGAACAGTGTCTCACATTTAGAAAACACTCTTATGCCTGCTTAAGGGGGAAGGAGAGGTGGGGTGATGCATAAAACCAGAGTTTGATATAAGCACAGGTACCGTTCCAAAAACCAACTATGGAATAGACAATACCTACACCTTCCTCAGTGAAAGGGACTCAAAACCCCATATTTCCCGCAGAGGAATATATCTGACTAGTAAGAATCTTAAAACCTATGTATTGATATGTCTCCGTAAGGGAATCAAGTGTGTCTAGACTGGCATAAACATGGCAGCGAGAATCAGCTCAAACCCACTATAAAAAGGAATTTCAAAAACAAAACAAAAAAAACTGGGAAATTCTTTACAATTCCTTCAGGGTCTCTGATGAAACCTGAAATGACCCTATCTACAATGACAGCTGGATATGGCATAAGGCTGGACACTTGGGACTGAGAGGATTGGTGAGATTGGGTGAGCAAATGCAGACCCTTTAAAGCAATAATGCATGGCACACATTCCATGGGTCCCAACTCTCCAGGTTGAAGGGAATATTACTACAGATATAACATGTACGGGAATCCTAGAGAACGGACACACTGTGAATACGAAAGGTTTCTAAAACTCAACGAATAGTCCCTCTCCTGGTGCTCCGGTTTGACTTTCCATCTGCTTTATTATCAACCTCCCAACTTGGAGAGACAGCCCCTTTAACATCCTGGTTCGCACAGGTTGCCAATTTGGCAGAGGATGAAAGGGAAGAGGGAGAACCAATGAGAGAGTAGCTGTTAGGCATTTGGACGGGCACATATCACTGTAATTTCCCGGCAGGAAGAAGAATTAACCAAAGTCTCAGCCACCCACCGGGAATCAGTATAGATCCGGAAACAAAATTTTGGACTTGCGGTCAGCTCACCAAAAACGAGTTGAAAAATGGAGCTCAGGGGCACAGCAATTCACAAACTGGCCGAGTAATAAAGGACAACTATCGTCCAAAAATCTGTTGAGGGAAGGCAACGAGGCGGACTTGAAAGCGAGGCAGAATAGCAGGAAACAGATTTCAAGAGGTACGTTGGAATCGCCTTTAAAGCACAGGAAGAGGGGCACAACTTCGACAATGATGCACTTGGCCAAAAAGGGCGTATGCGTTTTCTCCTGAATATATTCAGGAGAAAACGCATACGCCCTTTTTGGCCAAGCAAGCAAGCGGGCAATGCAAATCTGCACTACACAGAAGTATCACTTCCCACCAGTCAAAAGGGACATCCACAAAATGTGTAAAAACCAGAAAGGCAAGACAGGCCCTGGAGAACAGGGTGCCTTGTTATGCTGATGGGCGGGATGTAAATTGCCAACTGCCTCTCTGGAGGAGTTCATTGTGTTCCCTAAAACAAGTAAACAACAGAGTTACAGAGCCAAGGGCACTTCCAGTCTAGGGAATATACCTTGGGAAAACTGAAAATCAAAAAGACACAGCCACCCCAAAATTTAGGGCTGCACTGCTTACAAGGACCTCAACTTGGGTACACCTTAAATATCCCAGGAAATATAAAAATGGTTCAAAAAATTGTGGTACTTACGTACGATGGAATATCCCTCAGCCATGAAATCAATGTCATAAGACCAGTAGCAGCAAAATGGGTGGATTCAGGTACGATGATTCTAAGTGAAATAAGTCACAGAGAAAAAGAAACTTATCATAAGATATCACTTATGAAGATCCTGTAAACATGGCTACACTTAAACTGAGTTAGGAAAGAGAACAGTGTCTCACATTTAGAAAACACTCTTATGCCTGCTTAAGGGGGAAGGAGAGGTGGGGTGATGCATAAAACCAGAGTTTGATATAAGCACAGGTACCGTTCAAAAAACCAACTATGGAATAGACAAGACCTACACCTTCCTCAGTGAAAGGGACTCAAAACCCCATATTTCCCGCAGAGGAATATATCTGACTAGTAAGAATCTTAAAACCTATGTATTGATATGTCTCCGTAAGGGAATCAAGTGTGTCTAGACTGGGATAAATATGGCAGCGAGAATCAGCTCAAACCCACTATAAAAAGGAATTTCAAAAATAAAACAAAAAAACTGGGAAATTCTTTACAATTCCTGCAGGGTCTCTGATGAAACCTGAAATGACCCTATCTACAATGACAGCTGGATATGGCATAAGGCTGGACACTTGGGACTGAGAGGATTGGTGAGATTGGGTGAGCAAATGCAGACCCTTTAAAGCAATAATGCATGGCACACATTCCATGGGTCCCAACTCTCCAGGTTGAAGGGAATATTACTACAGATATAACATGTACGGGAATCCTAGAGAACGGACACACTGTGAATACGAAAGGTTTCTAAAACTCAACGAATAGTCCCTCTCCTGGTGCTCCAGTTTGACTTTCCATCTGCTTTATTATCAACCTCCCAACTTGGAGAGACAGCCCCTTTAACCTCCTGGTTCGCACAGGTTGCCAATTTGGCAGAGGATGAAAGGGAAGAGGGAGAACCAATGAGAGAGTAGCTGTTAGGCATTTGGACGGGCACATATCACTGTAATTTCCCGGCAGGAAGAAGAATTAACCAAAGTCTCAGCCACCCACCGGGAATCAGTATAGATCCTGAACCAAAATTTTGGACTTGCGGTCAGCTCACCAAAAACGAGTTGAAAAATGGAGCTCAGGGGCACAGCAATTCACAAACTGGCCGAGTAATAAAGGACAACTATCGTCCAAAAATCTGTTGAGGGAAGGCAACGAGGCGGACTTGAAAGCGAGGCAGAATAGCAGGAAACAGATTTCAAGAGGTACGTTGGAATCGCCTTTAAAGCACAGGAAGAGGGGCACAACTTCGACAATGATGCACTTGGCCAAAAAGGGCGTATGCGTTTTCTCCTGAATATATTCAGGAGAAAACGCATACGCCCTTTTTGGCCAAGCAAGCAAGCGGGCAATGCAAATCTGCACTACAAAGAAGTATCACTTCCCACCGGTCAAAAGGGACATCCACAAAATGTGTAAAAACCAGAAAGGCAAGACAGGCCCTGGAGAACAGGAAGCCTTGTTATGTTGATGGCCGGGATGTAAATTGCCAACTGCCTCTCTGGAGGAGTGCATTGTGTTCCCTAAAACAAGTAAACAACAGAGCTACAGAGCCAAGGGCACTTCCAGTCTAGGGAATATACCTGGGAAAAACTGAAAATCAATAAGACAGAGCCACCCCAAAATTTAGGGCTGCACTGCTTACAAGGACCTCAACTTGGGTACACCTTAAATATCCCAGGAAATATAAAATTGGTTCAAAAAATTGTGGTACTTACGTACGATGGAATATCCCTCAGCCATGAAATCAATGTCATAAGACCAGTAGCAGCAAAATGGGTGGATTCAGGTACGATGATTCTAAGTGAAATAAGTCACAGAGAAAAAGAAACTTA